>NC_091158.1:49469737-49494737 GCF_040958095.1 Procambarus clarkii | reverse complement strand
CCTCATCCCAGTATCCTCTGCAACCCTGTTATCCACCTCACAAATCCTCACACCCATGGAACAGCTTCCCCCACCAGCAGAACACTCACCAAGGAGGAGATTTGAGAAAGGACAGAAGAAAGTGAGCCTCCTCCTTGCCCTGCTCCTCTTCCTTCCTCCTTGCCCTGTTCCTTCTAATTCCTCATTGCCCTGCTCCTCCTTCCTCCTTGCCTTGCTACTCCTCCTTGCCTTGCTCCTCCTCCTTCCTCCTCGCCCTGCTCCTCCTCCTTCCTCCTCGCCCTCCTCCTCCTTCCTCCTCGCCGTCCTCCATCTCCTCGCCCTCCTCCTCCTCCTAATTGCCCTCCACCTCTTCATTCCTCCTCGCCCTCCTCCTCCTCCTTCCACCTCACCCTCCTTCTCCTCCTTACTCCTCGCCCTCATCCTTCTCCTTCCTCCTCGCCCTAATCTTCCTCCTTCCTCTTCGCCCTCCTCCTTCTCCTTCCTCCTCTTCTTTCCTCCTCGCCCTTCTTTTTCCTTCCTCCTCGCCCTCCCCCTCCACCTCCTTCCTCCTCGCCCTCCTCTTCCTCCTCCTTTTCTCCTTGTCGGAAAACCCGACACCATATAATAATATTACATGCAATTTGCAGATAATATTGCTGCTGTGTTGTATACACAAGTTACCCATAGAAAATGTAGCTTGTAGTGGAATTTTCTGTCAATAGAAAACGGGATATCATTGCCACATAGTACGATAAATTCAACAGCTATTCTGTTGGGAATTATTCTTAAATACCTCCTAGTATTTTTATGATGTAAGAAGTGTTTGGACTTCTTACATCATAAAAACATCTCATTTGAATTAACTTAATTGTCAGTATCAAAATAAAGTAAATGTGACCTTTCTATTACTTACTGACATCTAGACAAATTGAGCCAGTAGTATCAGTAGGGAGTGGTCTGCCATTGTTTGTTAAGACCAGAGGCGCAGGGGAGCAAATTCAGCTCCTATAATTTCTCCTGGACGAAGTGTTATGGAGATCAAAGTGTTCTACCATCATCAACATGCTGTCAACATAAGCAAGGGAAGTGTCCTACCGAAACCCGTTTATCTAATCATTTCTGGAAAGTTAATGTTAAGTAGATATTGCGCGAACCGGTTAGGATGTGAACTAGCCTCATTATAAAGGTAATTAAGCCTTTGTCCTTATCTTATCTATTATACAGTGTTTTCTCTGATATAGCTGTCATATATTAGGATTCCGGATTTATAGCTAGTGCCCTTTGACAGGTCAAGAAGAGTAAGCAAGCTTGGTACATCAGTTACCAGGGTGATGGAAGCTAGCTTCAATCTAGGATATTTTGGTGTCTACATCCTGGTTATACCTGGTGGATTAAGCCTGCTATACAATAAGATAAAGCACCTCCAATTTATTTACTAATATATGTAGTTAATACTGTAGTTTGATTGGCTGCATATATATATAAATTTAATATACCCCCCCCCCCTAATGTGTAAGGATCGACTTGTGAGATTATTGCAGAAATACAGCCCACTTAACATCATACCAATTGCTATCAAAAGGTATAAATTAACATAAACATAAATTCTATATAAATTCATGTAAATTAAAAAATATAAATCTCACTGGTCGGTTCCCACACTCCTCTTCGTCCTCGTCCTCCTCCCCCTAATTCTTTCCTCCTCGGCCTCCTCCTCCTCCTCTTCCTCCTTCCTTCCTCCTCGCCCTCCTCCTCCAACTCCGTCCTTCCTCCTTGTCCTCCTCCTCCTCCTCCTTCTTCCTTGCCCTCCTCCTCCTCCTCCTCTTCCTCCTTACTTCCTCCTCCTCCTCCTCCTTCCTTCCTCCTGGCCCTCCTACTTCTCCTCCTCCTCCTTCCTTCTCGCCCTCCTCCTCCTCCTTCTTCTCCTTACTTCCAACTCGCCCTTCTCCTCCTCCTCCTCCTTTCTTCCTACTTCCCCTCTTCTTCCTTCCTTCCTCCTCGCTCCCCTCTTCTTCCTCCTCTCCTCCTTCCTCCACGCCCTCCTCCTCCTTTCTCCTCGCCCTCATCCTCCTCCTTGCCCACCTCCTGCTCCTTCCTCCTTGCCCTCTTCCTCCTCCTCGTCCTCCTCCTCCATCCTCCTCGCCCACCTCCTCCTCCTTCCTCCTCGCCCTCCTCCTCCTCCTCTTCCTTTCTCCTCCTTCCTTCTCGCCCTAATCCTCCTCCTTCCTCTTCGCCCTCCTTCTTCTCCTTCGTCCTCTTCTTTCCTCCTCACCATACTCCTCCTACTTCCTCCTCCTCCTCCTCCTCCTTCCTTCCTTCCTCCTCCTCCTCCTCCTCCTTCTTCTCCTCCTCTTCCTCCTCCTCCTCCTCCTTTATTCCTCCTCGCCCTCCTCCTCCTTCTCTACCTTCCTCCTCGACCTCCTCCTCCTTCTTGCCCTCCTCCTACTCCTTGCCCTGCTCTTCCTCCTTCCTCCTCGCCCTCCTCCTCCTTCCTCCTTGCCCTTCTCCTTCCTTAATCCTCGCCCTCCTCGTCGTCCTTCCTCCTCGTCCTCCTCCTCGTCCTCCTCCTTCTTTCCTCCTCGCCCTCCTTTTCTCCTATTTCCTTCCTCCTCGCCCTCCTCCTCGTCGTCCTTCCTCCTCGTCCTCCTCCTCGTCATCCTCCTTCTTTCCTCCTCGCCCTCCTTTTCTCCTATTTCTTTCCTCCTCGCCCTCCTCCTTCCTTCCTCCTTCTCCTCCTTCTTCCTTCCTCCTCGCCCGCCTCCTCCTTCCTTCCTGCTCTCCTCCTCCTTCCTTCCTCCCTGCCCTGCTCCTCCTCCTCCTCCTTCCTCCTTCTTCCTCCTTGCCCTTCTCCTCCTCGCTCTCCTCATCCTCCTCCTCTTTCCTCCTTCCTTCCTCCTCGCCTTCCTCCCTCTCCTCCTCCTCCATCCTTCCTCCTCGCCCTCTTCCTCCTTCCTTCCTACTCTCCCTCCTCCTTCCTTCCTCCTTGCCCTCCTCCTCCTCCTCCTTGTCCAGCTCCTCCTCCTTCTTTCTCCTTGCCCTGCTCCTCCTCTTTCCTCCTTACCCTCCTCCTCCTCCTCCTTCCTCCTCACCCTGCTCCTCCTTCCTCCTCGACCTGCTCCTCCTCTTTTCTCCTCGCCCTCCTCCTCCTTCTTCCTCGTCCTCTTCCTTCTCGCTCTCCTCTTCCTTCCTCCTCCTCCTTCCTTCTTGCCCTCCTCCTCCTCCTTCCTCCTCGCCTTCGTGTTCCTCCTAATTGCCCTTCTCCTCCTTCTCCTTCCTCCTCGCCCTCTTCCTCCTTCCACCTTGCCCTCCTCCTCCTCCTTCCTCCTCGACCTGCTTCTCCTCTTTCCTCCTCGCCCTCCTCCTCCTTCTTCCTCGTCCTCTTCCTTCTCGCTCTCCTCTTCCTTCCTCCTCGCCCTCCTCCTCCTTCCGTCCTACTCGTCCTCCTTCTCCTCCTCCTTCCTCCTCGCCCTCCTCCCCCTTGCCCTCCTCTTTGCCCTGCTCCTCCTCCATCCTCCTCGGTCTGCTCCTCCTCCTTCCTCCTCGTCCTCCTTCTTTCTCCTCGCCCTCTTCCTCCTCCTTCTTCCTGACCCTTCTTCTCATTCTCCTCCTCCTTCCTTCCTTCTCGTCTTCCTCCTTATCCTTCTCCTTACTTCCTCTTCGCCCTCCTCCTCCTCCTCCTCCTTCCTCTTCGCCCTTCTCCTCCTTCCTCCTCGCCCTCCTCCTCCTTGCCCTCCTCCTTTCCCTGCTCCTCCTCCTTCCTCCTGGCCATGTTCCTCCTCCTTACTCCTTGCCCTGCTCTTTTTCCTTGTTCCTTCCCCTGCTCCTCCTCCTTCCTCCTTGCCTTGCTCTTCCTTCTTCCTGCTCGCCCTCCTCCTCCTCCTTCCTCCTCGCCCTCCTCTTCCTCCCTCCTCGTCCTCTTCCTTTCTTTTCGCCCTCCTCCTCCTCCTCCTCCTCCTCCTCCTTCCTCCTTGGCCCGATCCTCCTCCTTCCTCCTTGTCCTGCTTCTCCTCCTTCCTCCTCACACTCTTCCTCCACTTTCCTCCTCGCACTCCTCCTCCTTCCTCCTTGCCCTTCTCCTTCCTTCCTCCTCGTCGTCCTTCCTCCTCGCCCTCCTCCTACTCCTCCTCCTCCTCCTTCTTTCCTCCTCATCCTTCTCTTTCCTTCCTCCTCGCCCTCCTCCTTCCTTCCTCCTCGCCTTCCTCCTTCTCCTCCTCCTCCTTCCTTCCTCCTCGCCCTCCTCCTCCTCCTCCTTCCTTCCTACTCTCCCTTCTCCTCCTCCTTCCTCCTCGCCTTCTCCTCCTCCTCCTCCTTCTTTCCTCCTCGCCCTGCTCCTCCTCCTTCTTCCTTGTCCACATCTTTCTTGCCCTCCTCCTTTTCCAGATTCTCCTCCTCCTTCCTCCTCACACTCCTCCTCCTCATTCCTCATTGCCCTTCTCCTCCTCTTTCCTTCTTGCCCTGCTTCTCCTCCTTCCTCCTCACACTCCTCCTCCTCTTTCCTCGTCGCCCTCCTCCTCATTCCTCATTGCACTTCTCCTCCTTCCTCCTCACCCTCATCCTCCTCCTCCTCCTCATTCCTCATTGCCCTTTTCCTCCTCCTTCGTCCTCGCCCTCCTCATTCCTCGTTGCCCTTCTCCTCCTCCTTCCTCCACACTCTGCTCCTCCTCCTCCTTCCTCCTCGACCTGCTCCTTCTCTTTCCTCCTCCTTCCTCCTCGACCTGCTTCTCCTCTTTCCTCCTCGCCCTCCTCGTCGTCCTTCCTCCTCGTCCTCCTCCTCGTCCTCCTCCTTCTTTCCTCCTCGCCCTCCTTTTCTCCTATTTCCTTCCTCCTCGCCCTCCTCCTCGTCGTCCTTCCTCCTCGTCCTCCTCCTCGTCATCCTCCTTCTTTCCTCCTCGCCCTCCTTTTCTCCTATTTCTTTCCTCCTCGCCCTCCTCCTTCCTTCCTCCTTCTCCTCCTTCTTCCTTCCTCCTCGCCCGCCTCCTCCTTCCTTCCTGCTCTCCTCCTCCTTCTCCTTCCTTCCTCCCTGCCCTGCTCCTCCTCCTCCTCCTTCCTCCTTCTTCCTCCTTGCCCTTCTCCTCCTCGCTCTCCTCATCCTCCTCCTCTTTCCTCCTTCCTTCCTCCTCGCCTTCCTCCCTCTCCTCCTCCTCCATCCTTCCTCCTCGCCCTCTTCCTCCTTCCTTCCTACTCTCCCTCCTCCTTCCTTCCTCCTTGCCCTCCTCCTCCTCCTCCTTGTCCAGCTCCTCCTCCTTCTTTCTCCTTGCCCTGCTCCTCCTCTTTCCTCCTTACCCTCCTCCTCGTCCTCCTTCCTCCTCACCCTGCTCCTCCTTCCTCCTCGACCTGCTCCTCCTCTTTTCTCCTCGCCCTCCTCCTCCTTCTTCCTCGTCCTCTTCCTTCTCGCTCTCCTCTTCCTTCCTCCTCCTCCTTCCTTCTTGCCCTCCTCCTCCTCCTTCCTCCTCGCCTTCGTGTTCCTCCTAATTGCCCTTCTCCTCCTTCTCCTTCCTCCTCGCCCTCTTCCTCCTTCCACCTTGCCCTCCTCCTCCTCCTTCCTCCTCGACCTGCTTCTCCTCTTTCCTCCTCGCCCTCCTCCTCCTTCTTCCTCGTCCTCTTCCTTCTCGCTCTCCTCTTCCTTCCTCCTCGCCCTCCTCCTCCTTCCGTCCTACTCGTCCTCCTTCTCCTCCTCCTTCCTCCTCGCCCTCCTCCCCCTTGCCCTCCTCTTTGCCCTGCTCCTCCTCCATCCTCCTCGGTCTGCTCCTCCTCCTTCCTCCTCGTCCTCCTTCTTTCTCCTCGCCCTCTTCCTCCTCCTTCTTCCTGACCCTTCTTCTCATTCTCCTCCTCCTTCCTTCCTTCTCGTCTTCCTCCTTATCCTTCTCCTTACTTCCTCTTCGCCCTCCTCCTCCTCCTCCTCCTTCCTCTTCGCCCTTCTCCTCCTTCCTCCTCGCCCTCCCCCTCCTTGCCCTCCTCCTTTCCCTGCTCCTCCTCCTTCCTCCTGGCCATGTTCCTCCTCCTTACTCCTTGCCCTGCTCTTTTTCCTTGTTCCTTCCCCTGCTCCTCCTCCTTCCTCCTTGCCTTGCTCTTCCTTCTTCCTGCTCGCCCTCCTCCTCCTCCTTCCTCCTCGCCCTCCTCTTCCTCCCTCCTCGTCCTCTTCCTTTCTTTTCGCCCTCCTCCTCCTCCTCCTCCTCCTCCTCCTTCCTCCTTGGCCCGATCCTCCTCCTTCCTCCTTGTCCTGCTTCTCCTCCTTCCTCCTCACACTCTTCCTCCACTTTCTTCCTCGCACTCCTCCTCCTTCCTCCTTGCCCTTCTCCTTCCTTCCTCCTCGTCGTCCTTCCTCCTCGCCCTCCTCCTACTCCTCCTCCTCCTCCTTCTTTCCTCCTCATCCTTCTCTTTCCTTCCTCCTCGCCCTCCTCCTTCCTTCCTCCTTCTCCTCCTCCTTCCTTCCTCCTCGCCCTCCTCCTCCTCCTCCTTCCTTCCTACTCTCCCTTCTCCTCCTCCTTCCTCCTCGCCTTCCTCCTCCTCCTCCTCCTTCTTTCCTCCTCGCCCTGCTCCTCCTCCTTCTTCCTTGTCCACATCTTTCTTGCCCTCCTCCTTTTCCAGATTCTCCTCCTCCTTCCTCCTCACACTCCTCCTCCTCATTCCTCATTGCCCTTCTCCTCCTCTTTCCTTCTTGCCCTGCTTCTCCTCCTTCCTCCTCACACTCCTCCTCCTCTTTCCTCGTCGCCCTCCTCCTCATTCCTCATTGCACTTCTCCTCCTTCCTCCTCACCCTCATCCTCCTCCTCCTCCTCATTCCTCATTGCCCTTTTCCTCCTCCTTCGTCCTCGCCCTCCTCATTCCTCGTTGCCCTTCTCCTCCTCCTTCCTCCACACTCTGCTCCTCCTCCTCCTTCCTCCTCGACCTGCTCCTTCTCTTTCCTCCTCCTTCCTCCTCGACCTGCTTCTCCTCTTTCCTCCTCGCCCTCCTCCTCCTTCTTCCTCCTCCTCTTCCTTCTCGCTCTCCTCTTCCTTCCTCCTCGCCCTCCTCCTCCTTCCGTCCTACTCGTCCTCCTTCTCCTCCTCCTTCCTCCTCGCCCTCCTCCCCCTTGCCCTCCTCTTTGCCCTGCTCCTCCTCCATCCTCCTCGGTCTGCTCCTCCTCCTTCTTTCTCCTCGCCCTCTTCCTCCTCCTTCTTCCTGACCCTTCTTCTCATTCTCCTCCTCCTTCCTTCCTTCTCGTCTTCCTCCTTATCCTTCTCCTTACTTCCTCTTCGCCCTCCTCCTCCTCCTCCTCCTTCCTCTTCGCCCTTCTCCTCCTTCCTCCTCGCCCTCCTCCTCCTTGCCCTCCTCCTTTCCCTGCTCCTCCTCCTTCCTCCTGGCCATGTTCCTCCTCCTTACTCCTTGCCCTGCTCTTTTTCCTTGTTCCTTCCCCTGCTCCTCCTCCTTCCTCCTTGCCTTGCTCTTCCTTCTTCCTGCTCGCCCTCCTCCTCCTCCTTCCTCCTCGCCCTCCTCTTCCTCCCTCCTCGTCCTCTTCCTTTCTTTTCGCCCTCCTCCTCCTCCTCCTCCTCCTCCTTCCTCCTTGGCCCGATCCTCCTCCTTCCTCCTTGTCCTGCTTCTCCTCCTTCCTCCTCACACTCTTCCTCCACTTTCCTCCTCGCACTCCTCCTCCTTCCTCCTTGCCCTTCTCCTTCCTTCCTCCTCGTCGTCCTTCCTCCTCGCCCTCCTCCTACTCCTCCTCCTCCTCCTTCTTTCCTCCTCATCCTTCTCTTTCCTTCCTCCTCGCCCTCCTCCTTCCTTCCTCCTCGCCTTCCTCCTTCTCCTCCTCCTCCTTCCTTCCTCCTCGCCCTCCTCCTCCTCCTTCCTTCCTACTCTCCCTTCTCCTCCTCCTTCCTCCTCGCCTTCCTCCTCCTCCTCCTCCTTCTTTCCTCCTCGCCCTGCTCCTCCTCCTTCTTCCTTGTCCACATCTTTCTTGCCCTCCTCCTTTTCCAGATTCTCCTCCTCCTTCCTCCTCACACTCCTCCTCCTCATTCCTCATTGCCCTTCTCCTCCTCTTTCCTTCTTGCCCTGCTTCTCCTCCTTCCTCCTCACACTCCTCCTCCTCTTTCCTCGTCGCCCTCCTCCTCATTCCTCATTGCACTTCTCCTCCTTCCTCCTCACCCTCATCCTCCTCCTCCTCCTCATTCCTCATTGCCCTTTTCCTCCTCCTTCGTCCTCGCCCTCCTCATTCCTCGTTGCCCTTCTCCTCCTCCTTCCTCCACACTCTGCTCCTCCTCCTCCTTCCTCCTCGACCTGCTCCTTCTCTTTCCTCCTCCTTCCTCCTCGACCTGCTCCTTCTCTTTCCTCCTCCTCCTTCCTCCTCGTCCTCTTCCTTTCGTCTCGTTCTCCTCTTCCTTCCTCCTCCTCCTCCTTCTTTCTCGCCCTCCTCCTCCTTCCTCCTCACCCTCCTCCTTCTCCTCGCCCTCGTCCTCCTCCTAATTGCCCTCCTCCCCCTCCTTCTCCTCCTTCCACCTTGCCCTCCTCCTCGCCCTCATCCTCCTCCTTCCTCTTCGCCCTAATCCTCCTCCTTCCTCTTCGCTCTTCTCCTTCTCCTTCCTCCTCACACTCCTCCTCTTTCCTCCTCCTTCGTCCTCGCCCTCCTCCTCGTACTCTTCCTTCCTCCTCCTCCTCCTTCGTCCTCCTCCTCGTACTCTTCCTTCCTCTTCGCCTTCCTCCTCCTTCCTCATCGCCTTCCTCCTCGCGTTCCTCCTCCTTCCTCCTCGCCCTCCTTCTCCTCCATCTTTCCTCTTCGCCCTCCTCCTCCTGCTTCCTACTCGCCCTCTTCATTCTAGCCCTCCTCCGCCTCCTTGCCTTGCTCCACCTTGTTCCTCGCCCACCTTTTCCTTCCTCCTTGCCCTCCTGCTCCATCCTCCTCGCCCTCCTCCTCCTCCTCCTCCTTACTTCCTCCTTGTCCTCCTCTTCTTCCTTACTTCCTCCTTGCCCTCCTCCTTTTCCTTCCACCTCCTCCTTCCTCCTTGCCCTGCTCCTCCTCCTTTCTCCTTCCTCCTTGCCCTGCTCCTCCTCCTTCCTCCTTGCCCTGCTCCTCCTCCTTCCTTCTCCTCCTCCCCCCTTGCCCTGCTCCTCCTCCTTCCTCCTCGTCCTCTTCCTTCCTCCTCGCCTTCAGCCTTCTTCCTCCTAGCCCTCCTCCCCTTCCTTCCTTCCTTCTCGCCCTCCTCCTCCTCCTTCCTCCTCGCCTTCCTCCTCCTCCTCCTCCTTCCTCGCCCTTCTTCTCCTTTCCCTCCTCCTCCTTCCTCTTCGCCCTCCTCCTCTTCCTTCCTCATCACCCTAATCCTCATCCTTCCTCTTCTCCCTACTCCTCCTTCCTCCTCGCCCTGCTCCTCCTCCTTCCTCCTCGCCCTCCTCCTTCTCCTTCCATCTAACCCTCCTCCTTCATCTTTGCTCTTCTCCTTCTTTCCTCCTCGCTCTCCTCTTTCCACGTCCTTCTCCTGATTCCTCCCTCCTTGCCCTCCTCCTCCTTCTACTTCCTCCTCCTTCATTCCTCCTCTTCCTCCTTCCTTCTTGTCCACCTTCTCCTTCCTCCTTGCCCTCCTCCTCCTTCCTCCTCGCCCGTAAAATGTGTTTACACAGTAAACACATTTACACAACACATGTGCATGACACAGAAATAAGTCAGCACTTTCTAGTACCTGCACACAAATCTGAATTTCAATATACCATAATAATCCCAAGTTAATATATATTTGTGAGATAAAAATGTTGGACGGGAGTCAATCCATTTGACGACCGTCAGTGGGAAAGACGGGATATAAAATCTCAAGTTCAATACTGAAGGTGCAACTTACAAGAGATATTATGGGTACCTGTTATGTTTCTCTGCAGAAGCTGGTGAGCGAGCCGGGTGTGTCCTCCTTGTATCACCTTCCTCAATGCTGACTCAGGAGAGCTCTCCACTGTTACCAGAGAAAACAGTATTACATGTGATAATACAGGAAAACAATTTTATGATAAAACACATGAAGACAATGTTATTAGACACAATGTCAACATATCCTAATTAAACCTCGTGTCACCATTTCTTAATTTTCGTTATTTGAAACATCGTAATGTTGTTCCTCACCTCCTAAATATTTCCTACTTGCTTTTCCTCTCAATACTTCTCATTCACATATGTCTTATTCATATTATTCCTTGAATATTTGTGTTTTACACCATGTTCCTTGTAGAGATGTCTACTACCTCTACTTCCCCACAGGTTTGTGTTTTACACCATGTTCCTTGTAGAGATGTCTACTACCTCTAGTGTTCCGTTGGTATGTGTTCTACGTGTTCCTTGTAGAGATGTCTACTACTTCTAGGTCTACGTAGGTTTGTGTTCTACAACATCGTCCTTGTGGAGATGCTTCTTACGTCTGGAGGAGGCATGGTCGACGACTGGGCCGCGAGGACGCTAAGTCCCAAAACTACCTCAAGGTAAACCAACCACTTCAAGGTAAGTCAACCACCTCAAGGTAACCCCTATAGGCCTGCTACAACATGTACCAATAATAAGAGATGTTTCCTACGTCTGGTTCCCCATTGGCTAGTGTTCTACAACATCTACCATGTACAGATGTTTCCTACATCTGGTTCCCCCGTAGGCTTGTGTTCTACAGCATGTTCCATGTAGAGATGTCTCCTACCTCCCAGTCCTAATACCTCTGTTCCTGAATTACTATTTTTCAGTTTCGTATTGTAACATCTTTGTCAATACTTTCTTACAATGCCAGTTCACCTGGCAAAAAGACTCAATGAACTCTTAACTCCATACACTCCAAGTAAGTATAGTCTACAATCATCAGCAGATTTCCTAGAATTAATCAAATCTATTCAGCCTTATGGAATCATTGCTTCCCTGGACGTCGAATCCCTATTTACCAACGTCCTAGTCGACACAACCATAGGAATGATACTGGACAGAGCATACAGAGACGAGAGCACCCCCAAATTAGACATACCTGAGCCACACTTGAAGAGTCTTCTCGAAGCATGTACAAAGGAAGCCCCTTTCATCAGTCCACAAGGAGACATGTATTTACAAATAGACGGAGAAGCAATGGGCTCCCCCTTAGGAGTCTTATTTGCTAATTTTTATATGGGAACCATCGAAGACAGAGTCTTCAACAGCAGACAAAACCCAATTGTATATTGCCGTTATGTAGATGACATATTCGTAATAGTAAAAGACTCAGATGAACTAATTAATCTAAAAAGCCGTCTAGAGAGAGAGTCAGTACTCCGATTTACACATGAAAATAGTGAAAATAACAGTCGGCCATTCTTGGATGTACTAATAACAAAATCAGGAACCTCTTTAAGCACCAACGTATATACTAAGCCCACCAACATAGGATTATGCCTGAACGGTAGAAGTGAGTGCCCCCAAAGATACAAAGCCAGTGTTCTCAATGCTTATATTCGTCGAGCGTTTACCCACTGCTCTGAATGGAGCAACGTGAGTCGAGAGTTTGAAAGAGTAACTCAGGTATTGGTGAGCAACGGATATAGCAACGCGGAAATAAACGCCGGTATAAGAAGACACTTGGACCGTTGGTATAATCCTGAACCTAGAACAGAAACCACAATACCTCCAATAAAATTATATTACAAATCAACCATGCACAGTGAACATATAAAAGAGGAAAGAATAATGAAAGAAATAGTCCGTAAAGGAGTAAAAAGCATTACTCCTAACCAAAACATAAACCTGATAATATTCTACAAAACCAAGAAGACTTCCGAACTCCTTATCAAAAACAGCCCGAAGCCGACGGAGAACCCTCTACAGCAATCAAGCGTTGTATACATGTACACTTGCCCCCACGAAGGATGTAACCTTCAATCTAAGTACATAGGCATGACGTCGACCAAGCTGACGAGGCGTTTGACATGCCATCTTCAATCCGGTGCCCCCAGGAATCACATGAGACAAGCCCATGACATCACTCTAACAAGAGAAATGTTGAACAAAAATACCTGTATAATAGACAAAACCCAAGATGCAAGAAGATTATAAATTCTTGAAGCAATTCGCATAAGAATAGAACAACCTACCATGAACACCCAAATTACGGAACTATTTACACTACCCACCATGAGAGTAAGGACAAGACCAGAACATAATGATGCCAACACAGAAGACACCGTTCAACATAACAGGCCAATTACACTTGATTAATCTTTGTATGTAGATAGAAGCTGCCTCGTATGGGCCAATAAGCCTTCCGCAGTTACCTCTATTCTTATGTTCATATGTTTCACCCCACATTTATCCCTTATGTATCCCCTCCATGTTTTCACCTTTATTGTATTATCACCTGACCCAGTGCGGGTATAAATCAACCAGTTATAAAAAAAATCTTTTCACTTGAGAATGAAACTATAAAACCTGAAAAACGGCCAGCCTACTCATGAGAAACTCTCCAGACACAAAACAGAACGCTTTAAAAGAGACTAACGTCGTCTATGCCTTCAAATGCCCTCTTGGGGACTGTAAGCTCCAAAAAACCCAGTATATAAGCAAGACAACACATCTCTTTCTAGGCGTTTAACGATGCATAAGCAACAGGGCTCCATTAAGGAACATATAATCTCTTCCCACAACCAAACCATCGCCAGAGAAATCCTAGTAAACAACACAGAAATCATCGATAGATACAGCGATAGCAGGCGGCTTGCCGTTTGCGAGGCACTACACATCAAGAAGTCAACACCAGCAATCAACAGCCAATTAATGCACAACTATATTCTACCCACCTCAAGACTCCGCTCCAATATAGAAGCATCAAGAAATATGGACCAATAGGCTTGCTACAAACACTCCTATTCAATACCCATTGTTTCGTGTTCTGTCTTGTGTTGATGAAATTAATACCCTATTAATGCCACCTCTTGTTCTGTCTTGTGTTGATGAAATTAATACCCTATTAATGCCACCTCACCCCATCCACCTCACTAAAATGTAGATATAAAATCGGAGATGCGTAAGTTCTATTCAGTTGTGTATTTGTAAACTAAAGTCTTTGAAAATGTAATAAGTTTTACGAAACGCGCTCGTGTCGCATCAGACTAGAAATAAAAATGAATTTTGGAGAATTGATTTTTGATTTACCTCCAACAGTGAAAAGAAATGTACGAAAGATTGAGAAAATTCGTGTTAGAATTATTAATCTTACTTTTTCAGTCATATTTAATAATATATATATATATATATATATATATATATATATATATATATATATATATATATATATATATATATATATATATATATATATATATATATATATATATATATATATATATATATATATATATATATATATATATATATATATATATATATATATATAACTGAAAACTCACACCCCAGAAGTGACTCGAACCCATACTCCCAGAAGCAAGGAGTACAAGACGTACTCCTTGTACGTCTTGTACGCACTCCTAATCCGAGTGCCGGCGGTGGGGTGGTTCAAATAGCCTCGGCTATCACCTCATTATGTCCGGTCGTGATGGTCAAGTGGATTAAGGCGTCTTGTACTCCTTGCTTCTGGGAGTATGGGTTCGAGTCACTTCTGGGGTGTGAGTTTTCAGTTGCATATTGTCCAGGGGACCATTCTGGCTTGTTCGCATTTGTGTTCCTCACGTGTGCCCCTAAGAATGAGGTGATTTGGTAAAATGCTATGCCCAAGATAACTATCCGAGTGCCGGCGGTGGGGTGGTTCAAATAGCCTCGGCTATCACCTCATTATGTCCGGTCGTGATGGTCAAGTGGATTAAGGCGTCTTGTACTCCTTGCTTCTGGGAGTATGGGTTCGAGTCACTTCTGGGGTGTGAGTTTTCAGTTGCATATTGTCCAGGGGACCATTCTGGCTTGTTCGCATTTGTGTTCCTCACGTGTGCCCCTAAGAATGAGGTGATTTGGTAAAATGCTATGCCCAAGATAACTATCCGAGTGCCGGCGGTGGGGTGGTTCAAATAGCCTCGGCTATCACCTCATTATGTCCGGTCGTGATGGTCAAGTGGATTAAGGCGTCTTGTACTCCTTGCTTCTGGGAGTATGGGTTCGAGTCACTTCTGGGGTGTGAGTTTTCAGTTGCATATTGTCCAGGGGACCATTCTGGCTTGTTCGCATTTGTGTTCCTCACGTGTGCCCCTAAGAATGAGGTGATTTGGTAAAATGCTATGCCCAAGATAACTATCCGAGTGCCGGCGGTGGGGTGGTTCAAATAGCCTCGGCTATCACCTCATTATGTCCGGTCGTGATGGTCAAGTGGATTAAGGCGTCTTGTACTCTTTGCTTCTGGGAGTATGGGTTCGAGTCACTTCTGGGGTGTGAGTTTTCAGTTGCATATTGTCCAGGGGACCATTCTGGCTTGTTCGCATATATATATATATATATATATATATATATATATATATATATATATATATATATATATATATATATATATATATATATATATATATATATATATATATATATATATATATATATATATATATATATATATATATATATATATATATATGTGTGTGTGTATATCACGAAATTAAACACGTGATTAAGAATGTGACAATGTCAGACCACGGAGGAAAAATGAAACAGGAAATTTCCTTAAGTACTTTCGTATATTAAATACATCTTCAGAAGGACCTTCTGAAGATGAAGGTACTCCCCACCATCTCTCACAGAAGTGAGAGATGGTGGGGAGTACAAGAGGAAAAGTGAGGGGGTAATGGTGGGGACAGGGGAATTTGGGGTGGTGGGGACGAGGAGATGGGGGAATGGAGAATGGTGGGGAGGACAAAGGGACCGGGGAGTGGGGCATGCGGGGAAAGAAGAGGGGGATGGTGGAGTGGGGAATGGTTGGGAGGCCGAGGAGACGGGTGAGGGGAGAATGGTGGGGAGGACTGGAGGACAGGGAAGGTTGCTGTGGCTCAGCAACGCACATGTGTTGTTGTTGCATTAATGCACAACTATATTCTACCCACTTCAAGACTCCACACCAATATAGAAGCATCAAGAAATATGGGCCCTTTGCATTTACTTCCATTCTTCCCTTTAACTTACCCAAAATAATACCCATTGTTTCGTGTTCTGTCTTGTGTTGAAAGTTTGTTTTCACCTCATCCAAAACTGTTGTAACATATCACCTCACCCAAATGCAGGTATAAAATGAAAGCTGTTTAAACTCTGTTTAGTGTTTGCAAGTTATAGTTGTGTGTGTGTAAACTAATGTCTTTGAAAATGTAATAAGTTATTACGAAACGCATTCAAGTGTCGCGTCAGACTAGAAATAAAAATGAATTTTGGAGAATTGATTTTTCAATTTCCATCGACAGCGAACAGAAACATAAGAAATATTGAGAAAATTCGTGTTAGAATTATTAATCTTACTTATATATATATATATATATATATATATATATATATATATATATATATATATATATATATATATATATATATATATATATATATATATATATATATATATATATATATATATATATATATATGTGTGTATATCACGAAAATAAACACGTGATTAAGAATGTGACAATGTCAGACCACGGAGGAAAAATGAAACAGGAAATTTCCTTAAGTACTTTCGTATATTAAATAGGGACCTTCTGAAGATGTATTTAATATACGAAAGTACTTAAGGAAATTTCCTGTTTCATTTTTCCTCCGTGGTCTGACATTGTCATATATATATATATATATATATATATATATATATATATATATATATATATATATATATATAAATATATATATATATATATATATATATATATATATATATATATATATATATATATATATTTTTTTTTTTTTTTTTATATATAGGAAGGGAGTACCACCTCTAGCTGGAAGACGGGGGACCCATAGCCTCGGAGGAAACCACGCATAACGCATTAGAGGGAATGTTTAGATCCCCTCCAATACAGTTTCTGTGTGCTTTTCTCCTACCACCCCCTTCCTTTTTTATTTTTTGTGCTTTATTATGCATTTGATGGTTACAAGATATACATGGGTTGATACAAAAATAATAATGCAAAAAGGTGCTTAAAGGTTATGGATCTCTTGAAAAACACAACAATGGGAAACATTGATGAATGTCACAGACGGGTTCGATCATTGTTGCAAGTCAAACACTTCTTCGAATTCCTCTGAAGTTGGACTAGTGCCCAAGACGCAACAGGCATTTCCCCTCTGAATCGCAACACTGAGGCGCTGGAACAAGAAACTTTTTGGTCTCTGGTCTTTTGTAGCGCAGATCAATTTGTCCCCCAATTCCTTCAGGAACTTCAATGCACATTTTCCCCACGAACCGAGGGTCTCCGAGCCGATCGGAACAAAGCTGTAGCAGTGTGCTAGACCTCTATATTTAATAATTTTCTGCGATTCCCTGAAAGAAGCAGCACCACCGCTTTCACGTGTGCTGTAGTGGAGGTAGGTACTGGCCAGTGTGGCAGCGCACGTGTAGTCCCATACCACTTGCTTACCATCCTTCCAAGGTAGCAAGGTGACCCCATCAGGGCGCTTCTGAGGGTCGTTAGGTCTGGATAAGTGTGGTTCTCTTTGTGCTGGGCAGCGGGCTGTGACGAGGCTCCTCTTGATAATGTCGTTGACTTCTTCATGTCTTGCAATTTTACCCTGTGATTTACGACATACCAGACCATGACGACCATATTGGTCTGCCATCGCAGTTCCGCAGATGCACCTATGTTCGGTGAGGATGGGGGCGGCAAGGCGAAGGGCAACTCCAATGCGGAGAGCGTCATGACTGAGGCGAGTTCCCAGGGCTGCATTGGGCACAGCAAATAAGAAATCCCCGGCGTGGGGTGCTGTTACCGCTAGGAGGCGGGCTTTGTTTTCAGCATCAGCGTTGTCAATCATTGCTGTGACAGTCTTTTCCATTATGGGGCTATCCCAGTGGGCCTGCTTGTGGTCTTTTGGGACTTGTGGTCGGGGTTGAGGGTGTGCAATGGTGTCCCATTGTCTGGCTGCTTCGATGAACGTTTGATCATGAGTTCCCGCTGTCTCTCTCATACGCTCTGGTAGGATCTGCCCTACCAATTCGTTGGCTGTTGTACATGAGGATAAGAATGCTGGAAGTGCTACCTCAGTTGCCTTTCGTATGCCTATCCCTCCAAATCTCACTGGTAGTGTTGCTTGGTCCCACTGACTGTCATCTAAATCTAGGTTGAGCGCCTTCCTGAATATTGACCTGAGGAGCTCATCATATTGATTTAGAAGTGGGTTGCCAAAAGTTGGTGCACACCTTAAGAAGTATGTTAGCCTGGGCAAGGTAAGGCACTTTGTGAGAAGGTAGAGGGCATCGTGGGAGTCCAAGTCCCCAATTCTCTCTTCCATCCTCTTTAGGTCTCTAAACTTTTCGTCAAGGACCGCAGCAATAGCATTGTGGCCCAGAGGTGCTCCGAGTAGTGTGCTGTCGGTAGGTTTAACGACTGAGGCTTCTGGTAGAACTGATGTCACTGCTCTAATGATTACTTCACTGGATGCAATGATTTCGCACTTGGAGGGGTTAAGAACGAGACCCATGGACTCCCCCCGTGTCTTCACCAGCTGTAGGTCTTCTAGCAGGGAATCTTGTGTGCCTGCCAGAGTGCCATCATCCAGGAACCAGATGTTGAGCTCGCTGGACAGTCTGGTTGTAATTTCTCGAACCGGTATGCAAAAGAGGAACGGTGCAAGTGGGTCACCCTGTTGAATTCCCTCTGCTGAGGTGACTTCATGTTTGCCAAACAGGAGGGTTGAGTCTTTGCTGTAGCCTGCTGACACAAACGGGAGAATGCTTGGGCAATGTTCCTGGACTGCAGTGAGGATTGCTTCCCTTTTGACCGAGTTGAAAGCGTTTTTAAAATCTAATTTTACTACTGCCTGGTCTTCAGTAAGAGAGCTAATGTAGGCTCGTGCAGCATGAGCCGCTGCTTCACAGCCTTGGGGGACTCCAAACCCCAGCTGGTTGGGTTGCAGCATGGTGGCTGCTTCCATTCGGATACTTCTGACAGCAGCCCTTGCAACTAGGCGGCGAAGGGTATTACCAACGGCAATGGGTCTGATCCTCCCCCCTTCTTTTTCAGGGCACATAGGGATGCACCAAAGAAGAATGGTTTGATTTCATCAGGGATTAACCCGGCGAGGCAGTTGTTGACAAACGTTGTGATTTCTGTCAGGAGCGCTTCTGCAGCTGGGCCAAGAACAGGGTTCACCATTTCCTTCACATGTTGAGGTCTTACCCCTGTGTAGCCTCCTGAGGAGCCCGGGGGAAATGAAACGATAGCTTTATAAACCTCTGACTCCCGGAGGACGAGAGGTTCCTGGTTAGGGGCGAGCCTGACCTGTGGGGGAGGTTCACCTACGGCCCTGAGGGGGTGTTTTTCTCTCAGTGCTTGGGCTGTGGTTTCATCCCTGGGCAAAATTTTGTCCTCACTTGTGATCAACCTGAGTGCCCCGACTGTATTGCCCTCTTCAATTTTCTTGCTGACTTGGGTACCTAATTTTCTGTTGTCGCTGATTGTCGTACTTGGTCTGCCTCGGCGGTGTTTGGTGTGTTTGGGGAGGCGGACTAGGTTGTCAGCCCTAGGAAAATCCCTAATAGCTTTATTGACGGATGAGGCCAGTGTCTTGCCTCCTCTGTCTGGTACACCTAAGCATGCATTGCCAAAAAGTAGCACTTTTATACTTTAGCACTAGCAAAGTGTAAAGTGTACTATATATATATATATATATATATATATATATATATATATATATATATATATATATATATATATATATATATATATATATATATATATATATATATATATATATATATATATATACATATATATATATATATATATATATATATATATATATATATATATATATATATATATATATATTGTCGGAAAATCCGACACCATTTAATATATCATAAAGATAATAGCTGTATTGTATAAACAAGTTACCCATAGAAAACGTAACTTGTAGTGGAATTACCGTCTATAGAAAACGGGATATCATCGCCACATACTATTATATTCTCCACCTATTATGGTGGGAATTATTCTTAAATACATTAGTCTTTGGACTTTACCATCATAAAAACATCTTATATAAATTAACTTAATTATCAATATTAAAGTAGAGTAAATGTGACCCTTCTATCACTTTCTGAAATCTGGACAATGTAAGCCAGGCGTCAGGGAGGAAGGAGGGCAGCCATTGTTGTGTCACATCCGAGACGCGTGGAGCAAATTCGGCTCCTATCATATCTGGACAATGTCGGCCAGGCGTCAATAGTATGGAGTGTTAGACGCAGCCATTGTTGAGACTAGACCAGAGGCTCACACGGGAGCAAATTCGGCTCCTGTTAATTTACTTGGACGTAGTGTTATGAAAACTAAAAGTGTACCATTATCAACACGCTGTCTACAAATCAAGTTAAGTGTTCTTTCCGAAACCCATGTATCTTTCATTTATGGCCATTAATGTCATTATATAGGGTGAACCGGTTAGAGCACGACATAGCCTCAAACTAAAGGTAATTAAGCCAGGTCTTTATTGTTCCATGTATAGTGTTTTCTCTGATATACCTGTCATATATAGAACCTGGCTTCACAGTTAGCGCCCTTTTGACAGGTCAAGACGAGGAAGCAAGATTTTGTGCACCAGTTACTGGGTGATGGAAGCTACCTCAAAGAGGATAATTTGGTGTCTACACCATAGTTATACCTGGTGGACTAACCTGCTGTACTATAAGATAAGGATCCTCTTCAATGTATGTAGTCTATTACTGTAGTTTGATTGGCTGCATATATAAATTTAATAAACCCCCCTAATGTGTAGAGGATCGATTTGTGAGATTATGAGATTATTGCAGAAATACAGTCCACTTATCATTATACAAATTGCTATCGAAGTATATAAATTAACGTAAATATAAATTCATATAAATTAAATAAATATAAATCTCACAGGTCGGTTCCCACATTATTTGGTCATCTTCGAACCGGATGACGGATTATTTGATTCTTTGAACCCACATTTGGTCATCTTAGTACGGGATGAACCAGTTAACCAGTGGATTCATTAAATATACTAGTGCAGTGTGATTTAAACAAAGCCAGCAGTCAATGACGGCGGCGTTGACTCGTGCGAGTTCACGAGCCCCGCTCAGTTCAGATCAGCCTTAGTCAGCGGTTTCATGTACACCCACAGAGATTTGGTGGCGTGTTATTCTGTGAAATGACAGCGCTAATATAGAAGCCAGCCAAATTAGTGACTATGTCGCGAGATTGTTCACGGATTTCGTGGTGTTACATTTCGCGAGAGATTATCTACGAATTTTGTGGAGTTTATTTCGCGAGGTCACTAATAATATTTAATACTTCTAGATAATATTAGAAGTTTCATAGAGGCTAATTAAGAGGCTATTATCAATAATTGTGTATATTATTTCTCCAAAATAGAGAATTATTTAATATAAATTGCACTAGTGATCACAGTATAATATTTACTAATTGCCAACCCACAACAGGGTAGGATATGACTAGTTGAACTATTATTGCTCATCTTAGTCCCATTATTACCATCGTCAGTTGTACTATATTGAATAACCTAACACCATTAATGAATGGTCCAGACCCTATTTTGGGTGTAATTTTTATCAACTCGAATTGAGTTGTATTTATAATAATTTACTTATGATCATTACACCTTTGAGTGATTAATTAGTGTCTCTACCATCCTAGGGTGATATAGAAGAGCTAACCTAAAGGTACTTCCAGTGACACTGGTTTATCACTCAAATCATTAGAGTGTATGATTGTATATATATAATGTGTATTAATTTTAAGTGCTAACCTCTAGTAGAGGTAGGATTATTGCCTAGTGAGTGCAGAATTTGACCCTAGGCTACCATCAGTGCTTGTTCAGTATTATGAGCAGCCCAAGTACAAGCCCCACAAGGCTTCACCAACTAGCCAGTATGGATAATGCAGGGAGAATGAAAAGAACCCTTGCAGGTCTTAAAGGCCACTTAACAAGACAGATCAAGAAATGTGAAGATTTGTCACAACAATCTCAAGTTGATTATGCTGACCTGGAAAGCTATTATCAAGCAGCTGCAGGTAAATTTGAGCAAATCAAATGTCAGATAGCAACATATGTGGCTGAACTTGCCAACACCAATTTATCAGAAACAGAAATAGACGACATTATGGTTGATCTTGCGAATTATGAAGATCACACTCAGGCCACGTTACAGCCTTATGTCAAATTAATTGCCCAGAACAAGGCAACAGCAACAACAACAACAGTTGCATCTAATACGAGTCAAGCAGAAGCTCGACTCCCTCCAATTAATTTACCCACTTTCTCAGGAAAAGATGAGGAAGATTGGGATGAATTTTGGAACAAATTCGTTGACCTTGTAGACTCAAAACAATCTTTACCAAAGAGTAGTAAATTCTCTTATTTGCAAGGCCAATTATCAGGTGAGGCTAAAACAGTAGTATCCCATCTGAGATTAACTAATGACGGCTATGATCTGGCAGTAAAACTCCTCAAGGATAATTATGCTGATCCAGAAGTAAGAACATCACATTTAGTTCATGAGCTGTTGCATTTACCCCCACCGGAAGCTTCAGCTGATTCACTCCAAGTCTTCAAGCTGGAGGTAGAATCATTGATCAATGCCCTCAGCCTGACAGCAGATACAAACGGGGCTGAGTGGGTCTTGAAAATAATTGTCCAGGAGAAAATACCTAGGGACATATTGAGACAAATGAGTGCTCATTACAATAAAAGCATCTTATCTATGAGTGAAATATCTGAAGGTTTAAAGTCAGTAGTTCATCAATTACGAACACATGACAAATTAAAACCACCAAGTAAACCCTCAGAAGCCAATAATAGTAAACCACAGAGTACCAAAGGTACTCCAAATCAATCTAGACAATATAATTCAACACCAAAGTGGAACAGTAGCAGTGTGGGCGTATATGCAGTGGGACCCTCCAAGCCTATAGTTACTGTGTCATCCAAGAACGTGACACCAAAGGGTACTGGAAGCTATGGAACATGTTTGTTCTGCAATGAGAAACATTCAATGTACCACTGCTCTAATTTTCCTGATAGTGACGCCCGTGTTGAGCGACTCAAAGATTTGCAACATTGCACGAGGTGCCTCAGGAAACATAACATCAAGGATTGTGATACCCAATTACACACCTGTAATAGGTGTAACAAAGGTCAGCACCATGCAGCATTGTGCAGAGACACCAAAACAACGTCTCCAAACCCCAAGGTGGAAGATAGCATTCCCACCTCAGTACAGTACTGCAAGGTGCAACAAACAAAGAGTGTCCAATCGGCAAAGTCTAAAGGTAATACGACTTTGCCTACTGCCCAAATTACCATCCTGAATAAGAGGGCCAAGGTCCATACCCGTGGGTTGTTTGACCAAGGATCCCAGAGAACATTTGTCACTAAAAAGTTGGCAGTTGAACTACAATTAAGGCCTGTAGCCCAGACGTCATTCAACATCTCAGGGTTTGTAACAGATGCAGGACCTCAAGTCTACCAGGTGGTACAACCATCAGTACGTTTAGGCAGGTACGTCTGTCGAGTACAAGCCATTGTGGTGGACAAAATACCAGTAGACCTACAAGTTCAAGGTCTGAGAGCAACAGCCAAATTCCTGAGAAATAGAGGAATAAAATTGGCAGATAATATTAAGTCTGATCACCTCACTGACTTCGGTCTCCTTGTAGGGACAGACTATTGTCATCGATTCATCGGTAGCCCTACTAAATATCAGGGTATAACCATGTTAAACTCTGCAGGAGGTAAATTACTCTCAGGCCCAGTATCAAGCCTGAGGAGACCTATGCCTGCAGATAAACAATACCAGTAGAAATCTAATTTGTCAGCTGATTATATTTCTCCAGTAGCATTATACTAAGGAGATTACAGCTGACTATAGTAACAGAGGTTGATGTTAGTATCATCATTTGAAGCTGAAGATGAGTTCATGAGGCCTCAGTGGCAAATCAGTGAACAGTAGCCTAAAACAGCTACAAGTCACTGCGACCAATGTCACTGATCCCACTGCAGTCTCAGAACCATACTTTACTTTAATGATGAGCTATTCAATCTTCTGAATCAATTAACTAAATTAAACCCCAATAAATCTGATGACTGATTTGATACATTTATTATTTAATCAAGATGTATTCCATGGGCCTCAGTGTTTATATATCAGTGACCAGTTACCTGAAGAAACTTCAAGTTATATCTAATGTCACTGATCTCACTGCAGTCCCTGAATCATACTTGACTGTAGTACTTGATCACATTCAGTCTTCTGGGTTAAATAATATGTAATAAGGCTTGAATATTAGCCTTTCAAGAGTTAACAGGGAAATGAAATCGCATTAGACTTCTAACCCCTGCAACTCTAGTACGGGACATCCGTCCTGTACGAACAGACACACAAATGTGTGATTACTAACTACTAACATCAAATTAATGTAATAATTCGAAGGAGGAGTATCGGTGTTCGTCTGTTCTAAAGAGGACTTCGACCCATGATCAGCCCCCTGGGGAATTATGTCGGAAAATCCGACACCATTTAATATATCATAAAGATAATAGCTGTATTGTATAAACAAGTTACCCATAGAAAATGTAACTTGTAGTGGAATTACCGTCTATAGAAAACGGGATATCATCGCCACATACTATTGTATTCTCCACCTATTATGGTGGGAATTATTCTTAAATACATTAGTCTTTGGACTTTACCATCATAAAAACATCTTATATAAATTAACTTAATTATCAATATTAAAGTAGAGTAAATGTGACCCTTCTATCACTTTCTGAAATCTGGACAATGTAAGCCAGGCGTCAGGGAGGAAGGAGGGCAGCCATTGTTGTGTCACATCCGAGACGCGTGGAGCAAATTCGGCTCCTATCATATCTGGACAATGTCGGCCAGGCGTCAATAGTATGGAGTGTTAGACGCAGCCATTGTTGAGACTAGACCAGAGGCTCACACGGGAGCAAATTCGGCTCCTGTTAATTTACTTGGACGTAGTGTTATGGAAACTAAAAGTGTACCATTATCAACACGCTGTCTACAAATCAAGTTAAGTGTTCTTTCCGAAACCCATGTATCTTTCATTTATGGCCATTAATGTCATTATATAGGGTGACCCGGTTAGAACACGACATAGCCTCAAACTAAAGGTAATTAAGCCAGGTCTTTATTGTTCCATGTATAGTGTTTTCTCTGATATACCTGTCATATATAGAACCTGGCTTCACAGTTAGCGCCCTTTTGACAGGTCAAGACGAGGAAGCAAGATTTTGTGCACCAGTTACTGGATGATGGAAGCTACCTCAAAGAGGATAATTTGGTGTCTACACCCTAGTTATACCTGGTGGACTAACCTGCTGTACTATAAGATAAGGAACCTCTTCAATGTATGTAGTCTATTACTGTAGTTTGATTGGCTGCATATATAAATTTAATAAACCCCCCTAATGTGTAGAGGATCGATTTGTGAGATTATGAGATTATTGCAGAAATATAATATGAACTTATCATTATACAAATTGTTATCGAAGTATATAAATTAACGTAAATATAAATTCATATAAATTAAATAAATATAAATCTCACAGGTCGGTTCCCACATATATATATATATATATATATATATATATATATATATATATATATATATATATATATATATATATATATATATATATATATATATATATATATATATATATATATATATATATGTGTGTGTGTGTGTATATCACGAAAATAAACACGTGATTAAGAATGTGACAATGTCAGACCATGGAGGAAAAATTAAATTTCAATTAAAAGAAATTTCCTGTTTCATTTTTCCTCCGTGGTCTGACATTGTCATATATATATATATATATATATATATATATATATATATATATATATATATAT
>NC_091158.1:49466308-49469237 GCF_040958095.1 Procambarus clarkii | reverse complement strand
AATATATATATATATATATATATATATATATATATATATATATGTATATATTACACTTATTTATACATATATATATATATATATATATATATATATATATATATATATATATATATATATATATATATATATATATATATATATATATATATATTTAGAGACATCAAAAATCAGGACATCAGTCACCAAGAAAATAGAAGAAGGAAACACTATTGGCGCAATACGAGTCATCACCAGTGAGGACTCAATTGCCGACAGAGATGCCGCAACAGCTCAAGCCCTAAGGGAGAAACACCCACCCAGGGCTCCGCGTGAGGACGACATTGTACAAGTGGGGGCTACCGGAGCAGAACCTCTCTGGGTGGCTGAATCTGTGGTCCATAAAGCAGCCATGTCCTTCCCTACAGGATCAGCAGGTGGGTTCACAGGACTAAAACCCAACCACCTCAAGCAAATGCTCAACCCTGCACTGGGTGACATTGCAAAGAACCTCTTGGTGGAACTAACCAGATTCACCAACACATGTCTAGCTGGCAACATACCAGCGTCCATAAGACCTATCTTTTTTAGAGCATCTCTCTGTGCTCTAAAGAAAAAGGATGGAGGGATCAGGCCAATAGCTGTGGGCAATTCTCTCCGGCGTCTCGTCGCAAAGGCAGCTGCAAGAACAGTTAGTGATGCAGCGGCCAACATGCTGAAGCCAAAACAGCTCGGGTTTGGCATTCCACAAGGGTGTGAGGCGGCAGCCCATGCAGCTCGAGCCTTCATCGCCAACATCACAGACGAAAAGGCCCTTATCAAGCTAGATTTCAAAAATGCCTTCAATTTGGTGCGGAGGGATGCTGTACTCCGTGCGGTTCATAGTCATTTCCCTTCCCTCTACCCTTTTGTACATTCATGCTACAGTATGGATCATAAGCTACTTTTTGGCGAACATGAAATTGACTCGCGAGAAGGCGTCCAACAGGGTGACCCCCTTGCTCCTCTCCTTTTCTGCTTAGTCATCAAACAAGTCACAGAGGTCCTGTCCAGTGAGCTTAACATCTGGTTCTTGGATGATGGTACCCTAGCTGGTTCCCAAGACTCCCTCCTGGAGGACATCAGAAAAATCCAGGAGCAAGGTGCAGTTTTAGGCCTCACCCTGAACCCTTCTAAATGTGAAATAATATGTTCCAACCAGGGCATCGTAGAGAGAATAGAGGGTCTTCTGCCAAATATCCATAAAACTAAACCTGAAGACAGCACACTCCTAGGAGCTCCCCTGGGGTTGAAAGCCATCGATGAGGTCCTTGATAAGAAAATCGCCGACCTTAAGAGGATGGATGGGAGGATTGAGGATATTGATGCTCATGATGCACTCTACCTCATCACCAGATGTCTGTCCCTCCCCAGGTTAACCTACTTTCTGAGGTGTTCACCATCTTACAGTAGCCAAAAACTAAGTGAGTATGACCGGTTACTGAAATCAATGCTAGAAAAAGCCCTTAACCTCTCTCTCGATGACCTACAGTGGAAACAAGCCTCTCTTCCCGTAAGACTTGGGGGCCTCGGAGTTCGAACAGCAACGCAAATCGCTGTTCCAGCCTTCCTGTCCTCCTTATCAGCATCCGACGACCTTGTGAAGGAAATTCTACCTGCCCACTTACATCAGCTGGCAGGTGTACATGATCCCAATTTTACACGCTGTGCCACAGAGTGGGCCTCTCGTGCAGGCCAATCACCTCAACCACCATCCCCAAAATCCCACAAGCAATCCAGCTGGGATGGTCCCATTGTAGACCAAGTTGCTGCAGAGTGCCTGGGTGCTGCAACAACACAACACGACATTGCTCGCCTCACAGCAGTAGCAGCACCACATGCAGGGGATTTCCTGTTAGCAACCCCAATGTCGGCAACTGGCACGCGTCTCACACCACACGCCCTCCGAATTGCTGTGGCCCTCCGCCTTGCTGCCCCAATCCACACCAGATATAGGTGTATTTGCGGCGAGGTGGTGGCTGACAGGTACGGTCACCATGGCCTACTCTGCCAAAGCACAGGGGGATGGCACTCGAGGCACAGTGAAGTTAACGACATCATCAAGAGGAGCCTCACCACAGCTGGATGCCCAGCTGAAAGAGAGCCCCGTTACCTAACGCCCCGTAACTCTGATGCTCTTATTGGTCGCCCTGATGGTATCACAGTGAACCCCTGGAAGAATGGCAAGCAGTTGGTATGGGACTACACGTGCGTATGAACCCTGGCTAACACCTACATTAACCTCAGTGTTGCACAACCAGGTGGCGCTGCCACCCACAGGGAAGCAGCCAAATCCCGTAAGTATAGAGAACTGGATCACCACTACAATTTTGTCCCCATTGCTTCTGAGACGCTCGGCGCCTGGGGTAAAAGTGCTACCAGTTTTTTGAAGGAACTGGGTTCTAGGCTCATTGAAACAACAAGGGACCCGAGAGCTGCAAGCTTTCTTTTCCAGCGCCTCAGTGTGGCGATACAGAGGGGAAATGCGCACTGCATCCAGGGTTCCTGCCCGCCATCTGAGGAGCTGGAGGAACTCGACAACCTATGACAACCATCTTTGTAACCCATATGTAACTCCTTTTTTTGTAACAAAGTTCAAATAAAGTAAATATATATATATATATATATATATATATATATATATATATATATATATATATATATATATATATATATATATATTAGTATATTTTGGTAGCAGTCTTTCTGGTAAACATATGTTGTTGAATATGACCGAAAAGGTAAGATTAATAATTCTAACACGAATCTTTTCAATATTTCTTATGTTTTTCTTCACTGTCAGTGGTAATAAAAACAACAATTCTCCGAAATTAATTTTTTAATTGTCTGACGCCTGAACGCGTTTCATAATTTGTATTACATTTTCAAAGACTTAATTTACACACAAATT
>NC_091158.1:49451308-49463808 GCF_040958095.1 Procambarus clarkii | reverse complement strand
GTGAGTGATTATATATGTATGTGTATGTATATATGTATATGTATATATATGTATATGTATATATATATATGTATATGTATATATATATATGTATATGTATATATATCTGTACATATATGTATGAGTATGTGTACATGTATATATAACAATAATAATTGTGTAACTTGCGTCAAAAAATTATTTCCTTAGCTAAACGAACTAGAGAATTCAGTTCCTGAACCTATTATTTGACTCTAATCCTTTACACCACCGCCCACGGGATGGGTATGAGGTGCATAATAAGGAAAGAAATTGAATTGAACAAACACCTAATATATGATTATAATATTGTAATGAGACACTGGAACCCCCAATCAGAGTTTTTTCTTAAACTGTTGTGCAATATTGTAATTTCAAAATGGGTCAGGTTTGTTGTTGTTGTTGTTGATTTAGGGGCGACGACGGTCGGGGGATAGGATGCGCCCCGGCGTATCCGTTAAGGGTTAATCGCGAAGCCAGGAAAGGTGAAACGCCAAGACTAAACTCGAAATGGGTGACGCCAAAACACTTGAAACTATTATGCCAAGCAGCAAAGAAACGCAGACAGGTAGATGATTGGGGAGCCCCAGGAGTCCCTCAGGGTGACAAGCACCGACCCCGCCCCACACAGAGAACACTGGGTAGCAAAAACCAAAACCTCAGCGTCAATTAAAACGCAAAAGTCATCCAGTGGCCCCCCGGCAGATCATAAGCCAGCCGCCCAGCACGGCTGAGGGCACACCAGGAGCCCACCAAGAGCCGCCAACCCCCGGCACCTCTCGGCCAAGCCGTCCCCCAGACACCATCACCCTGCCAGGAGGACCAGCCAGAACACGTCAAAACAATCTATCAACAATCCCGTGAGTCAAGGCGATATGTGCGCCAGGCGTCGTACAACCGGACCTTAGAATAGGGGATGCAAAACGGCAGTAACAAAGCCAAAACGTGAAAACAGAACGTGCTCAGGCAGCTCCCAGGTAGAGGAGGTGTCCAGACGTCCGCTCGTCATCAAGGTTGAACCAGGAATCCTGGTCAGGTTTATATTTACCAGTACAATCTTTGAGAAGATTTGGACACTGATTAGGGCAGACTCAATCAAATTCCGTTCCACGAAACCACTGCAATTGGTAATGCTTTTCGCTCCTTCCCAATTAATAGTGTGATCACACAAACTTGTGTGTAGATAAAATGCACTAGACTTTTGGGCAGTTATAATACTCTTAGCATGTTGGGACCAACGCAATTGTAAGGAATTTCCTGTTTGTCCAAGGTACACAGACTCACAATCATTGCAGGGAATCGAATTCACACAACTTGCTGCACCAGGGGAGTTTTTTTTTATTAAATTGGACTTGATCGTACAATTTGTGAATACCAAATAGATATTAAGATTCATAAAAACTGGGGAAAGTTTTTCATGTCATACCACATGTCACGTGACAACAGGACTCCACCTGCCAAAGATTATCGAGGAATTCAAACATGGTTACGCATATAGGAATGTTTAGACCCACAAGCCTGGAAGCCATCAAATTCATTGATCTTAGTCACACGGGCTGGGTGCTTAAATTTTACCTCTTCAATAAGGATAACAGTGCCTGAGGAAGCCAAGAATCGACTCACGTCTGTGTAAATACCTGTTGAAGACTCTAAGTGGGTCGAGGAAGTCTACCTTTCCAGCAGTGCAAAAGAATCAACTGAAAAAGGTGTGTTCTTTTGGCGGGAGTTGTGCGAGGGAGGGGGAAGTACACACGCCAGGGCGAAGATTATCCCAGTGCCACCATAAACAATAACCTCCAGGCGGGGAGGAGGCCTCAAGTGGAGGGAGAGAAGGGGAGGCTCACAAACCTGCTTGTATTACAGCAGGCTTGGAGGTGAATATGTGTGTCTTTTCAGATGTACGGCGAGTTTGTAGTGCTAAACATAATGCATCAGTGAAACTTCGTGTTAATTGTGTGTGACCGCTGCCTGTGGCGGGCACCCCCCCCCCCTCCCTTTCCAAGCCTCTCGCAGGTCTTGCCAGTCTATCCAGCAAACCACTCCTGGCGGCTGATCCGACGTCCACCGTCACCCCACGGCTACCGTCATCCCACTGCCACCCCTCGCCCACCTTCACTCCACGCCCACCTACGTCACATGCCCTGCGGCTCCACCACCAGGAAAGGGTGGACGGATACATGTGGTGTGGTCAAGAGAGGGAGAGGGTCACCAGTGTGCCAATGATTGTTTGAAAAAGATAAATTGATTCCAGCCCGGTGGTGAACATTGCGAGTATCGTGTTGAGTGCACCACACCCAGTGAGCCAAAATACATTCACCAGTGTGTAGTGATATAAAAGGAAATTATCCAAGACTCGAGTGCCAACCCCCCAAACCCTCCCTCCACCCCCCAATGTGAGGTGTTTTTCCGCTCCCCTGTAGTGGGTGTGGTGTCTTCCACTCCCCCTCCCCCTACCTCCTACGATCAGGCGATCACGCCTTTCCCTCCCTGCCCATGCCAGCGCACAGCCTTCCATGCATCCCCATCCCCACCCACCATCTTCACGTGCCCACCCACCCAAGGCATCTGCCTAGACATGGCGCATGGTATACGGAACTACCAGGTTCCACCCAGCTAGGAGGGAAGCAGCACTCAGGAGCCTGATGCTCCTGAGTGCTGAGTCCGAGTCCGAGGTTAATAACGCTATCGTTTCATTTGCTCTGGGCTCCTCAGGAGGGTACACAGGGGTAAGACCTCAACATGTCAAGGAAATGGTGAACCCTGTTCTTGGCCCAGCTGCAGAGGCGCTCCTGACAGTAATCACAATGTTTGTCAACAACTGCCTCGCCGGGTTAATCCCTGATGAAATCAAACCATTCTTCTTTGGTACATCTCTATGTGCCCTGAAAAAGAAGGATGGAAGGATCAGACCCATTGCCGTTGGTAATACCCTTCGCCGTCTAGTTGCAAGGGCTGCTGTCAGAAGTATCCGAATGGAAGCAGCCACCATGCTGCAACCCAACCAGCTGGGGTTTGGGGTCCCCCCAAGGTTGTGAAGCAGCAGCTCATGCAGCACGAGCCTACATTAGTTCTCTTACTGAAGACCAGGCAGTAGTAAAATTAGATTTTAAAAACGCTTTCAACTCGGTCAAAAGGGATGTAGTCCTCACCGCAATCCAGGAACATTGCCCAAGCATTCTCCCCTTTGTGTCAGCAGGTTACAGCATAGACTCAACCCTCCTGTTTGGCGAACACGAAGTCACCTCAGCAAACGGAATTCAACAGGAAGACCAATTGCACCTTTCTTCTTTTGCATAGCGGTTCGAGATATCAAAAGCAGACTAAAATGAGCTCAACGTCTGGTTCCTGGATGATGGCACTCTGGTAGGCACACAAGACTCCCTGCTGGAAGATCTGCAGCTGGTGAAGTCACAGGGGAAGACCCTGGATTTCGTTCTTAACCCATCCAAGTGCGAAGTAAAAAATGATGAGCTCCTCAAGTCAATATTCAGGAAGGCACTTAACTAAGATTTAGATGACAGTCAGTGGGACCAAGCAACACTACCAGTGAGATTCGGGGGAATAGGCATATGAAAGGTAACTGAGGGAGCACTTCCAGAATGTACAGCAGCCAACGAATTAATAGGGCAGATCCTACTGGAGCGTATTAATAACACAGCGGGAACTCATGATCAAAAGTTCATCGAAGCAGCCAGTCAATGGAAAACCATTGCACACCCTCTACCCCGACCACAGGCCCTAAAAGACCACAAGTAGGCCCACTGAGATAGCCCCATCATGAAAAAGACCTCCACAACAATGCTTGAAAATGCAGATGCTGAGAACAAAGCCCGCCTCCTAGCAGTAACAGCACTCCATGCCACAGTTTTTTTTATTTGCTGTGCCCAATCCAGCCCTGGGAACTCGCCTCAATCATGACGCCCTCAGCATTGGAGTTGCCCTTTGCCATGCCGCCCCCATTCTCACCGAACGTAGATGCATCTGTGGAATGGCGATGGCAGAGCAATATGGTCATCATAGTCTGGTAAGTCGTAAATCCCAGGGTAAGACTGCAAGACATGAAGAAGTCAACAAAAAACATCAATAGGAGCCTCGCCATGGCCCGCTGCCCAGCACAAAGAGAACCACACTTATTCAGACCCAACGAACCTCTGAAGCACCCAGAAAGCTTACCATCCTTCCTTGGAAGGATGGTACTTCCTTGGAAGGATGGTAAGCAAGTGGTGTGGGACTACACATGCGCTTCCACAATGGCCAGTACCTACCTCTACCACAGCACAGGTGAAAGGGGGCGACGCTGCTTCTTTCAGGGAATCGCAGAAAACCATCAAATACAGAGGTCTGGCACACTGCTACAGTTTTATTCTGATCGGTTTGGAGACCCTCGGTTCGTGAGGGAAATGTGCATTGTTAGTTCCTGAAGGAATTGGAGGACAAATTTATCAGCGCTACAAAGGACCAGAGAGTGAAAAGTTTCTTGTTCTAGCACCTCAGTGTCGCGATTCAGAGGGGAAATGCCTGTTGTATCTTGGGTACAAGTCCAACTTCGGAGGAATTCAAAGAAGTGATCGAATGCAACAATGATCGAATCTGTCCATAACATTTATCAGTGTTTCCATCGGCGTGTTTTTCATTTTACTTGCACAGTATTGGTTGTGTTGTGTATGTGTTAATGCCACATTTTGTAATCATGTAATCTTGTACAATAAATTTCCCTATATATATAAATATATATGGGGTGGTAGGAGAAGACAATATGTGCCAGTGTGCACGAGAGAGCCCAACAAGGCTCTCCCGGATGCTGCATATCGTCTTCTTCGAGGCACACTTACTTCATGGGTGTGAACACGTGACAACAGGTGCTCACTTCATGAGTGTGAACACGTGACAACAGGTGCACACTTCAAGGGTGTGAACATGTGACAACAGGTGCTCACTTCATGGGTGTGAACACGTGACAACAGGTGCACACTTCAAGGGTGTGAACATGTGACAACAGGTGCTCACTTAAAGGGTGTGAACATGTGACAACAGGTGCTCACTTCATGGGTGTGAACACGTGACAACAGGTGCTCTCTTCATGGGTGTGAACATGTGACAACAGGTGCTCACTTCATGGGTGTGAACACGTGACAACACGTGGTTACTGAGTCTGGTTTCTCATCTTAGTGACGTTAATCCCTTTCTCGTAAATTAGGTATTGTTCTGGATGATATTTGAGTGAGTGGCCTGACGTTGTATTTGAGTTCAGTGTCAGAAGAAGTGGCAGCACGAGAGGGTGACTACTCTGCTGGTGTTATTATTGTTGTTGCATTTTTTATTTATCACACTGTGATCAACTTGGGGGTTCCTGACCGAAAGTTTCCATCCTGTTTGCAGTTGTGATAAGTTGGGGAGGCTCTGTCTGGGGGGATTTTCCCCATGTTAGTTATGGTCCCTATTTGTATGTATATATGTATGTATTCACCTAGTTGTGCTTGCAGGGGTTGAGCTCTGCTTTTTTAGCTCGCCTCTAAACTGTCAATCAACGAGTAATTTTAATTACTTTTTCCTACACACATACCCACACTCCCAGGAAGCAGCCAGTAACAGCTGTCTTACTCTCAGGCAACTATTTACTGCTAGGTAACAGGGGCATCAGGGTGAAACAAACTGTGCCCAATTGTCTCCACCGGCGCCGGGAATCGAATCCCGGTCCACACGACTACGTATACAGTGTGCTGTCCAATGAGCCACCAGCGCCCCATGTTTGTATGAATGTATGTATGTATGTATGTATGTATGTATGTATGTATGTATGTATGTATGTATGTATGTATGTATGTATGTATGTATGTATGTATGTATGTATGTATGTATGTATGTATGTATGTATGTATGTATGTATGTAAGTTTGTATGTATGTATGTACTCACCTAGTTGTGCTTGCAGGGGTTGAGCTCTGGCTCTTTGGTCCCGCCTCTCAACCGTCAATCAACAGGTGTGCAGGTTCCTGAGCCTACTGGGCTCTATCATATCTACAATTGAAACTGTGTATGGAGTCAGCCTCCACCACATCACTTCCTAATGCATTCCATTTGTCAACCACTCTGACACTAAAAAAGTTCTTTCTAATATCTCTGTGGCTCATTTGGGCGCTCAGTTTTCACCTGTGTCCCCTAGTGCGTGTGCCCCTTGTGTTAAATAGCCTATCTTTATCAACCCTGTCGATTCCCTTGAGAATCTTGAATGTGGTGATCATGTCCCCCCTAACTCTTCTGTCTTCCAAAGAATTGAGGTTTAATTCCCTTAGTCTCTTTTCGTAGCTCATACCTCTCAGCTCGGGTACTAGTCTGGTGGCAAACCTTTGAACCTTTTCCAGTTTATTCTTATGCTTCACTAGATATCGACTCCATGCTGGAGCCGCATACTCCAGGATTGGTCTGACATATGTGGTATATAATGCTCTGAAAGATTCCTTACACAAGTTTCTAAAGGCCGTTCTTATGTGAGCCAACCTGGCATATGCTGCTGATGTTATCCTCTTGATATGAGCTTCAGGGGACAGGTCTGGCGTGATATCAACCCCCAGGTCTTTCGCTCTCTCTGACACTTGAAGTATTTCATCTCCCAAATGGTACCTTATATCTGGTCTCCTGCTTCCTACCCCTATCTTCATTACATTACATTTGCTTGGGTTGAACTCTAACAGCCATTTGTTCGACCATTCCTGCAGCTTGTCCAGGTCTTCTTGAAGCCTCAAGCGGTCCTCCTCTGTCTTAATCCTTGAGGTTATCTTGAGATGATTTCGGGGCTTTTTTTAGTGTCCCTGCGGCCCGGTCCTCGACCAGGCCTCCACCCCCAAGAAGCACCCCGTGACAGCTGACTAACACCCAGGTACCTATTTTACTGCTAGGTAACAGGGGCATAGGGTGAAAGAAACTCTGCCCATTGTTTCTCGCTGGCGCCTGGGATCGAACCCAGGACCACAGGATCATAAGTCCAGCGTGCTGTCCGCTCGGCCGACCGGCTCCCCAATCCTTCTCATAATTTTGGCGTCGTCAGCAAACATCGAGAGGAATGAGTCTATACCCTCTGGGAGATCATTTACGTATGTCAGAGACAGGATAGGTCCAAGTATGTATGTATGTATGTGTCTGTCTTCCACATATCCATTGGTTTATGCGTCGATCTATCCATCCGTCTATCTATTCATCTATCCATCAGTCTATTCATCTATCTATCAATCTGTCTGTGTATCCATTGATCAGTCCATCTCTCCATCTAGTCACTTGGACTGGACGGAGGAGCAACGGTCTTGCTTCATGCAGGTCGGCGTTCAATCCCCGACTGTCCAAATGGTTGGGCGCCATTCCTTCCCCCACCCTCCGTCCCATCCCAAATCCTTATCCTGATCACCTCCAATTGCTATTTAGTCGTAATGGCTTGGCCTTTTCCCCTGATAATTCCCTCCCTCTCTCTCAATTACACACATATATGCTCCATCTAGTGTTTCATATATCCATCTTTCTATTCATCCAGCCACCTATCCGTCCTCTTGCTATGCATCTGTGAATATATATTAAGAAGCACTGAAACAACTATATGGGTGTAAGAAATGTTAAAATCTTCAGAATAAAAACTCTATGTTAATCACACGCTAATATTTTGCACTTTGTTCCAGGGGGTGGTAATGGGGGACGAGCTCCCATGACTTATAAAATGCTCCTATACGGCATGCGTCTCAAATAGCCTCTGACAACCAAGTCCAACTCCTGGCCTACACGAGTGGCTTAGTCTTTAAGTCCGGCGGAACTGCTTTTACCGACAGGAGAAGGGGCGAGGGCGTGCCTCTGACGCCTTAAAACCAGCTGCTCCGGGTAGATGGGATTCGATAGCCTGGGAAGGCTGCCCATCTAGGGGAAGGAAAACCCTGATTTTAAACCTCCGCTGCCTCGCGGCATTTCCCCTTTTTTGGGAAAGGCTTCAGGAGTCAACGTCGAGGAAAAATCCGGAGTTGGAGCCCCTAAGGCAGTTCGTTATTGACGTCGACCTCGTTCTGGCAGCTCTTGCGACGTTGCTGGAACCATGTGACTTGGCATTTGCCTTGCTATTGGATAATTTCTGCAACGTGGAGAGGGGGGGACCTGCTGCATGGGTAACAGCTTCTCCTCCATATCTACCTACCCAGGCTTTGCGCCCTGGAGAGGGCACTCCAGCTTCGCCTCACAGCGTCGAACCAACACGGGAAGCGACAGTCTACCGGTTTTAAGTCTTCTGCTCGATTGGCGAAGAGTGTGACGCCAGGGGTTGCTTCCGACGGTGGGAGGGGTCATCGCGCCCCACTGGGCAGCTACCGCCCACCTCAAGCTGGGCAAACCCCAGCCAATAAGGTGTTGCCTAGCCACGGTCCGTTAACCTCACTGGGTGCGTGGGGTTTAGGGTGAAAACCGACAAGCGGCCCGACAACTTTGCACCAAGCAATACCAAACCACAGAAGAAAATATCAACTGCCCTAAAGCTGGGCACATGGAACGTCAGGACACTGACACTAGGTTTCTCTGACGACCTGCAAGAAATCAATGACGCCCGAAAAACAGCAATCATCGATAGGGAGCTGAACAAACTGCAGATGGATATTGTTGCTCTCCAAGAGACCATGCTCCCTGGATCAGGATCTGTGAGAGAGAGGACCTTCTCTTTCTTCTGGCAAGGAAAACCACCTGATGAGACCAGAGAACATGGTGTGGGATTTGCCGTCAGGAATGCACTGTTGGGACACATTATGCCACCGATGGGGAAACCGAACGAATTCTGTCTCTGCAACTGCACTCCCAAACAGGTCCAGTCAATGTAATTAGTGCATATGCACCAACCCTGACTTCTCCAGCAGAGACAAAGGAAAAATTCAACGATGACCTCAACAGAGTCATAGCGAGAATACCTGTAAAGGAGCCACTGTTCATCCTCGGCGACTTCAACGCCAGTGTGGGTGCCGAGCACAACATTTGGCGCACTTGTCTGGGTCAATTCGGCATAGGGAGGATGAATGAGAACGGGCAACGTCTGTTAGAACTCTGCTGCCTTCATGGTCTTTGTGTCACCAACACGTTCTTCGGCACAAAGCCTCAACACCGAGTATCTTGGAGACACCCCAGATCCAAGCACTGGGACCAGCTTGAACTGATTCTTACCACGTGTGCAAGTCTACCCAGCGTCAAGATTATGCGTAGCTACCAGAGTGCTGTCTGTGACACCGACCACTCCCTGGTATGTAGCAGGGTCAAGATGCAACCAAAGAAGATTCATCACTCGAAAAGGGCGGGCAGACCTCGCATCGACACCACCAAGACCCGCAACCAGGACAACCTTGAGGGTTACCTTGAGGTGCTTCCGGGGCTTAGCGTCCCCGCGGCCCGGTCGTCGACCAGGCCTCCTGGTTGCCGGACTGATCAACCAGGCTGTTGGACGCGGCTGCTCGCAGCCTGACGTACGAGTCACAGCCTGGTTGATCAGGTATCCACTGTGAGGGGTCGGCCAGTTATGCCCCTTATGTGTAGTGGAAGCGTGTTAAACAGTCTCGGACCTCTGATGTTGATAGAGTTCTCTCTCAGAGTACCAGTTGCACCTCGGTTTTTCAACGGGGGTATTCTGCACATCCTGCCATGTCTTCTGGTCTCATGTGATGTTATTTCTGTGTGCAGGTTTGGGACCAGCCCCTCTAATATTTTCCACGTGTAAATTATTATGTACCTCTCCCGCCTGCGCTCAAGGGAGTACAGTTTTAGGCTCTTTAGTCGGTCCCAATAGTTTAGATGTTTTACTGAGTGGATCCTAGCAGTAAAGGATCTCTGCACGCTCTCCAGGTCAGTAATTTCTCCAGCTTTGAAAGGTGCTGTCATTGTGCAGCAGTACTCCACACTAGAGAGCACAAGCGTTTTGAAAAGTATCATCATCGGTATAGCATCTCTAGTGTGAAAAGTTCTTGTTATCCAACCTGTCATTTTTCTTGCAGTTGTGACGGCTACTTTATTGTGTTCTTTAAAGGTAAGGTCTTCCTACATGAGTACACCCAGATCCTTTACATTGCCTTTTCGTTCTATGTTATGATTTGCCTGAGTTTTGTACGTGGTTTCCGTTCGGTGGACAAGGTGGAAGATTTTGCACACGTGCTCGAGGAAGCTCTCCCTGGCCCAGCCGGGGTCACTGCCTGTAAAAGATGGGAGCACTTCAGAGACGCTGTGTTCAACGCTGCCATTCCACCTTTGGCAAGAAGACCAGCAGGTCGGCAGACTGGTTCGAGGCTCACTCGGAAGAGATGACACCTGTCATCGAGGAGAAGAGAAACGCCTTGGCAGCCTACAAAGCCTGCCCAAGTCAGCGCAACTTACAGATCCTTCGGGCTGTCCGCTGCAAAGTGCAGCAGAGCGCTAGGCGATATGCCAACAACTATTGGCTCCAGCTCTGCTCCCAGATACAGACTGCAGCAGATACAGGCAATGTAAGGGGAATGTATGACGACATCAAGTAGGCCCTCGGGCCAATCCAGAGGAAGACTGCTCCTCTGAAATCTGCCACTGGCGAGGTGATTCAGGACCAGACACTGCAGCTGAAGCGCTGGGTCGAGCACTACTCTGAGCTATATGCCAGGGACAATGTGGTCACCGAAGACGCCCTGAGCGCCATTGAGTGTCTGCCTGTGTTAATGGAGCTCGACAGTGAACCGACCCTGGAAGAACTCAGTGATGCCCTAGACTCCCTTGCTTCTGGTAAAGCTCCTGGCAAAGATGACATTCCTGCTGAGACCTTGAAGTGCTGCAGAGGTAGCCTGCTCATGGAGGTGCATGAAATTCTCTGCCTCTGCTGGGAAGGAGAGGTGCCACAGGACATGAGGGATGCCAACATCGTCACACTGTATAAGAATAAAGGTGACAGGGGCGACTGCAACAACTACCGTGGAATCTCCTTCCTCAGTATTGTCGGAAAGTTGTTTGCTCGAGTCGCATTGAAGAGGCTCCAAGTGCTTGCAGAGAGTCTATCCAGAATCAAAATGCGGATTCAGAGCTGACAGGTCCACCATCGACATGGTCTTTTCCCTCAGACAACTGCAGGAGAAATGCAGGGAACAGAAGCAGCCACTCTTCGTAGCCTTCATAGATCTGACGGAGGCCTTCGACCTCGTCAGCAGGGATGGCCTGTTCAAGATCCTCCCCAAAATCGGATGCCCACCCAGGCTCCTCAGCATCATCAGATCTTTCCACGAGAACATGAGGAGCACCGTGGTCTTTGATGGCCTAACATCAGACGCCTTTGACATCCGAAGTGGAGTAAAGCAGGGCTGCGTACTGGCTCCAACCCTATTCGGGATTTTCTTCTCAGTTATGCTGCGGCACGCCTTCGGATCTGTCACGGAAGACATTTACCTCCAGACCAGGTCGGATGGAAAGCTCTTTAACCTCGCCAGACTGAGAGCCAAGACAAAGGTTCGGCTGAGGTGTCTGCGCGACTTCCTTTTTGCCGACGACGCAGCAGTCACTGCCCACTCAGTCGAAGATCTCCAACGGCTCATGACCCGCTTCAGTGAGGCCTCTCAGGCTTTCAGACTCACCATCAGCCTGAAGAAAACACAAGTCATGGGACAAGGAGTGGACTCCCCACCTGACATCGGCATCTCCGATTCCAAACTGGAACTCGTTCACGACTTCGTGTACCTGGGCTCCATAATCTCTGACTCCCTCTCTCTTGATACGGAGAGAAACAAACGCATCGGTAAGGCATCTACTACCATGTCCAGACTGACAAAGAGAGTGTGGGCTAACAATAGGCTAACTGAGTATACTAAGATTCAGGTTTACAGAGTCTGTGTCCTGAGCACTCTTCTTTATGGCAGTGAGTCTTGGACACTCCGCACCCGTCAGGAAAGAAAGCTGAATGCCTACCACATGCGCTGCCTTCGACACATCTTGGACATCACCTGGCAGGACAAGGTGACAAACAACAACGTCTTGAGGAGAGCAAGAATCACTAGCATGTACACAATGCTGAAACAGAGACGAATCTGCTGGCTCGGGCACGTTGTACAAATGGGCGACGGCAGGATCCCCAAGGATCTCCTGTATGGAGAGCTGATGCAGGGAAAGCGTCCAACAGGCAAGCCCCAGCTAGGTACAAAGACGTATGCAAGAGGGACCTGAAAGCCAAGGACGTTGATCTTGCTATATAGGAGACACTGGCTGCAGACCGTTCAGTCTGGAGGCAGTCTGTTCAAAGAGGTCTCTCCAAGTTCGAGGAGTCACTTGCCAAGGAATCGGAGGCAAAGAGACAGAGAAGGAAAGCCGGTAGCCAGGAAGACAGACCAGAATCGGACTTCGTTTGTGCTGTGGATGGACTGCCACTCGGATTGGCCTCATCAGTCACACCAGACGCTGCACCAGGATTGACAACTAGGGCGCAACTCCATAGTCTCCCGAGACTGAAGGATGCCTACTACTACTACTACTACT
>NC_091158.1:49302345-49450808 GCF_040958095.1 Procambarus clarkii | reverse complement strand
GAACACTCAGTACTCTAGGCTGAGAGGTGTGGCCAGGGTGGGATATGAGAGTAAGGGAATGTTCTTATGTGTTCCTGGGAACACTCAGTACTCTAGGCTGAGAGGTGTGGCCAGAGTGGGATATGAGAGTAAGGGAATGTTCTTATGTGTTCCTGGGAACACTCAGTACTCTAGGCTGAGAGGTGTGGCCAGGGTGGGATATGAGAGTAAGGGAATGTTCTTATGTGTTCCTGGGAACACTCAGTACTCTAGGCTGAGAGGTGTGGCCAGGGTGATATATGAGAGTAAGGGAATGTTCTTATGTGTTCTTGGGAACAAAGTCGTTAGGAGTTTGGTAGTGCCATTCTTATCTTTAGTGTAGTCTCGTGTTGTTAATATATTTCTTTTTATTTATGTGTCTAGTACAGTTACTGAGCATACACTGAGGGTGTAATGTGTGAAGACAACAACAGGGAAGGAGTCCAGGGATTCTTACCTTATATACCTCAGGAAACTACATCTGTAACTCAATACTAACTCAAACTGTAATTCAATACCCAGTTACAATTAATTATAGCCACTGAGTGCTATTTATTTAGTCATTTTAAATTCTAGTTATTTCTAAGCATTACAATAGTTCTATTTTCAATCAGGAGCAAAAACCATTGAGAATCTTTATTTTCATTATTTGTTATGTAATAATAGTCACACATATAAGCTGCTGCCTGGATGCCTCTATGATAGCAGTATCCGATAAATTGCTGAGCATGTAATAATTAATGATTCAAAACTTCTAAAGAAAATCAGTTATCATTTATAGTGACTGCTCGACATACATGTTCATAAAAGGCCTTACGTTCAACATTGCCATTAGTTTAAACGATAAATTAATATTTATATATTAGTGAGACGGAGAAACTTTTGAAAATATTTGGTAACGTTAATTTACCCAGAATCATTGGCATAGTTTGAACGAACTCTACACCTGAAGCAGACTGTGTAAGAATTGTTCTACGCCTGAAACAGCCTGTGTGAGAATTGTTCTACACCTAAAGCAGACTGTGTAAGAATTGTTCTACACCTGTAGTAGCCTGTGTAAGAATTGTTCTACACCTGTAGTAGCCTGTGTAAGAATTGTTCTACACCTGTAGTAGCCTGTGTAAGAATTGTTCTACACCTGAAATAGCCTGTGTAAGAATTGCTCTACACCTGTAGTAGCCTGTGTAAGAATTGTTCTACACCTGTAGTAGCCTGTGTAAGAATTGTTCTACACCTGTAGTAGCCTGTGTAAGAATTGTTCTACACCTGAAGCAGCCTGTGTAAGAATTGTTCTACACCTGTAGTAGCCTGTGTAAGAATTGTTCTACACCTGAAGCAGCCTGTGTAAGAATTGTTCTACACCTGAAGCAGCCTGTGTAAGAATTGTTCTACACCTGTAGTAGCCTGTGTAAGAATTGTTCTACACCTGAAGCAGCCTGTGTAAGAATTGTTCTACACCTGAAGCAGACTGTGTAAGAATTGTTCTACACCTGAAGCAGCTTGTGTAAGAATTGTTCTACACCTGAAGCAGCCTGCGATGTCTGTGAAAAAAGTAACATTATTGGTAATATTTACATGAAAACTGGTAAAGTAAAATATGTGAACCTAATAACGATCCTACACACTCATCTCTTAGATATAGATTATATGTTTATTGCATTAGGTGATAACAAAAGCATCAATTACTAATATGGATCTACTTCAAGCTTCTTGCTGCTTATTTTGGAAAAGATGAATTGACATATAATCAAATAGCTGATATATGTAACACGAACGAATCAGTCTTAATTGGAGACGTAAATCTGCCTACACCATACTGGGGAGATCCAATATCTAATAGCTATGGACATAGTTTGTTCACAAATTTATTTTAAATCGCACTGTGTTAATTGGTTAAGAATCTAACCGTGGACCTCAAATGTTCTGGACATAATTTTATCTTCTAATAAAGATTCAATACATTATGTACATGTGGACAAAGAATTAAGTCCTAGTGATCATCATTGTTTCATCCTGTTTAACATGGAATAAATGCACAAATTATGAGGAAATACAAAATTTGTAAAAAGCTGATTTAAAGAGTGACAAAAGTTATGCTTCCCGAGCAGGAATTATATCACCATAGAATAAACACAAACGAGGCCAGGACCAAGTTAAGCAGTGCAACAATCAAAACTAATATTGAATTACAATCATTGTGTCATCATGGTATAGTGTATGTCATTATGCTGAGACATGTTATCATGTCTCAGCATGATCACATGTGGCTGCTGCAGATGTGTTGCAGTCCATCAGTGAGGCACATGTGGCTGCTGCAGATGTGTTGCAGTCCATCAGTGAGGCACATGTGGCTGCTGCAGTCCATCAGTGAGGCACATGTGGCTGCTGCAGTCAATCAGTGAGGCACATGTGGCTGCTGCAGTCCATCAGTCAGGCACATGTGGCTGCTGCAGTCCATCAGTGAGGCACAGGTGGCTGCTGCAGTCCTTCAGTGAGGCACATGTGGCTGCTGCAGATGTGTTGCAGACCATCAGTGAGGCACATGTGGCTGCTGCAGATGTGTTGCAGACCATCAGTGAGGCACATGTGGCTGCTGCAGATGTGTTGCAGACCATCAGTGAGGCACATGTGGCTGCTGCAGATGTGTTGCAGTCCATCAGTGAGGCACATGTGGCTGCTGCAGTCCATCAGTGAGGCACATGTGGCTGCTGCAGTCCATCAGTGAGGCACATGTGGCTGCTGCAGTCCATCACTGAGGCACAGGTAGCTGCTGCAGTCCTTCAGTGAGGCACATGTGGCTGCTGCAGATGTGTTGCAGACCATCAGTGAGGCACATGTGGCTGCTGCAGTCCATCAGTGAGGCACATGTGGCTGCTGCAGATGTGTTGCAGACCATCAGTGAGGCACATGTGGCTGCTGCAGATGTGTTGCAGACCATCAGTGAGGCACATGTGGCTGCTGCAGATGTGTTGCAGACCATCAGTGAGGCACATGTGGCTGCTGCAGATGTGTTGCAGACCATCAGTGAGGCACATGTGGCTGCTGCAGTCAATCAGTGAGGCACATGTGGCTGTTGCAGTCCATCAGTGAGGCACATGTGGCTGCTGCAGTCCATCAGTGAAGCACAGGTGGCTGTTGCAGTCAATCAGTGAGGCACATGTGGCTGTTGCAGTCCTTCAGTGAAGCACATGTGGCTGCTGCAGATGTGTTGCAGACCATCAGTGAGGCACATGTGGCTGCTGCAGTCCATCAGTGAGGCACATGTGGCTGGTGCAGTCCATCAGTGAGGCACATGTGGCTACTGCAGTCCATCAGTGAGGCACATGTGGCTGCTGCAGATGTGTTGCAGTCCATCAGTGAGGCACATGTGGCTGCTGCAGATGGGTTGCAGACCATCAGTGAGGCACATGTGGCTGCTGCAGTCCATCAGTGAGGCACATGTGGCTGCTGCAGATGTGTTGCAGTCCATCAGTGAGGCACATGTGGCTGCTGCAGTCCATCAGTGAGGCACATGTGGCTGCTGCAGTCCATCAGCGAGGCACATGTGGCTGCTGCAGTCCATCAGTGAGGCACATGTGGCTGCTGCAGTCCATCAGTGAGGCTCAGGTGGCTGCTGCAGTCCTTCAGTGAGGCACATGTGGCTGCTGCAGATGTGTTGCAGTCCATCAGTGAGGCACATGTGGCTGCTGCAGTCCATCAGTGAGGAACATGTGGCTGCTGCAGTCCTTCAGTGAGGCACATGTGGCTGCTGCAGTCCTTCAGTGAGGCACATGTGGCTTCTGCAGTCCTTCAGTGAGGCACATGTGGCTGCTGCAGATGTGTTGCAGACCATCAGTGAGGCACATGTGGCTGCTGCAGTCCATCAGTGAGGCACATGTGGCTGCTGCAGTCCATCAGCGAGGCACATGTGGCTGCTGCAGTCCTTCAGTGAGGCTCATGTGGCTGCTGCAGATGTGTTGCAGACCATCAGTGAGGCACATGTGGCTGTTGCAGTCCATCAGTGAGGCACATGTGGCTGCTGCAGTCCATCAGTGAGGCACATGTGGCTGCTGCAGTCCATCAGTGAGGCACATGTGGCTGCTGCAGTCCTTCAGTGAGGCTCATGTGGCTGCTGCAGATGTGTTGCAGACCATCAGTGAGGCACATGTGGCTGTTGCAGTCCATCAGTGAGGCACATGTGGCTGCTGCAGTCCATCAGTGAGGCACATGTGGCTGCTGCAGATGTGTTGCAGACCATCAGTGAGGCACATGTGGCTGCTGCAGATGTGTTGCAGACCATCAGTGAGGCACATGTGGCTGCTGCAGTCAATCAGTGAGGCACATGTGGCTGCTGCAGTCCATCAGTGAGGCACATGTGGCTACTGCAGTCCATCAGTGAGGCACATGTGGCTACTGCAGTCCATCAGTGAGGCACATGTGGCTACTGCAGTCCATCAGTGAGGCACATGTGGCTGCTGCAGATGTGTTGCAGTTCATCAGTGAGGCACATGTGGCTGCTACAGTCCATCAGTGAGGCACATGTGGCTGCTGCAGTCCATCAGTGAGGCACATGTGGCTGCTGCAGACCATCAGTGAGGCACATGTGGCTGCTGCAGATGTGTTGCAGTCCATCAGTGAGGCACATGTGGCTGCTGCCGTCCATCAGTGAGGCACATGTGGCTACTGCAGTCCATCAGTGATGCACATGTGGCTGCTGCACTCCATCAGTGAGGCACAGGAGGCTGTTGCAGGTGTGTTGCAGTTCATCAGTGAGGCACATGTGGCTGCTGCAGTCCATCAGTGAGGCACATGTGGCTACTGCAGTCCATCAGTGAGGCACATGTGGCTGCTGCAGTCCATCAGTGAGGCACAGGAGGCTGTTGCAGGTGTGTTGCAGTTCATCAGTGAGGCACATGTGGCTGCTGCAGGTGTGTTACAGTTCATCAGTGAGGCACAGGTGGCTGTTGCAGGTGTGTTACAGTTCATCAGTGAGGCACAGTTTGCTGCTACAGTTGTGTTGCACTCTCCGTGAGGTTCACAGCTTTACTAGACAGTTTACAGTTGTTACCAGCTTTTCCAGAGAGTTTACTGTTGTTTCCATCTTTCCTTTGTCAATAGTTTTCTGTTGTTACCAGCTTTAACAGACAGTTTACTATTGTTACCAGCTTTCCCTGAGAGATTAATGTTGCTACCAGCTTTCCCTGAGAGATTAATGTTGTTACCAGCTTTCCCTGAGAGATTAATGATGTTACCAGCTTTCCCTGAGAGATTAATGTTGTTACCAGCTTTCCCTGAGAGGTTAAAATTGTTAGCAGTGTGACGATAATCTGTAATAGAGCAGTGGCTGTTCTAGCTGGTGTTGTTGCAATCGCACATGAATACAAAAAGTAGAATAAAATAAATAAGACTGCTTGTTTCCTCTACACTGTGAGAACTGCAGGTGAAAACTAATGAAATAAAAATTCCTGAGATTTAATATATCAAAATGATTTGAATAACATACAAAACAAAGCCCCTTATCCACTTGGCTTAAACGCAATTTACAAGAGAAATAGACACATGCGAAAGTAACGTTAATGGCAAAGCGGCAATTAATACGTTATACAAAAGCTGCAGAAGTCTACTGACACCCAGGGGAGCGTGAGTAGATGTTCCAGCTGAGAGCAGGAAGTGCATTCTAATGACTGGACGCAGGTGAGCTCTTTATATATATATATATATATATATATATATATATATATATATATATATATATATATATATATATATATATATATATATATATATATATATATATATATATATATATATATATATATATATGTATATGTATATGTATATGTATATATATATATATATATATATATATATATATATATATATATATATATATATATATATATATATATATATGTATATATATATATATGTATATATATATATATATATATATATATATATATATATATAATATATATATATATATATATATATATATATATATATATATATATATATATATATATATATATATATATATATATGGGCCAGGAAGGCATAGATAGCGCGAATCTTGTGGGAAACCATCAGCCAGCAGTAAGACAAGCAGTTAGCGTCTTGTCGACCGGTGTCTTGGCCTCTGCCCAGACAGCAGGTGTCCAGGTGTCTCGGGTACTAGAGGGTGGAGGGGGATGGTGTCTATCTAAACACTGAGGCGTCTGAGAATGTATTGTTGTGGTTGTTGATGCTGATTCCTTATGTTGGAGCATGCAGATACATTGGTGAATAGGCGGTACTGGAAAGAGGCAGGATCTACTGCCTAAGCAGGAGATATCCAAAACACCAGCTTCCAACCAGCGGTTGTTACTAGCTTTCCCAGACCATTTACTGTTGTTCCCAACTTTCTTATAGAGTTTAATGTTTTTACTAGCATTCCCAGAGAGTTTAATGTTGTTCCAGCTTTCCCAGAGAGTTTACTGATGTTTCCAACTTTTCAATAAAATTTACTGTGGTTACTAGGCTTTTCCAGAGAGTTCAATGTTCGTACCAGCTTTCCCAGAGAGTTTAATATTGCTGCAAGCATTTCCAGATAGATTAATTTTGTTACCAGCTTTTGCAGAGAGTTTAGTTATATTAAATGCCATCCCAGAGAGTTTACTGTTGTCACCAGCTTTCTCAGATAGTTTAATGTTGTTTCCAGCTATACAAGCGAGTTTAACCTTGTTACCGGCTTTCCCAGAAAGTATATTACTGTTACCAGCTTTCCAAGAAAGTTTAATGTGGTTATCAGCTCTCCAAGAGAGTTTAATGTGGATACCATCTTTACCAAACAGTTTAATGTTGTTACAAAAATACCCATTTAGTCTTCTTTTGTTTCCAGCTTTTTTTCAGAATGTTTAATGTTGTTACCAGATTTCCCACAGAGTTTACTGATGTTATCAGCAATCCCAAGGGAGTTTATTGTTGTAATAAGCTCTCCCAGAGAGTTTAGTGTTTTTACCAGATTTACCAGACAGATTAATGTTTTTTCGATCTTTCCCAGAGAGTTTAATATTGTTACCAGTTTTCACAGAGTTATTGTTATTGTCACAGAATTGTTGTTAACAACTTTCCCAGATAATTTGATTTTGTTACTAGCTTTCCCAGAGAGTTTAATGTTGTTACCAGCTATCCAAGTGTGTACAGTTGTTACTAGGTTTCGTAGAGAGTTTAATGTTGTTACCAGCTTTACCAGAGAGTTGAATGTTGATAGCAGCTTTCCAAGAGAATTTAATGTTGTTTCCAATTTTACCAGACAGTTTAGTGTTACCACAAGCTTTCCCAGAGAGTTTTCTGTTTTTTCAAGCTTTTCCAGAGAATTTACTGATGTTACCAACTATCCCAGAGAGTTTAATGTTGTTACTGTCACACATCGCTCACCTTAGCCTTGTGTGATGGGATTTACACTTCAACAACGGAGGTGTATGTTAATGATCCTATAACCCCCACGCTGTGGGTCTTCACCCCCTCTACTGAGATACCGTTGTTAATGATCCTATAACCCCCACGCTGCGGGTCTTCACCACCTAAACTGGGGTACCGTTGTTAATGAACCTATAATCCCCACGCTGCGGGTCTTCACCTCCTCTACTGGGGTACTGTTGTTAATGATCCTATAACCCCCACGCTGTGGGTCTTCACCCCCTCTACTGGGGTACCGTTGTTAATGAACCTATAACCCCCACGCTGCGGGTCTTCACCTCCTCTACTGGGGTACCGTTGTTAATGATCCTATAACCCCCCACGCTGCGGGTCTTCACCCCCTCTACTGGGATACCGTTGTTAATGATCCTATAACCCCCCACGCTGTGGGTCTTCACCCCCTCTCCTGGGGTACCGTTGACCACACTCAGGGAGCTCTCCAAGTCATGCCTGAAGTCCGGTCCCCGCCACTACTTGACTATGGAGCTAAGGGAGAGAGGAGAAAGCCCAGCACACACTGCTTGATACTGACAAAGAGCTGAAATCTCTTGAACCTTGCAAAATGAAGCTATGCGTCTCATCCTTGGGGCTCCAAAGTCCACGAGAATAGTTAATATGAGAGCAGTTAAAATTACCTACCATAAGTGAGAGAATTTTGTCTATTAGCACAGTTTTCGGCGTGAAGGCATTGAGTAGTTCTAGACAACACATGAAGTTTCAAGCTAAACTTTCTAATATGCTGCACTCACCTGAGGTCTATAGAAGAAGAGCGAATTCTGATTATGTATATTGGTTCTACAAGGTAGCTAACTCCATCAAAATATTAAATATGTACCCAACTCAACTAATGATTAAAGCCAATTACTCCATGGGATAACTGGGATCTATCAGTTGATTTTGTAAATGCGCCCAAGAAAGATATTGTGCACACTACATTATTAAAACAGTTAACACTGAAAAGCATCACTGAAAGTACTCAGAGTATGGGTAACGATGTGTATCAGTGCTATACCGAAGGCTCTGTAGAAGAAGGTGGACGATGTACCGGATGTGCATGTAACATATTTGAACAATCTTCTCTCGTACATACAGCAATGAAGCTCGTCAATGACTGGGCAAGTACAACTCAAACCGAACTTGCAGGCATATACCTTGCCACTGAATTTTTAAAAGACAAAGGCAGTGGACTGATATACTGTGACTCGCAGAGTGCACTCCTGGCATTGAACGCACATAGTAGTGACACCCAGAAAATAGTCAGTGATATTCGAATGAATGTTTTAGCTGCTAAAGAAAACAGATTTGAGGTTAAATTCCTATGGATACCATCACATGTTGGCATCTCAAGGCATGACACTGTTGATATGCTTGCAAAGACAGCCTGCAGAAAACCTGTGGTAGAAATTGATATGGGTGTTTCATTAGCAGTGACAAAGAGAATACTTAAACAAATATCTAGTGAAGATGTCACCGACCTAACAAATTCACAAAGACCTGAAAGTTGTAGCATTAAATATTATGATAGATATCGTGAGGAGACATTCACATATGGGACTAATAGAACAAGAACCCGGCAATGTGATGTTATAGTGGCCAGAATACGCCTGGGATATAGACGTATCTGGCAGCTTTCTCAAAACCAAAATGTCGAGTACACAATGTGTCAACTTTGTGAAAGAGAAAACATGCACTCTCTTGAACATTATAGTGTAGAATGTCCCATATTGACTGACTTTCGCCCTCCTGGGCTAAAGTATGCTGAACTGTGTAATTACTATACGAGTACTGGAACACTTGATGATATATTGGACTTGTACCCAAGATTAACCATGTAATGTATCAATTATACAATGTATATATATGATGTAACTATATAACCTGAGCTTATAAAAGCACCTTCATCACCTTCAGTGATTAAGTGCTTAATTGCACACTAGTTTCTTTATCAGCTATCTCACCCTGTCAGAGTAAATGAGACAAATGTATGTGAATGCATGTGTGTATATATATGCATGTATATGTTTGTGTGTATGTATATGTATGGGTATAAAGTATATATGGAAGCTGATCAGAATTACATTTCACCTTTGTGAATGTACATTAATGACACTATGTAAAAGACACAATGCTGGTTAGCATTGTAAATGTGTGGTAGAAAAAAAAATTGCTTGAGCTCGATCCTGCAATGTGCAACACCCCAGAGAGAGAGAGAGCGCCAACGGCCATACCACGTTGAGAACACCGATTCTCGTCCGATCAGCGAAGTTAAGCAACGTTGGGTTTGGTTAGTTCTTGGATGGGTGACCGCCTGGGAACACCAAATGCTGTTGGCAATAATGTTAAGGGGGGTGCCGGTCGGCCGAGCGAACAGCACGCTGGTCTTGTGATCCTGTGGTCCTGGGTTCGATCCCAGGCGCCGGCGAGAAACAATGGGCAGAGTTTCTTTCACCCTATGCCCCTGTTACCTAACAGTAAAATAGGTACTTGGGTGTTAGTCAGCTGTCACGGGCTGCTTCCTGGGGGTTGAGGCCTGGTCGAGGACCGGGCCGCGGGGACACTAAAGCCCCGAAATCATCTCAAGATAACCCCCACCGGGCTTGCCCACCTTCACGTGCAAAGTTTTGCGGGACCTCCGGTCGTTACCTCAGTTCTCAACATTTATTTCGGTCGCCAGCTGGGTAATCTTCTCTGCGTCCCGGCAACGCTTTCATTTCAAATTTGATACAGTGTTGCCATCTAGTGTCACTTTTCTGTTTAATATTAGTACTAGTGTGGTGCAATATAATATCACTTGTTCACAATGTTCAGTGAGATTAGGAGACATATAAAAGCGATAATAAAAGTAAATAAAGTTTGCTGAAGAGAAAACTACATAAACATGATAGAAGTATACGTGTAATAATATATAAATCAGATGACAGTGGCGCTTCTTTGGTGGCCTCCGGCAACCCGAGTCAGCTGAACGAATTTAAGGGGATATTTGCCCTTATGGGGGCCGGCTCCGTCAGCGAAGACCCATAATCCTCTCAGTTCCGCCACTCGCTGTCTTCACCAGGTAGAAGATGACATATGCAAGCTGCCCTACAGCCTAATCTACTCCTAAGAATCAATAGACATTCTAGTAACAACCTATATATACTTCTAGGCCTATCTTGCCTAATTATCAAGGGACAATGGGAGGGAATAATGATCTACCTGTAACATATCCTACCCTCAGACTCCTGGACTCCGATGGTAGTCGTGGTCCTCAGTCCCTCACATCATTCCTCAGCGTTCCGGTCGAGTTACAGGTCCCTAGGCGTCGTGAAGATACGAGTCGTCTTCGTGCTCACTCTAAAATGTGAAGTTCCTGATCACTGGCTTGGCCAGTTGTCCCTGCTCACGTTGTCTCCCTCGATCCCTCCTTCACTGAGACCAAATACTCATAGATCCGGTTGCGACTTCTCCTTTCTGAGTTTCCAGTGGACGTGATCCAATCACAGCTCTGAGCACCTCGGAGTTCCGCTGGCGGGAAGCCACTAGCTACTCCTGTCGTCGCCGCTCTCAACTCCTCAAAGATTATCAGCTCACAGTGCTCGGCGCCCTTAAACCACTGGAACTCGGCTTTCTCGCACTTCCCTGAAGTGTGTTAGTCTTCCGTAGTCACTGCCAATATGTCAGGCTGCGATATTCCACTGGATGAGGCTCCTGGACCTAAGAACTCGAGAGCACAACCAGCACAAGTCCGTTCTCAACCAAGTGCCGTGAATCTCTGAGAGCCCACCAGTCTACAAGCCCCCAGCCCAGCCTCCCGGTGACGTCACAGTCTCCCAGGGGCGGGGTCTCATTGGTTAATCCCGTTACGTGACCACAGTCCGCCAATCGCCAGCCTGCTGGCGCCTTCACGGTTTTGGTGCTTTTGTCGGTCCGTCTCCATTTTGTATATACTAAGGGTAAGGTGTACCCTTATACACTAATTGATTGATTGATGAAGATTAAGCCACCCAAGAGGTGGCACGGGCATGAATAGCCCGTAAGTGGTACAATTTGTTTTTTCTCAGTATTCTGAGTTTGCATTTAACCATCAAGCTGTTATCGCGGGGGGAGGATACTGCTTCACAGTCTTTATGAGGGTGTCCAGCTGCTGAACACCTTTGTTGACCAGGAGAGTGGCTGTGTTGATGGCTTCAGGGTGGCCACTGCATGATTCAGAACTCTTAAAGCTCTTCTAAGGTCATTGGTTGCTTCACATTCCAGAAGATAGTGAAGTAATGGCTTTTCTGTGACAGTTTGGCAGAAGATACACTCTCTCTGTCGGGGTTCACCAATCTCCCAGTTGCATCTGCAACCTAGGAAGATACCATGTTGCAGATAAGAACATAAGAACATAAGAACAAAGGTAACTGCAGAAGGCCTATTGGCCCATACGAGGCAGCTCCTATTCTATAACCACCCAATCCCACTCATATACTTGTCCAACCCGTGCTTGAAACAATCGAGGGACCCCACCTCCACAATGTTACGCGGCAATTGGTTCCACAAATCAACAACCCTGTTACTGAACCAGTATTTACCCAAGTCTTTCCTAAATCTAAACTTATCCAATTTATATCCATTGTTTCGTGTTCTGTCCTGTGTTGATACTTTTAATACCCTATTAATATCCCCCCGGTTATGTCCATTCATCCACTTGTAAACCTCTATCATGTCACCCCTAACTCTTCGCCTTTCCAGTGAATGCAACTTAAGCTTTGTTAATCTTTCTTCATATGAAAGATTTCTAATTTGGGGAATTAACTTAGTCATCCTACGCTGGACACGTTCAAGTGAATTTATATCCATTCTATAATATGGCGACCAAAACTGAACTGCATAATCTAAATGGGGCCTAACTAGAGCAAGATATAGCTTGAGAACCACACCAGGTGTCTTGTTACTAACGCTGCGATTAATAAATCCAAGTGTCCGATTTGCCTTATTACGAACATTTATGCATTGATCCTTTTGTTTTAAATTCTTACTAATCATAACTCCCAGATCCCTTTCGCAATCCGACTTCGCAATCACAACACCATCTAGCTCGTATCTTGTAACTCTATCATCATTACCTAACCTCAGAACTTTACATTTATCAGCATTAAACTGCATCTGCCAATCCTTTGACCATTTCAAAACCCTATCTAGATCAACTTGAAGTGATAGTGAGTCCTCCTCCGAATTAATTTCCCTACCGATTTTCGTATCATCGGCAAATTTGCAAATGTTGCTACTCAAACCTGAATCTAAATCATTTATATATATTATAAACAACAGAGGTCCCAGGACAGAGCCTTGAGGCACTCCACTTACAACATTTTCCCACTCTGACTTGATTCCATTTATACTAACTCTCTGTTTCCTTTGGTATAGCCATGCCCTAATCCAGCTTAATATAGCACCCCCAATACCATGAGACTCTACTTTTTTAATCAGTCTTTCATGTGGCACTGTATCAAAAGCTTTGCTAAAGTCAAGGTATACAACATCGCAATCCTTACCACTATCAACTGCCTCAACAATGCTAGAATAAAAAGATAACAAATTTGTTAAACATGAACGGCCATTTATAAAACCATGTTGCGACTCAATTATTAATTTATGTTTTTCAAGATGAAGACGAATTTTATTTGCTATTATAGATTCGAGTAACTTTCCCACAATAGACGTTAGGCTAATTGGTCGATAGTTAGACGCAAGTGATCTATCTCCTTTCTTAAAAACTGGTATCACATTAGCAACTTTCCAAAACTCTGGCACTCTGCCTGACTCTATTGATTTATTAAATATGGTTGACAGTGGGTCACAAAGCTCCTCTTTGCATTCTTTAAGCACCCTAGCAAACACTTCATCCGGCCCTGGGGATTTGTTTGGTTTGAGTTTTACTATTTGTTTAAGAACATCCTCCCTGGTAACTGCTAAACTCGTCAACCTGTCCTCGTCCTCACCCACATAGACTTGTTCGGCTGAAGGCATATTGTTAAGTTCCTCTTTAGTAAATACAGATACAAAATATTTATTAAAAATACTACTCATCTCTTCATCACTATCTGTTATTTGACCTGTCTCAGTTTTTAATGGACCTATCCTTTCCCTAGTCTTAGTACGATATAACTGAAAAAACCCTTTAGGATTTGTCTTTGCTTGCCCTGCTATGCGAACTTCATAGTTTCTTTTTGCTTTCCTTATCTCTTTTTTAACATTTCTAACCAGTTGTACGAATTCCTGTTCTAAAGTGACCTCCCCATTTTTAATCCTTTTGTACCAAGCTCTCTTTTTACCTATAAGGTTCTTCAAATTCTTTGTTATCCACTTTGGGTCATTAGTATACGATCTATTCAATTTGTATGGTATACTATGTTCCTGTGCTTTGTTTAGAATATTCTTAAATAAGTTATATATTGAATCCACATCGAAATCCCCATTTAAGTCACCTATCGCTGGGTTCATGTCTCGCTCCAAGACCGGCCCACACCCAATACCCAAGCCTTTCCAATCAATTTGACCCAAAAAATTTCTTAGGCTATTAAAATCAGCTTTTCGAAAATCTGGCACTTTAACAGAATTTTCTCCTACTGGTCTATTCCATTCTATGCTAAATCTGATTTCTTTGTGATCACTGCTCCCTAGCTCACTCCCTATTTCGATGTCATTAATTTGCGTTTCCCTGTTAGTTAACACTAAATCTAAAATATTATTTTCCCTTGTTGGTTCCTTAATGTGTTGCGTAAGAAAGCAATCGTCAATTAATTCTAGAAAATCTTCTGCTTCACTATTCCCTGTTTTGTTCAACCAGTTTATTCCGCTAAAATTAAAGTCACCCATGACATAAATACTGTTAGATCTAGATGCTCTAGATATTTCATCCCATAGATGCTTTGCTTCCATTCTGTCTAAATTTGGTGGCCTATATATTACTCCTATTATAATATTATTAGCTTTTTCGTTTAATTCAATCCAAATAGTTTCTGTGTGTGGCTCTGTTTTGATTCCCTCTTTGAGACTACATTTCAAATTGTCCCTAACATATATGGCTACTCCACCTCCTCGTCTAATATATCTATCTGTGTGAAATAGTTTAAATCCATATATTTGATATTCAGCTAATAGTTCTCTATTTTCTACATTCATCCACGTTTCGGTAAGTGCAATAATATCTATTTTTTCTGTGCAGACAAGAGCATTTAATTCGTTAATTTTATTTCTTAGACTTCTACTGTTAGTGTAATATACCCTAAGTGAATTGTTATTTTGCGGACCTTCTCTTTCCCTGATCGTTTTGCCAATTCCTTTCTCCCACAAACACATACTTTTATTACCTCCTTCCTCCAAATCAATTCCCATACCTCTATCTACTAACAGTTTAAACCCAAACAAACACCTCTAACCACTTCTTCTAGCGAGTTCGCAACAGCAACAACCCCAGCTCTCGATAGATGCACCCCATCACGAGCATACATTTCACGAGCATACATTTCGCATTCAGATGGCGAACCTTCAGCAATTCTCTGCTGTAGGTAGGCTTTGTTGAGATGTGAGAGTTTTTTGGTGATGATGTTTTTTATGTTCTCTAGGCTGGGTTGAATTGTTTTATGTATCACTGTATGACGAGTTGCTGTTACGGACCCGAGCCCAGCGTCCTAGCACGGAGCAGTGACGACAACGCCATCTGTGGGTCAGCTCCCGAAACCCCCTCCAAATGGACGACGCCATCTAGTGAGGACGAGATATACCGGCCACAGGGGCTGGTTTCCTGTCCTAATCAGCTCGTGACATAGCCGCTGCTGACCTCTGGTGAGGTGACGCTTAGACAGCAATGCCATCTATGGAGTGGATAGGTGGGCGTTTGTGTCTAAGCCGGTGAGTCAGGTGCCCTAGAGTGTCATCAGTACTAATAACGTGTCTGATTACAGAGTCGACCTGGGACTGCTGAATCGGACGGTGGATCAGTCTACCCAAGGCAGCCGTAGTATCTTCACGCATTTGCTGCAGAAGCTGTGAGTCACCCCCCCCCGGATGAACACTGCTGTGTTAGCCTGCCTGTGAGGTGGCAGAACCAGGGATTGTCGTACCCGGGGCTGACTGGTGGAGAAGACTAGCTACTGGGGTGTTGTGGTGAGGAGAGTGATCTGTGGAATTACACGAGGCTCCTGCCTAGGGCTCGCAACCCTAGTATCAGTCGTGGAGTGGCCTAACCAGCGGAACTGATTGGAACCTGCCAGCTACAGGCTGCATTTGTGGTTGAAGGCCTCCACGACAGTGCACCCAGTGGAACTGTGATTTGGCTGGCCTGTGGCCAGGGTAGACTCGAGAGAATCGAAGGATTCAGCGTGAGGCCACAAGAAGAGGACCAGGGCTACTCCTCTCGAGCACCGTGGAACATTCCTGCGTCTTCAGAGGAAGACCATTCTGTATATTATAGTATTTATACCCCCCGTGTGACAGTTATATATTTATTTATTGGTGGTGGTGACAATTATATATTTAATTTAGAGAATTTGTATCCCTTCCCCTTTAATTTACTTGCATTACGGAACACACCCCTTCAAAGCCACTACTAGCTTTGGGCCGGATACCCAAACTCTACTAACATCAGAGAAAGAACCCAGTTGCGACCCAATAGGGCCGTAACAGTTGCCAATTTAGCAATTTCATCAGCTTTTTCATTTAATGGGATTCCAATATGGGATGGGATCCAGTTTAAAGTTATGTTGAGTCCTTTGCCTTTAGCGACTGCTCCAAGATACAAAATGGTGGTAATGATTTCCACATTATCTTTCCACTGTTTTTGTCCTAGTATTTGAAGTGCAGCTTTTGAGTCTGTGTGTATGATTGCATTTTGAGTGTTTTGTGCAATCACATATGCGAATGCCTGTTGTATGGCAAACAGCTCAGTTTGGGTTGATGATACTAGTCCTCCCAGTCTCCAATATGCCTGTACGCTGGCCGTGCAAAGAGCAGCGCCAGCACTCTCATATTCTGTGTCCACCGATCCGTCTATGAAGATGTGGGTGGCTCCTGCTACTGCTATGCTATACATTTGCTCTTCTATTATGCGCCTTAGGATTGTCGGATCATAGGCAGCCTTTTTCATTGGGAAACTTTCTATTACTATTTTGAAAGTAGGCTCTTCCCACGGCGCGGAAGGAGTGTAATTTGGGTGTGGATGATCACCCTCTCTATCAAGGATCATGTTTTTTAAATGTAGTCTGTTTAGGACTTTTCCTGCTCTTGCAACCCAAGATTTTCCGTTGTTTTGGCCTACTCCAACCACCAAGGCCTGCCGTACTGGGATTGGATCAGAAGAAATAATTATCTTACTGACAATTGTAGCTGTCCTTTGTGATATTCTTTCTTGTAGAGAGGGCAAACCCGTCTCCAGTCTAAGTTTCAAGCCTGGTCAGTGAGAGGTTGTGTTAACCGGAGCTCCTGAGTGTTGTTATATTATCATAGCAATATGGAAGTTGTAGTGAAGGACCTGGTGACTCTAGTGGGAGCCCTGAGGACAGAGTTGGACTCTCTGCGGGAGGAGGTGCGTCAGCTTAAAAAACAACGAGAAGTAACGAAGGAGGAGACCAGCAGTAAAGGGACCTCGTCTTGGAGAGTTGCGAAAGACAGGGGCCTTAAGAAGACTTTGATAAAGCCGCCTTCAAACGCCATAGCAACTTCAAATTCATTTGACGTTTTGGAGGACGAGTGCTGTGGAGAGACTGTGGATCGCGCAAAAGGGAAAGCAACTTAGAGAAAGGAAGCGCAGGCCCCTCAGAAAGTAAAGGAAGTACCTAAGCAAACATTAGTTGTGGGAGATTCCCAGATAAGGTATTTGGATAGAACGTTTTGTGCTAGAGATAGGGGGAACAGGTTAAGGGTTTGCTATCCTGGAGCTGGCATTGGTGATATTATAAACAACATGAATGATATTATGGCTGGTAATGGGAACAATCCCATTATTTGCATTAGCGTGGGAGGAAATGATGTTGGTCGAGTCAGGAGTGAGGAACTGATTCAGAGGTATAAAACAGCCATAGAGTTAGTTAGGAGCAAGGGAGGAATCCCGATCATATGTGGCATTCTTCCAAGAAAGGGAGTGGGAAATGAATGGATATCGAGGGCACTTGGTGTCAATTGCCGGCTGGAAAGATATTGCAAATCAAATGCAATATCTTTCATAGACAACTGGGAACACTTCTATGGAAGAAATGAAATGTATGCTCGTGATGGGGTGCATCTATCGAGAGCTGGGGTTGTTGCTGTTGCGAACTCGCTAGAAGAAGTGGTTAGAGGTGTTTGTTTGGGTTTAAACTGTTAGTAGATAGAGGTATGGGAATTGATTTGGAGGAAGGAGGTAATAAAAGTATGTGTTTGTGGGAGAAAGGAATTGGCAAAACGATCAGGGAAAGAGAAGGTCCGCAAAATAACAATTCACTTAGGGTATATTACACTACCAGTAGAAGTCTAAGAAATAAAATTAACAAATTAAATGCTCTTGTCTGCACAGAAAAAATAGATATTATTGCACTTACCGAAACGTGGATGAATGTAGAAAATAGAGAACTATTAGCTGAATATCAAATATATGGATTTAAACTATTTCACACAGATAGATATATTAGACGAGGAGGTGGAGTAGCCATATATGTTAGGGATAATTTGAAATGTAGTCTCAAAGAGGGAATCAAAACAGAGCCACACACAGAAACTATTTGGATTGAATTAAACGAAAAAGCTAATAATATTATAATAGGAGTAATGTATAGGCCACCAAATTTAGACAGAATGGAAGCAAAGCATCTATGGGATGAAATATCTAGAGCATCTAGATCTAACAGTATTTATGTCATGGGTGACTTTAATTTTAGCGGAATAAACTGGTTGAACAAAACAGGGAATAGTGAAGCAGAAGATTTTCTAGAATTAATTGACGATTGCTTTCTTACGCAACACATTAAGGAACCAACACGGGAAAATAATATTTTAGATTTAGTGTTAACTAACAGGGAAACGCAAATTAATGACATCGAAATAGGGAGTGAGCTAGGGAGCAGTGATCACAAAGAAATCAGATTTAGCATAGAATGGAATAGACCAGTAGGAGAAAATTCTGTTAAAGTGCCAGATTTTCGAAAAGCTGATTTTAATAGCCTAAGAAATTTTTTGGGTCAAATTGATTGGAAAGGCTTGGGTATGGGGTGTGGGCCGGTCTTGGAGCGAGACATGAACCCAGCGATAGGTGACTTAAATGGGGATTTCGATGTGGATTCAATATATAACTTATTTAAGAATATTCTAAACAAAGCACAGGAACGTAGTATACCATACAAATTGAATAGATCGTATACTAATGACCCAAAGTGGATAACAAAGAATTTGAAGAACCTTATAGGTAAAAAGAGAGCTTGGTACAAAAGGATTAAAAATGGGGAGGTCACTTTAGAACAGGAATTCGTACAACTGGTTAGAAATGTTAAAAAAGAGATAAGGAAAGCAAAAAGAAACTATGAAGATCGCATAGCAGGGCAAGCAAAGACAAATCCTAAAGGGGTTTTTCAGTTATATCGTACTAAGACTAGGGAAAGGATAGGTCCATTAAAAACTGAGACAGGTCAAATAACAGATAGTGATGAAGAGATGAGTAGTATTTTTAATAAATATTTTGTATCTGTATTTACTAAAGAGGAACTTAACAATATGCCTTCAGCCGAACAAGTCTATGTGGGTGGGGACGAGGACAGGTTGACGAGTTTAGCAGTTACCATGGAGGATGTTCTTAAACAAATAGTAAAACTCAAACCAAACAAATCCCCAGGGCCGGATGAAGTGTTTGCTAGGGTGCTTAAAGAATGCAAAGAGGAGCTTTGTGACCCACTGTCAACCATATTTAATAAATCAATAGAGTCAGGCAGAGTGCCAGAGTTTTGGAAAGTTGCTAATGTGATACCAGTTTTTAAGAAAGGAGATAGATCACTTGCGTCTAACTATCGACCAATTAGCCTAACGTCTATTGTGGGAAAGTTACTCGAATCTATAATAGCAAATAAAATTCGTCTTCATCTTGAAAAACATAAATTAATAATTGAGTCGCAACATGGTTTTATAAATGGCCGTTCATGTTTAACAAATTTGTTATCTTTTTATTCTAGCATTGTTGAGGCAGTTGATAGTGGTAAGGATTGCGATGTTGTATACCTTGACTTTAGCAAAGCTTTTGATACAGTGCCACATGAAAGACTGATTAAAAAAATAGAGTCTCATGGTATTGGGGGTGCTATATTAAGCTGGATTAGGGCATGGCTATACCAAAGGAAACAGAGAGTTAGTATAAATGGAATCAAGTCAGAGTGGGAAAATGTTGTAAGTGGAGTGCCTCAAGGCTCTGTCCTGGGACCTCTGTTGTTTATAATATATATAAATGATTTAGATTCAGGTTTGAGTAGCAACATTTGCAAATTTGCCGATGATACGAAAATCGGTAGGGAAATTAATTCGGAGGAGGACTCACTATCACTTCAAGTTGATCTAGATAGGGTTTTGAAATGGTCAAAGGATTGGCAGATGCAGTTTAATGCTGATAAATGTAAAGTTCTGAGGTTAGGTAATGATGATAGAGTTACAAGATACGAGCTAGATGGTGTTGTGATTGCGAAGTCGGATTGCGAAAGGGATCTGGGAGTTATGATTAGTAAGAATTTAAAACAAAAGGATCAATGCATAAATGTTCGTAATAAGGCAAATCGGACACTTGGATTTATTAATCGCAGCGTTAGTAACAAGACACCTGGTGTGGTTCTCAAGCTATATCTTGCTCTAGTTAGGCCCCATTTAGATTATGCAGTTCAGTTTTGGTCGCCATATTATAGAATGGATATAAATTCACTTGAACGTGTCCAGCGTAGGATGACTAAGTTAATTCCCCAAATTAGAAATCTTTCATATGAAGAAAGATTAACAAAGCTTAAGTTGCATTCACTGGAAAGGCGAAGAGTTAGGGGTGACATGATAGAGGTTTACAAGTGGATGAATGGACATAACCGGGGGGATATTAATAGGGTATTAAAAGTATCAACACAGGACAGAACACGAAACAATGGATATAAATTGGATAAGTTTAGATTTAGGAAAGACTTGGGTAAATACTGGTTCAGTAACAGGGTTGTTGATTTGTGGAACCAATTGACGCGTAACATTGTGGAGGTGGGGTCCCTCGATTGTTTCAAGCACGAGTTGGACAAGTATATGAGTGGGATTGGGTGGTTATAGAATAGGAGCTGCCTCGTATGGGCCAATAGGCCTTCTGCAGTTACCTTTGTTCTTATGTTCTTATGTTCTTATGGTCCACATGGGGGCTCCCAGTGCGGCTCTCATAGCATTGTTTTGGGCAACTTCAAGCTTTTTCCACTGTTGGTGTGATAGATGATCTGACTGCCTGTACATAGTATGTGCGAAGGACATGCAGATTGGCTCCTCCAGAAAGGGATGTTAGCGACCTGAGAATTGCCGTCCGGGCCGCAGTTCGCTCTCTCAAGTAAGTGACCTCAGCATTAAAATTCATGTGTGTGTCCGGGATGATTCCTAGATACTGATAGGTGTCGACCCATTCAATTGGTTGACCCTGTACTGTGAGTTGGATGTTGGGCTTCGCTATTTTTATGGGCATGGCCTTTGACTTTGAGGGGTTGAGTTTGATCCCAATCTGTTTTGCCTCTTTACTGATAAGAACATAAGAACAAAGGCAACTGCAGAAGGCCTATTGGCCCATACGAGGCAGTTCCTATTTATAACCACCCAATCCCACTCATATACTTGTCCAACCCGTGCTTGAAACAATCGAGGGACCGCACCTCCAGCACGTTACGCGGTAATTGGTTCCACAAATCAACAACCCTGTTACTGAACCAGTATTTACCCAAGTCTTTCCTAAATCTAAACTTATCCAATTTATACCCATTGTTTCGTGTTCTGTCTTGTGTTGATACTTTTAATACCCTATTAATATCCCCTTTGTTATGTCCATTCACCCACTTGTAAGCCTCTATCATGTCACCCCTAACTCTTCGCCTTTCCAGTGCATGCAACTTAAGCTTTGTTAATCTTTCTTCATATGAAAGATTTCTAATTTGGGGAATTAACTTAGTCATCCTACGCTGGTCACGTTCAAGTGAATTTATATCCATTCTATAATATGGCGACCAAAACTGAACTGCATAATCTAAATGGGGCCTAACTAGAGCAAGATATAGCTTGAGAACCACACCAGGTGTCTTGTTACTAACGCTGCGATTAATAAATCCAAGTGTCCAATTTGCCTTATTACGAACATTTATGCATTGATCCTTTTGTTTTAAGTTCTTACTAATCATAACTCCCAGATCCCTTTCGCAATCTCAACACCATCTAGCTCGTATCTTGTAATCATCATTACCTAACCTCAGAACTTTACATTTATCAGCATTAAACTGCATCTGCCAATCCTTTGACCATTTCAAAACCCTATCTAGATCAACTTGAAGTGATAGTGAGTCCTCCTCCGAATTAATTTCCCTACCGATTTTCGTATCATCGGCAAATTTGCAAATGTTGCTACTCAAACCTGAATCTAAATCACTTATATATATTATAAACAACAGAGATCCCAGGACAGAGCCTTGAGGCACTCCACTTACAACATTTTCCCACTCTGACTTGATTCCATTTATACTAACTCTCTGTTTCCTTTGGTATAGCCATGCCCTAATCCAGCTTAATATAGCACCCCCAATACCATGAGACTCTATCTTTTTAATCTGTCTTTCATGTGGCACTGTATCAAAAGCTTTGCTAAAGTCAAGGTACACAACATCACAATCCATACCACTATCAACTGCCTCAACTATAGTAGAATAAAAAGATAACAAATTTGTTATCGCGCAAAAGGGAAAGCAACGAAGAGAAAGGAAGCGCAGGCCCCTCAGAAAGTAAAGGAAGTACCTAAGCAAACATTAGTTGTGGGAGATTCCCAGATAAGGTATTTGGATAGAACGTTTTGTGCTAGAGATAGGGGGAACAGGTTAAGGGTTTGCTATCCCGGAGCTGGCATTGGTGATATTATAAACAACATGAATGATATTATGGCTGGTAATGGGAACAATCCCATTATTTGCATTAGCGTGGGAGGAAATGATGTTGGTCGAGTCAGGAGTGAGGAACTGATTCAGAGGTATAAAACAGCCATAGAGTTAGTTAGGAGCAAGGGAGGAATCCCGATCATATGTGGCATTCTTCCAAGAAAGGGAGTGGGAAATGAATGGATATCGAGGGCACTTGGTGTCAATTGCCGGCTGGAAAGATATTGCAAATCAAATGCAATATCTTTCATAGACAACTGGGAACACTTCTATGGAAGAAATGAAATGTATGCTCGTGATGGGGTGCATCTATCGAGAGCTGGGGTTGTTGCTGTTGCGAACTCGCTAGAAGAAGTGGTTAGAGGTGTTTGTTTGGGTTTAAACTGTTAGTAGATAGAGGTATGGGAATTGATTTGGAGGAAGGAGGTAATAAAAGTATGTGTTTGTGGGAGAAAGGAATTGGCAAAACGATCAGGGAAAGAGAAGGTCCGCAAAATAACAATTCACTTAGGGTATATTACACTAACAGTAGAAGTCTAAGAAATAAAATTAACGAATTAAAAGCTCTTGTCTGCACAGAAAAAATAGATATTATTGCACTTACCGAAACGTGGATGAATGTAGAAAATAGAGAACTATTAGCTGAATATCAAATATATGGATTTAAACTATTTCACACAGATAGATATATTAGACGAGGAGGTGGAGTAGCCATATATGTTAGGGACAATTTGAAATGTAGTCTCAAAGAGGGAATCAAAACAGAGCCACACACAGAAACTATTTGGATTGAATTAAACGAAAAAGCTAATAATATTATAATAGGAGTAATATATAGGCCACCAAATTTAGACAGAATGGAAGCAAAGCATCTATGGGATGAAATATCTAGAGCATCTAGATCTAACAGTATTTATGTCATGGGTGACTTTAATTTTAGCGGAATAAACTGGTTGAACAAAACAGGGAATAGTGAAGCAGAAGATTTTCTAGAATTAATTGACGATTGCTTTCTTACGCAACACATTAAGGAACCAACACGGGAAAATAATATTTTAGATTTAGTGTTAACTAACAGGGAAACGCAAATTAATGACATCGAAATAGGGAGTGAGCTAGGGAGCAGTGATCACAAAGAAATCAGATTTAGCATAGAATGGAATAGACCAGTAGGAGAAAATTCTGTTAAAGTGCCAGATTTTCGAAAAGCTGATTTTAATAGCCTAAGAAATTTTTTGGGTCAAATTGATTGGAAAGGCTTGGGTATGGGGTGTGGGCCGGTCTTGGAGCGAGACATGAACCCAGCGATAGGTGACTTAAATGGGGATTTCGATGTGGATTCAATATATAACTTATTTAAGAATATTCTAAACAAAGCACAGGAACGTAGTATACCATACAAATTGAATAGATCGTATACTAATGACCCAAAGTGGATAACAAAGAATTTGAAGAACCTTATAGGTAAAAAGAGAGCTTGGTACAAAAGGATTAAAAATGGGGAGGTCACTTTAGAACAGGAATTCGTACAACTGGTTAGAAATGTTAAAAAAGAGATAAGGAAAGCAAAAAGAAACTATGAAGATCGCATAGCAGGGCAAGCAAAGACAAATCCTAAAGGGTTTTTTCAGTTATATCGTACTAAGACTAGGGAAAGGATAGGTCCATTAAAAACTGAGACAGGTCAAATAACAGATAGTGATGAAGAGATGAGTAGTATTTTTAATAAATATTTTGTATCTGTATTTACTAAAGAGGAACTTAACAATATGCCTTCAGCCGAACAAGTCTATGTGGGTGGGGACGAGGACAGGTTGACGAGTTTAGCAGTTACCAGGGAGGATGTTCTTAAACAAATAGTAAAACTCAAACCAAACAAATCCCCAGGGCCGGATGAAGTGTTTGCCAGGGTGCTTAAAGAATGCAAAGAGGAGCTTTGTGACCCACTGTCAACCATATTTAATAAATCAATAGAGTCAGGCAGAGTGCCAGAGTTTTGGAAAGTTGCTAATGTGATACCAGTTTTTAAGAAAGGAGATAGATCACTTGCGTCTAACTATCGACCAATTAGCCTAACGTCTATTGTGGGAAAGTTACTCGAATCTATAATAGCAAATAAAATTCGTCTTCATCTTGAAAAACATAAATTAATAATTGAGTCGCAACATGGTTTTATAAATGGCCGTTCATGTTTAACAAATTTGTTATCTTTTTATTCTAGCATTGTTGAGGCAGTTGATAGTGGTAAGGATTGCGATGTTGTATACCTTGACTTTAGCAAAGCTTTTGATACAGTGCCACATGAAAGACTGATTAAAAAAAATAGAGTCTCATGGTATTGGGGGTGCTATATTAAGCTGGATTAGGGCATGGCTATACCAAAGGAAACAGAGAGTTAGTATAAATGGAATCAAGTCAGAGTGGGAAAATGTTGTAAGTGGAGCGCCTCAAGGCTCTGTCCTGGGACCTCTGCTGTTTATAATATATATAAATGATTTAGATTCAGGTTTGAGTAGCAACATTTGCAAATTTGCCGATGATACGAAAATCGGTAGGGAAATTAATTCGGAGGAGGACTCACTATCACTTCAAGTTGATCTAGATAGGGTTTTGAAATGGTCAAAGGATTGGCAGATGCAGTTTAATGCTGATAAATGTAAAGTTCTGAGGTTAGGTAATGATGATAGAGTTACAAGATACGAGCTAGATTGTGTTGTGATTGCGAAGTCGGATTGCGAAAGGGATCTGGGAGTTATGATTAGTAAGAATTTAAAACAAAAGGATCAATGCATAAATGTTCGTAATAAGGCAAATCGGACACTTGGATTTATTAATCGCAGCGTTAGTAACAAGACACCTGGTGTGGTTCTCAAGCTATATCTTGCTCTAGTTAGGCCCCATTTAGATTATGCAGTTCAGTTTTGGTCGCCATATTATAGAATGGATATAAATTCACTTGAACGTGTCCAGCGTAGGATGACTAAGTTAATTCCCCAAATTAGAAATCTTTCATATGAAGAAAGATTAACAAAGCTTAAGTTGCATTCACTGGAAAGGCGAAGAGTTAGGGGTGACATGATAGAGGTTTACAAGTGGATGAATGGACATAACCGGGGGGATATTAATAGGGTATTAAAAGTATCAACACAGGACAGAACACGAAACAATGGATATAAATTGGATAAGTTTAGATTTAGGAAAGACTTGGGTAAATACTGGTTCAGTAACAGGGTTGTTGATTTGTGGAACCAATTGCCGCGTAACATTGTGGAGGTGGGGTCCCTCGATTGTTTCAAGCACGGGTTGGACAAGTATATGAGTGGGATTGGGTGGTTATAGAATAGGAGCTGCCTCGTATGGGCCAATAGGCCTTCTGCAGTTACCTTTGTTCTTATGTTCTTATGTTCTTATGTTAAACATGAACGGCCATTTATAAAACCATGTTGCGACTCAATTATTAATTTATGTTTTTCAAGATGAAGACGAATTTTATTTGCTATTATAGATTCGAGTAACTTTCCCACAATAGACGTTAGGCTAATTGGTTGATAGTTAGACGCAAGTGATCTATCTCCTTTCTTAAAAACTGGTATCACATTAGCAACTTTCCTAAACTCTGGCACTCTGCCTGAGTCTATTGATTTATTAAATATGGTTGACAGTGGGTCACAAAGCTGCTCTTTGCATTCTTTAAGTACCCTGGCAAACACTTCATCCGGCCCTGGGGATTTGTTTGGTTTGAGTTTTACTATTTGTTTAAGAACATCCTCCCTGGTAACTGCTAAACTTGTCAACCTGTCCTCGTCCCCACTCACATAGACTTGTTCGGCTGAAGGCATATTGTTAAGTTCCTCTTTAGTAAATACAGATACAAAATATTTATTAAAAATACTACTCATCTCTTCATCACTATCTGTTATTTGACCTGTCTCAGTTTTTAATGGATCTATCCTTTCCCTAGTCTTAGTACGATATAACTGAAAAAAACTTTTATTATTTGTCTTTGCTTGCCCTGCTATGCGAACTTCATAGTTTCTTTTTGCTTTCCTTATCTCTTTTTTAACCTTTCTAACCAGTTGTACGAATTCCTGTTCTAAAGTGACCGCCCCATTTTTAATCCTTTTGTACCAAGCTCTCTTTTTACCTATAAGGTTCTTCAAATTCTTTGTTATCCACTTTGGGTCATTAGTATTCGATCTATTAGATTTAGTGTTAACTAACAGGGAAACACAAATTAATGACATCGAAATAGGGAGTGAGCTAGGGAACAGTGATCACAAAGAAATCAGATTTAGCATAGAATGGAATAGACCAGTAGGAGAAAATTCTGTTAAAGTGCCAGATTTTCGAAAAGCTGATTTTAATAGCCTAAGAAATTTTTGTGGTCAAATTGATTGGAAAGTCTTGGGTATGGGGTGTGGGCCGGTCTTGGAGCGAGACATGAACCCAGTGATAGGTGACTTAAGGGGGCATATCAAAAAATATCGTTATAAATTAAAATTGTTCAATTTGCTTATAAATTTTTTTATGAAATGGTTATAGAAAGGGCTGCAACTGGTCCAAGTTTCACCATCACACCCTTAACAGAAAAGGTGAAAAAAAAAACACAACGTATTATGCAACGAATGTTCAACATTCTCAAATAATCTCAGGGAACACATGTGTCAACTAAAATGTCTACTATGTGCTGTAGAAGCACAAACTCTTGTAATAATTGTAATATGTATGTTCAATATATTTATATTTAATCTTTTTTTTTTCTTTTTATTTTTTTTTATTTTTTTTTTTTGGCCAATTTTTTTTTCTCGTTTGTTATCAAGGGATTTGCATGAAACTTGCACACCTTGCTCAATGGATGCCTATCTGCAAGGGTGCCAATTATGAACGAAACCTGTCGAAGTCAAGCTCAGCTACAGGTGACCGAACTTGGATCTTTATTTTACTCTGGAAAGTAATTTACACCTTCAAATTACTTCAGAGCTTTCATTTATTAATCAATGTACATGCAAATTACACCTTTTATGTATCGTTTGTGCTTCTACAGACTCTAGTAGACACTTTAGTCCAAAGTCTATTTGTTGATATTATAAAAATTTATAAATATCATATATTGCATATTTATTTAGTAGGGTAACTTTGAAAAATTATATTATTGCACTAAACACTTTTTTGATAAAACTGTTCACTAGAATCCTTTATTATGTGCTTAATTTAATATCTGAGTGTTATAGAAATGATTTTAGTTGACATTTGTGTTCCCTGAAACTATTTGAAAATTCGTTGCATAATTCGTTGTTTATTTTTTTTCTCCTTTTCTGTTTAGGGTGTGATGATGAATCTTGGACCAGCTGCAGCGCTTTCTATAACCATTTCATAAAAAAATTTATAAGCAAATTGAACCACTTTTAATTTTATATCGATATGCCCCCTTAAATGGGGATTTTGATGTGGATTCAATATATAACTTATTTAAGAATATTCTAAACAAAGCACAGGAACGTAGTATACCATACAAATTGAATAGATCGAATACTAATGACCCAAAGTGGATAACAAAGAATTTGAAGAACCTTTTAGGTAAAAAGAGAGCTTGGTACAAAAGGATTAAAAATGGGGAGGTCACTTTAGAACAGGAATTCGTACAACTGGTTAGAAATGTTAAAAAAGAGATATGGAAAGCAAAATGAAACTATGAAGTTCGCATAGCAAGGCAAGCAAAGACAAATCCTAAAGGGTTTTTTCAGTTATATCGTACTAAGACTAGGGAAAGGATAGGTCCATTAAAATCTGAGACAGGTCAAATAACAGATAGTGATGAAGAGATGAGTAGTATTTTTAATAATTATTTTGCATCTGTATTTACTAAAGAGGAACTTAACAATATGCCTTCAGCCGAACAAGTCTATGTGGGTGGGGACGAGGACAGGTTGACGAGTTTAGCAGTTACCAGGGAGGATGTTCTTAAACAAATAGTAAAACTCAAACCAAACAAATCCCCAGGGCCGGATGAAGTGTTTGCCAGGGCACTTAAAGAATGCAAAGAGGAGCTTTGTGACCCACTGTCAACCATATTTAATAGATCAATAGAGTCAGGCAGAGTGCCAGAGTTTTGGAAAGTTGCTAATGTGATACTAGTTTTTAAGAAAGGAGATAGATCACTTGCGTCTAACTATCGAACAATTAGCGTAACGTCTATTGTGGGAAAGTTACTCGAATCTATAATAGCAAATAAAATTCGTCTTCATCTTGAAAAACATAAATTAATAATTGAGTCGCAACATGGTTTTATAAATGGCCGTTCATGTTTAACAAATTTCTTATCTCTTTATTCTAGCATTGTTGAGGCAGTTGATAGTGGTAAGGATTGTGATGTTGTGTACCTTGACTTTAGCAAAGCTTTTGATACAGTGCCACATGAAAGACTGATTAAAAGGATAGAGTCTCATGGTATTGGGGGTGCTATATTAAGCTGGATTAGGGCATGGCTATACCAAAGGAAACAGAGAGTTAGTGTAAATGGAATAAAGTCAGAGTTGGTAAATGTTGTAAGTGGAGTGCCTCAAGGCTCTGTCCTGGGCCCTCTGTTGTTTATAATATATATAAATGATTTAGATTCAGGTTTGAGTAGCAACATTTGCAAATTTGCCGATGATACGAAAATCGGTAGGGAAATTAATTCGGAGGAGGACTCACTATCACTTCAAGTTGATCTAGATAGGGTTTTGAAATGGTCAAAGGATTGGCAGATGCAGTTTAATGCTGATAAATGTAAAGTTCTGAGGTTAGGTAATGATGATAGAGTTACAAGATACGAGCTAGATGGTGTTGAGATTGCGAAGTCGGATTGCGAAAGGGATCTGGGAGTTATGATTAGTAAGAATTTAAAACAAAAGGATCAATGCATGAATGTTCATAATAAGGCAAAACGGACACTTGGATTTATTAATCGCAGCGATAGTAACAAGACACCTGGTGTAGTTCTCAAGCTATATCTTGCTCTAGTTAGGCCCCATTTAGATTATGCAGTTCAGTTTTGGTCGCCATATTATAGAATGGATATAAATTCACTTGAACGTGTCCAGCGTAGGATGACTAAGTTAATTCCCCAAATTAGAAATCTTTCATATGAAGAAAGATTAACAAAGCTTAAGTTGCATTCACTGGAAAGGCGAAGAGTTAGGGGTGACATGATAGAGGTTTACAAGTGGATGAATGGACATAACCGGGGGGATATTAATAGGGTATTAAAAGTATCAACACAGGACAGAACACGAAACAATGGGTATAAATTGGATAAGTTTAGATTTAGGAAAGACTTGGGTAAATACTGGTTCAGTAACAGGGTTGTTGATTTGTTGAATAGACGTTAGGCTAATTGGTCGATAGTTAGACGCAAGTGATCTATCTCCTTTCTTAAAAACTGGTATCACATTAGCAACTTTCCAAAACTCTGGCACTCTGCCTGACTCTATTGATTTATTAAATATGGTTGACAGTGGGTCACAAAGCTCCTCTTTGCATTCTTTAAGCACCCTGGCAAACACTTCATCCGGCCCTGGGGATTTGTTTGGTTTGAGTTTTACTATTTGTTTAAGAACATCCTCCCTGGTAACTGTTAAACTCGTCAACCTGTCCTCGTCCCCACCCACATAGACTTGTTCGGCTGAAGGCATATTGTTAAGTTCCTCTTTAGTAAATACAGATACAAAATATTTATTAAAAATACTACTCATCTCTTCATCACTATCTGTTATTTGACCTGTCTCAGTTTTTAATGGACCTATCCTTTCCCTAGTCTTAGTACGATATAACTGAAAAAACCCTTTAGGATTTGTCTTTGCTTGCCCTGCTATGCGAACTTCATAGTTTCTTTTTGCTTTCCTTATCTCTTTTTTAACATTTCTAACCAGTTGTACGAATTCCTGTTCTAAAGTGACCTCCCCATTTTTAATCCTTTTGTACCAAGCTCTCTTTTTACCTATAAGGTTCTTCAAATTCTTTGTTATCCATTTTGGGTCATTAGTATTCGATCTATTCAATTTGTATGGTATACTACGTTCCTGTGCTTTGTTTAGAATATTCTTAAATAAGTTATATATTGAATCCACATCGAAATCCCCATTTAAGTCACCTATCGCTGGGTTCATGTCTCGCTCCAAGACCGGCCCACACCCCATACCCAAGACTTTCCAATCAATTTGACCCAAAAAATTTCTTAGGCTATTAAAATCAGCTTTACGAAAATCTGGCACTTTAACAGAATTTTCTCCTACTGGTCTATTCCATTCTATGCTAAATCTGATTTCTTTGTGATCACTGCTCCCTAGCTCACTCCCTATTTCGATGTCATTAATTTGCGTTTCCCTGTTAGTTAACACTAAATCTAAAATATTATTTTCCCGTGTTGGTTCCTTAATGTGTTGCGTAAGAAAGCAATCGTCAATTAATTCTATAAAATCTTCTGCTTCACTATTCCCTGTTTTGTTCAACCAGTTTATTCCGCTAAAATTAAAGTCACCCATGACATAAATACTGTTAGATCTAGATGCTCTAGATATTTCATCCCATAGATGCTTTGCTTCCATTCTGTCTAAATTTGGTGGCCTATATATTACTCCTATTATAATATTATTAGCTTTTTCGTTTAATTCAATCCAAATAGTTTCTGTGTGTGGCTCTGTTTTGATTCCCTCTTTGAGACTACATTTCAAATTGTCCCTAACATATATGGCTACTCCACCTCCTCGTCTAATATATCTGTCTGTGTGAAATAGTTTAAATCCATATATATGATATTCAGCTAATAGTTCTCTATGTTCTACATTCATCCACGTTTCGGTAAGTGCAATAATATCTATTTTTTCTGTGCAGACAAGAGCATTTAATTCGTTAATTTTATTTCTTAGACTTCTACTGTTAGTGTAATATACCCTAAGTGAATTGTTATTTTGCGGACCTTCTCTTTCCCTGGTCGTTTTGCCAATTCCTTTCTCCCACAAACACATACTTTTATTACCTCCTTCCTCCAAATCAATTCCCATACCTCTATCTACTAACAGTTTAAACCCAAACAAACACCTCTAACCACTTCTTCTAACGAGTTCGCAACAGCAACAACCCCAGCTCTCGATAGATGCACCCCATCACGAGCATACATTTCATTTCTTCCATAGAAGTGTTCCCAGTTGTCTATGAAAGATATTGCATTTGATTTGCAATATCTTTCCAGCCGGCAATTGACACCAAGTGCCCTCGATATCCATTCATTTCCCACTCCCTTTCTTGGAAGAATGCCACATATGATCGGGATTCCTCCCTTGCTCCTAACTAACTCTATGGCTGTTTTATACCTCTGAATCAGTTCCTCACTCCTAACTCGACCAACATCATTTCCTCCCACGCTAATGCAAATAATGGGATTGTTCCCATTACCAGCCATAATATCATTCATGTTGTTTATAATATCACCAATGCCAGCTCCTGGATAGCAAACCCTTAACCTGTTCCCCCTATCTCTAGCACAAAACGTTCTATCCAAATACCTTATCTGGGAATCTCCCACAACTAATGTTTGCTTAGGTACTTCCTTTACCCTCTGAGGGGCCTGCGCTTCCTTTCTCTTCGTTGCTTTCCCTTTTGCGCGATCCACAGTCTCTCCACAGCACTCGTCCTCCAAAACGTCAAATGAATTAGAGGTTGCTATGGCGTTTGAAGGCGGCTTTATCAAAGTCTTCTTAAGGCCCCTGTCTTTCACAACTCTCCAAGACGAGGTCCCTTTACTGCTGGTCTCCTCCTTCGTTACTTCTCGTTGTTGTAAATCAACAACCCTGTTACTGAACCAGTATTTACCCAAGTCTTTCCTAAATCTAAACTTATCCAATTTATACCCATTGTTTCGTGTTCTGTCTTGTGTTGATACTTTTAATACCCTATTAATATCCCCTTTGTTATGTCCATTCACCCACTTGTAAACCTCTATCATGTCACCCCTAACTCTTCGCCTTTCCAGTGAATGCAACTTAACATAAGAACAAAGGTAACTGCAGAAGGCCTATTGGCCCATACGAGGCAGCTCCTATTCTATAACCACCCAATCCCACTCATATACTTGTCCAACCCGCGCTTGAAACAATCGAGGGACACCACCTCCACCACGTTACGCGGCAATTGGTTCCACAAATCAACAACCCTGTTACTGAACCAGTATTTACCCAAGTCTTTCCTAAATCTTATCCAATTTATACCCATTGTTTCGTGTTCTGTCTTGTGTTGATATTTTTAATACCCTATTAATATAAGAACATAAGAAAAAAATGTAACTGCAGAAGGCCTATTGGCCCATACGAGGCAGCTCCTATCTATAACCACCCAATCCCACTCATATACATGTCCAACCCGCGCTTGAAACAATCGAGGGACAAATATCCCCTTTGTTATGTCCATTCACCCTCTTGTAAAAATCTATCATGTCACCCCTAACTCTTCGCCTTTCCAGTGAATGCAACTTAAGCTTTGTTAATCTTTCTTCATATGAAAGATTTCTAATTTGGGGAATTAACTTAGTCATCCTATGTTGGACACGTTCAAGTGAATTTATATCCATTCTATAATACGGCGACCAAAACTGAACTGCATAATCTAAATGGGGCCTAACCAGAGCAAGATATAGCTTAAGAACCACACCAGGTGTCTTGCTACTAACGCTTCGATTAATAAATCACAGTGTCCTATTCGCCTTATTACGAACATTCATGCATTGATCCTTTTGTTTTAAATTCTTACTAATCATAACTCCCAGATCCCTTTCGCAATCCGACTTCGAAATCTCACCACCATCTAGCTCGTATCTTGTAACTCTATCATCATTACTTAGCCTCAGAACTTTACATTTATCAGAACAGAACATAAGAACAAACTTAAGCTTTGTTAATCTTTCTTCATATGAAAGATCTCTAATTTGGGGAATTAACTTAGTCATCCTACGCTGGACACGTTCAAGTGAATTTATATCCATTCTATAATACGACGACCAAAACTGAACTGCATAATCTAAATGGGGCCTAACTAGAGCAAGATATAGCTTGAGAACCACACCAGGTGTCTTGTTACTAACGCTGCGATTAATAAATCCAAGTGTCCGATATGCCTTATTACGAACATTTATGCATTGATCCTTTTGTTTTAAATTCTTGCTAATCATAACTCCCAGATCCCTTTCGCAATTCGACTTCGCAATCTCAACACCATCTAGCTCGTATCTTGTAACCCTATCATCATTACCTAACCTCAGAACTTTACATTTATCAGCATTAAACTGCATCTGCCAATCCTTCGACCATTTCAAAACCCTATCTAGATCAACTTGAAGTGATAGTGAGTCCTCCTCCGAATTAATTTCCCTACCGATTTTCGTATCATCGGCAAATTTGCAAATGTTGCTACTCAAACCTGAATCTAAATCATTTATATATATTATAAACAACAGAGGTCCCAGGACAGAGCCCTGAGGCACCCCACTTACAACATTTTCCCACTCTGACTTGACTCCATTTATACTAACTCTCTGTTTCCTTTGGTATAGCCATGCCCTAATCCAGCTTAATATAGCACCTCCAATACCATGAGATTCTATCTTTTTAATCAGTCTTTCATGTGGTACTGTATCAAAAGCTTTGCTAAAGTCAAGGTACACAACATCGCAATCCTTACCACTATCAACTGCCTCAACAATGCTAGAATAAAAAGATAACAAATTTGTTAAACATGAACGGCCATTTATAAAACCATGTTGCGACTCAATTATTAATTTATGTTTTTCAAGATGAAGACGAATTTTATTTGCTATTAAAGATTCGAGTAACTTTCCCACAATAGACGTTAGGCTAATTGGTCGATAGTTAGACGCAAGTGATCTATCTCCTTTCTTAAAAACTGGTATCACATTAGCAACTTTCCAAAACTCTGGCACTCTGCCTGACTCTATTGATTTATTAAATATGGTTGACAGTGGGTCACAAAGCTCCTCTTTGCATTCTTTAAGCACCCTGGCAAACACTTCATCCGGCCCTGGGGATTTGTTTGGTTTGAGTTTTACTATTTGTTTAAGAACATCCTCCCTGGTAACTGTTAAACTCGTCAACCTGTCCTCGTCCCCACCCAAATAGACTTGTTCGGCTGAAGGCATATTGTTAAGTTCCTCTTTATATAAATACAGATACAAAATATTTATTAAAAATACTACTCATCTCTTCATCACTATCTGTTATTTGACCTGTCTCAGTTTTTAATGGACCTATCCTTTCCCTAGTCTTAGTACGATATAACTGAAAAAACCCTAAGGGACTAGGGACTAGGGGTTCTAGGGACTAAGTTTCATACCGGCTAAATAATTATGTCATACGTTACTCCATCTTTTCCCGGAGCAGTAGAGCTGCCACTTTTTATAGCATCCAGTAGCTCATCGTGAGTTATCTCAGTGCATGTTATAGATCTTGTATTTAAGGCACATAAAGTTACTCCATTTCTAATATTTTCCCATGACTCAATGGTGACTCTCGTGACTTCAGGTAAGGACTCTATACCAGCAGCACTAGCCCATTTATCTACTAACTCATTAGCAACTTTCCCTGAATCTGAGTGAGCAATGAATTTGGTCTTACAACCCCTGATTTTGTTTACTGCTCTCCATATGTCTTTAAGGTTCTTAGTATTACCAATGGACTGAGCAAAGTCTTGCCAGTATCTGTCCCGCGCCCCCTTCCTCACCTGACTGCATTCCCTAGCCACTTCCAACATTGTATTTTTCTCTTCATCCCTCATTCCATTTTTTAACCATTCTTTATGTGCAATCCGTAGCATTCTCTCCCACCCCTTGACTTGCTGATCATTGGAATATTTAAATTTCTTAGGTCCATGCGTCTTGCTTCCCCTGCCCCCGTTATTTTCCTTCAGTCAGGTGCTGTCACAGTGAGAGGTTGTGTTAGCTGGAGCTCTGGAGTAACATTATTATTGAACATAAGAACATGACAACATAAGAACAAAGGCAACTGCAGAAGTCCTATTGGCCCATACGAGGCAGCTCCTATTTATAACCACCCAATCCCACTCATATACATGTCCAACCCATGCTAGAAACAATCGAGGGACCCCACCTCCACAATGTTACGCGGCAATTGGTTCCACAAATCAACAACCCTGTTACTGAACCAGTATTTACCCAAGTCTTTCCTAAATCTAAACTTATCCAATTTATACCCATTGTTTCGTGTTCTGTCTTGTGTTGATACTTTTAATACCCTATTAATATCCCCTTTGTTATGTCCATTCACCCACTTGTAAACCTCTATCATGTCACCCCTAACTCTTCGCCTTTCCAGTGAATGCAACTTAAGCTTTGTTAATCTTTCTTCATATGAAAGATTTCTAATTTGGGAAATTAACTTAGTCATCCTACGCTGGACACATTCAAGTGAATTTATATCCATTCTATAACATGGCGACCAAAACTGAACTGCATAATCTAAATGGGGCCTAACTAGAGCAAGATATAGCTTGAGAACCACACCAGGTGTCTTGTTACTAACGCTGGGATTAATAAATCCAAGTGTCCGATTTGCCTTATTACGAACATTAATGCATTGATCCTTTTGTTTTAAATTGTTACTAATCATAACTCCCAGATCCCTTTCGCAATCTCAACACCATCTAGCTCGTATCTTGTAACTCTATCATCATTACCTAACCTCAGAACATTACATTTATCAGCATTAAACTGCATTTGCCAATCCTTTGACCATTTCAAAACCCTATCTAGATCAACTTGAAGTGATAGTGAGTCCTCCTCTGAATTAATTTCCCTACCGATCTTCGTATCATCGGCAAATTTGCAAATGTTGCTACTCAAACCTGAATCTAAATCATTTATATATATTATAAACAACAGAGGTCCCAGGACAGAGCCTCGAGGCACTCCACTTACAACATTTTCGCACTCTGACTTGACTCCATTTATACTAACTCTCTGTTTCCTTTGGTATAGCCATGCCCTATTCCAGCTTAATATAGCACCCCCAATACCATGAGATTCTATCTTATTAATCAGTCTTTCATGTGGCACTGTATCAAAAGCTTTGCTAAAGTCAAGGTACACAACATCACAATCCTTACCACTATCCACTGCCTCAACTATGCTTGTTGAGGCAGTGGACGCGTAACAAAGGACGCAGTTCTTTATTTGGTGGTGGCGTAATGTTAGCTTTGGTGAAATGTTGTACATATGTTCCTATAGAACATTTTTTTAGCTACACAGTTATACCAAAGTAAAACACGTACATCGAAAATGAGGGTCACAAACATGAGGAGAGTATAAACTTTTCAGTTGTGGTGCAGCTGAAAAGTGCAGCATGTGCGCATGTGCAGCTGGGCATGCTGGAGCAGGTAACCCTACACATAAGAACATAAGAACAAAGGCAACTGCGGAAGGCCTATTGGCCCATACGAGGCAGCTCCTATTTATAACCACCCAATCCCACTCATACTTGTCCAACCCGCGCTTGAAACAATCGAGGAACACCACCTCCACCACGTTACGCGGCAATTGGTTCCACAAGTCAACAACCCTGTTACTGAACCAGTATTTACCCAAGTCTTTCCTAAATCTAAACTTATCCAATTTATACCTATTGTTTCGTGTTCTGTCTTGTGTTGATATTTTTAATACCCTATTAATATCCTCCCTGTTATGTCCATTCATCCACTTGTAAACCTCTATCATGTCACCTCTAATTCTTCGCCTTTCCAGTGAATACAACTTAAGCTTTGTTAATCTTTCTTCATATGAAAGATTTCTAATTTGGGGAATTAACTTAATCATCCTACGTTGGACACGTTCAAGTGAATTTATATCCATTCTATAATACGGCGACCAAAACTGAACTGCATAATCTAAATTGGGCCTAACTAAAGCAAGATATAGCTTAAGAACCACACCAGGTGTCTTGTTACTAACGCTTCGATTAATAAATCCCAGTGTCCTATTAGCCTTATTACGAACATTCATGCATTGATCCTTGTGTTTTAAATTCTTACTAATCATAACTCCCAGATCCCTTTCGCAATCCGACTTCGCAATCTCAACATCATCTAGCTCGTATCTTGTAACTCTATCATCATTACCTAGCCTCAGAACTTTACATTTATCAGCATTAAACTGCATTTGCCAATCCTTTGACCATTTCTAAACCCTATCTAGATCAACTTGAAGTGATAGTGAGTCCTCCTCCGAATTAATTTCCCTACCGATTTTCGTATCATCGGCAAATTTGCAAATGTTGCTACTCAAACCTGAATCTAAATAATTTATATATATTATAAACAACAGAGGTCCCAGGACAGAGCCCTGAGGTACTCCACTAACAACATTATCCCACTATGACTTAACCCCATTTATACGAACTCTCTGTTTCCTTTGGAATAGCCATGCCCTAATCCAAGTTAATATAGCACCCCCAATACCATGAGCTTCTATTTTTTTAATTAGTCTTTCATGTGACTAATTGGTCAGGTGAAGTCAGGTGAAGTCACAGTGAGAGGTTGTGTTAACCGGAGCTCCTGAGTGTTGTTATATTATCATAGCAATATGGAAGTTGTAGTGAAGGACCTGGTGACTCTAGTGGGAGCCCTGAGGACAGAGTTGGACTCTCTGCGGGAGGAGGTGCGTCAGCTTAAAAAACAACGAGAAGTAACGAAGGAGGAGACCAGCAGTAAAGGGACCTCGTCTTGGAGAGTTGCGAAAGACAGGGGCCTTAAGAAGACTTTGATAAAGCCGCCTTCAAACGCCATAGCAACTTCAAATTCATTTGACGTTTTGGAGGACGAGTGCTGTGGAGAGACTGTGGATCGCGCAAAAGGGAAAGCAACGAAGAGAAAGGAAGCGCAGGCCCCTCAGAAAGTAAAGGAAGTACCTAAGCAAACATTAGTTGTGGGAGATTCCCAGATAAGGTATTTGGATAGAACGTTTTGTGCTAGAGATAGGGGGAACAGGTTAAGGGTTTGCTATCCCGGAGCTGGCATTGGTGATATTATAAACAACATGAATGATATTATGGCTGGTAATGGGAACAATCCCATTATTTGCATTAGCGTGGGAGGAAATGATGTTGGTCGAGTCAGGAGTGAGGAACTGATTCAGAGGTATAAAACAGCCATAGAGTTAGTTAGGAGCAAGGGAGGAATCCCGATCATATGTGGCATTCTTCCAAGAAAGGGAGTGGGAAATGAATGGATATCGAGGGCACTTGGTGTCAATTGCCGGCTGGAAAGATATTGCAAATCAAATGCAATATCTTTCATAGACAACTGGGAACACTTCTATGGAAGAAATGAAATGTATGCTCGTGATGGGGTGCATCTATCGAGAGCTGGGGTTGTTGCTGTTGCGAACTCGCTAGAAGAAGTGGTTAGAGGTGTTTGTTTGGGTTTAAACTGTTAGTAGATAGAGGTATGGGAATTGATTTGGAGGAAGGAGGTAATAAAAGTATGTGTTTGTGGGAGAAAGGAATTGGCAAAACGATCAGGGAAAGAGAAGGTCCGCAAAATAACAATTCACTTAGGGTATATTACACTAACAGTAGAAGTCTAAGAAATAAAATTAACGAATTAAATGCTCTTGTCTGCACAGAAAAAATAGATATTATTGCACTTACCGAAACGTGGATGAATGTAGAAAATAGAGAACTATTAGCTGAATATCAAATATATGGATTTAAACTATTTCACACAGATAGATATATTAGACGAGGAGGTGGAGTAGCCATATATGTTAGGGACAATTTGAAATGTAGTCTCAAAGAGGGAATCAAAACAGAGCCACACACAGAAACTATTTGGATTGAATTAAACGAAAAAGCTAATAATATTATAATAGGAGTAATATATAGGCCACCAAATTTAGACAGAATGGAAGCAAAGCATCTATGGGATGAAATATCTAGAGCATCTAGATCTAACAGTATTTATGTCATGGGTGACTTTAATTTTAGCGGAATAAACTGGTTGAACAAAACAGGGAATAGTGAAGCAGAAGATTTTCTAGAATTAATTGACGATTGCTTTCTTACGCAACACATTAAGGAACCAACACGGGAAAATAATATTTTAGATTTAGTGTTAACTAACAGGGAAACGCAAATTAATGACATCGAAATAGGGAGTGAGCTAGGGAGCAGTGATCACAAAGAAATCAGATTTAGCATAGAATGGAATAGACCAGTAGGAGAAAATTCTGTTAAAGTGCCAGATTTTCGAAAAGCTGATTTTAATAGCCTAAGAAATTTTTTGGGTCAAATTGATTGGAAAGGCTTGGGTATGGGGTGTGGGCCGGTCTTGGAGCGAGACATGAACCCAGCGATAGGTGACTTAAATGGGGATTTCGATGTGGATTCAATATATAACTTATTTAAGAATATTCTAAACAAAGCACAGGAACGTAGTATACCATACAAATTGAATAGATCGTATACTAATGACCCAAAGTGGATAACAAAGAATTTGAAGAACCTTATAGGTAAAAAGAGAGCTTGGTACAAAAGGATTAAAAATGGGGAGGTCACTTTAGAACAGGAATTCGTACAACTGGTTAGAAATGTTAAAAAAGAGATAAGGAAAGCAAAAAGAAACTATGAAGTTCGCATAGCAGGGCAAGCAAAGACAAATCCTAAAGGGTTTTTTTCAGTTATATCGTACTAAGACTAGGGAAAGGATAGGTCCATTAAAAACTGAGACAGGTCAAATAACAGATAGTGATGAAGAGATGAGTAGTATTTTTAATAAATATTTTGTATCTGTATTTACTAAAGAGGAACTTAACAATATGCCTTCAGCCGAACAAGTCTATGTGGGTGGGGACGAGGACAGGTTGACGAGTTTAGCAGTTACCAGGGAGGATGTTCTTAAACAAATAGTAAAACTCAAACCAAACAAATCCCCAGGGCCGGATGAAGTGTTTGCTAGGGTGCTTAAAGAATGCAAAGAGGAGCTTTGTGACCCACTGTCAACCATATTTAATAAATCAATAGAGTCAGGCAGAGTGCCAGAGTTTTGGAAAGTTGCTAATGTGATACCAGTTTTTAAGAAAGGAGATAGATCACTTGCGTCTAACTATCGACCAATTAGCCTAACGTCTATTGTGGGAAAGTTACTCGAATCTATAATAGCAAATAAAATTCGTCTTCATCTTGAAAAACATAAATTAATAATTGAGTCGCAACATGGTTTTATAAATGGCCGTTCATGTTTAACAAATTTGTTATCTTTTTATTCTAGCATTGTTGAGGCAGTTGATAGTGGTAAGGATTGCGATGTTGTATACCTTGACTTTAGCAAAGCTTTTGATACAGTGCCACATGAAAGACTGATTAAAAGGATAGAGTCTCATGGTATTGGGGGTGCTATATTAAGCTGGATTAGGGCATGGCTATACCAAAGGAAACAGAGAGTTAGTATAAATGGAATCAAGTCAGAGTGGGAAAATGTTGTAAGTGGAGTGCCTCAAGGCTCTGTCCTGGGTCCTCTGTTGTTTATAATATATATAAATGATTTAGATTCAGGTTTGAGTAGCAACATTTGCAAATTTGCCGATGATACGAAAATCGGTAGGGAAATTAATTCGGAGGAGGACTCACTATCACTTCAAGTTGATCTAGATAGGGTTTTGAAATGGTCAAAGGATTGGCAGATGCAGTTTAATGCTGATAAATGTAAAGTTCTGAGGTTAGGTAATGATGATAGAGTTACAAGATACGAGCTAGATGGTGTTGTGATTGCGAAGTCGGATTGCGAAAGGGATCTGGGAGTTATGATTAGTAAGAATTTAAAACAAAAGGATCAATGCATAAATGTTCGTAATAAGGCAAATCGGACACTTGGATTTATTAATCGCAGCGTTAGTAACAAGACACCTGGTGTGGTTCTCAAGCTATATCTTGCTCTAGTTAGGCCCCATTTAGATTATGCAGTTCAGTTTTGGTCGCCATATTATAGAATGGATATAAATTCACTTGAACTTGTCCAGCGTAGGATGACTAAGTTAATTCCCCAAATTAGAAATCTTTCATATGAAGAAAGATTAACAAAGCTTAAGTTGCATTCACTGGAAAGGCGAAGAGTTAGGGGTGACATGATAGAGGTTTACAAGTGGATGAATGGACATAACCGGGGGGATATTGATAGGGTATTAAAAGTATCAACACAGGACAGAACACGAAACAATGGATATAAATTGGATAAGTTTAGATTTAGGAAAGACTTGGGTAAATACTGGTTCAGTAACAGGGTTGTTGATTTGTGGAACCAATTGCCGCGTAACATTGTGGAGGTGGGGTCCCTCGATTGTTTCAAGCACGGGTTGGACAAGTATATGAGTGGGATTGGGTGGTTATAGAATAGGAGCTGCCTCGTATGGGCCAATATGCCTTCTGCAGTTACCTTTGTTCTTATGTTCTTATGTGGCACTGTATCAAAAGCTTTGCTAAAGTCAAGGTACACAACATCACAATCCTTACCACTATCAACTGCCTCAACTATGCTGGAATAAAAAGTTAGCAAACTTTGTTTGCTAAAACGGCCATTTGTAAAACCATGTTGCGACTCATTTATTAATTTATGTTTTTCAAGGTGGAGACGAATTGTATTTGCAATAATTGATTCGAGTAACTTTCCCACAATAGACGTTAGGCTAATTGGCCGATAGTTTGACGCAAGTGATCTATCTCCTTTCTTAAAAATTGGTACCACATTAGCTACCTTCCATGACTCTGGCACTGTGCCTGACTCTATTGATTTATTAAATATGGTAGACAGTGGCTCGAAAAGCTCCTCTTTGCATTCTTTAAGCACCCTGGCAAACACTTCATCCGGCCCTGGGGATTTGTTTGGTCTTAGTTTTTCTATATGTTTAATTACATCCTCCCTGGTAACTACTAAACTAGTCAACCTGTCCTCATCCCCACCCACATAGACTTGTTCGGCTGAAGGCATATTGTTAAGTTCTTCTTTAGTAAATACAGATATAAAATATTTGTTAAAAATACTACTCATCTCCTTGTCATTATCCGTTATTTGACCTGTCTCAGATTTTAATGGACCTATCCTTTCCCTAGTCTTAGTTCGATATAACTGAAAAAACCCTTTAGGATTTGACTTTGCTTGCTCTGCTATGCGAACTTCATAGTTTCTTTTTGCTTTCCTAATCTCTTTTTTAACATTTCTAACCAATTGTATGAATTCCTGTTCTAACCTGACTTCCCCATTCTTAATCCTTTTGTACCAAGCTCTCTTTTTACCTATAAGGTTCTTTAAATTATTTGTTATCCACTTTGGGTCATTTGTATTCGATCTAATCAATTTGTATGGTATACTACGTTCCTGTGCTTTGTTTAGAATATTCTTAAATAAGTTATATATTAAATCCACATCGAAATCCCCTTTTACGTCACCTATCGCTGGGTTTATGTCTCGCTCTAAGACCGGCTCACACCCCATACCCAAGACTTTCCAATCTATTTGACCCAAAAAAATGCTTAGGCTATTAAAATCAGCTTTTCGAAAATCTGGCACTTTAACAGAATTTTTTCCTACAGGTCTATTCCATTCTATGCTAAATCTGATTACTTTGTGATCACTGTTCCCTAGCTCACTCCCTATTTCGATGTCATTAATTTGTGTTTCCCTGTTAGTTAACACTAAATCTAAAATATTATTTTCCCGTGTTGGTTCCTTAATGTGTTGTGTAAGAAAGCAATCGTCAATTAATTCTAGAAAATCTTCTGCTTCACTATTCCCTGTTTTGTTCAGCCAGTTTATTTCACTAAAATTAAGTCACCCATGACGTAAATACTATTAGATCTAGATGCCCTAGATATTTCATCCCAAAGATGCTTTGCTTCCATTCTGTCTAAATTTGGTGGCCTATATATAACTCCTATTATAATATTATTTGCTTTTTCGTATAATTCTATCCAAATAGTTTCTGTGTGTGGCTCAGTTTTGATTCCCTCTTTGAGACTACATTTCAAATTGTCCCTAACTTATATGGCTACTCCCCCTCCTCGTCTAATATATCTATCTGTGTGAAATAGTTTAAATCCATTTATTTGATATTCAGCTAATAGTTCTCTATTTTCTATATTCATCCACGTTTCGGTAAGTGCAATAATATCTATTTTTTCTGTGTAGACAAGAGCATTTAATTCGTTAATTTTATTCCTTAGACTTCTACTGTTAGTGTAATATACCTTAAGTGAATTGTTATTTTGAGGCCCTTCTCTTTCCCTGATCATTTTACCAATTCCTTTCTTCCACAAACACCTACTTTTATTATCTCCTTCCTCCAAATCAATTCCCATACCTCTATCAGCTAACAGTTTAATCCCAAACAAACACCTCTAACCACTTCTTCCAACGAGTTCGCAACAGCAACAACCCCAGCTCTCGATAGATGCACCCCATCACGAGCATACATTCCATTTCTTCCATAGAAGTGTTCCCAGTTGTCTATGAAAGATATTGCATTTGATTTGCAATATCTTTCCAGCCGGCAATTGACACCAAGTGCCCTCGATATCCATTCATTTCCTACTCCCTTTCTTGGAAGAATGCCACATGTGATCGGGATTCCTCCCTCGCTCCTAACTAATTCAATGGCTGTCCTGAATCTCTGTATTAGTTCCTCACTCCTAACTCGTCCAACATCATTACCCCCTGCACTAATACAAATAATGGGTTTGTTTCCATTTCCTGTCATAATATCATTTATGTTTCCAACAATATCACCAATTCCAGCTCCCGGATAGCAAACCCTTAATCTGTTCCCCCTATCTCTGGCACAAAACGTTCTGTCTAAATACCTCACCTGGGAATCTCCCACAACCAAAATTCGCTTCGATTCTCCCTTTTCCTTTCGAGCAGTTTGAGGGACCTGCGCTTCAATGCTCCTCGTTACTTTGTCTTTGCCACCTCGTTGAACAACAGGTTCAACACAGCACTCGTCCTCTAATACGTCAAATGCGTTAAAAGTCCATAGGTGTAGGCTATTAGTTGTCGGTTTTGCCAAGGTCTTCTTAAGACCCCTGTCTTTCACAACTTGCCAAGACGAGGACTTCTTAATACTGGTTTCGTCAGTCCTTCTTAATGAGGTCCCGTCAACACTGGCCTCCTCCTTCGTTTCCTCCCGAAGTCGTAGCCGTCGTACCTCCTCCCGCAGGGAATCCATCTCTGCTCTCAGAGCTCCAACCAGACTCACCAAATCTTTTACTAATCCTTCCATTATTGCAATAATAATGTTATTAGAATCGGAGCTCCAGCTAACACAACCTCTCACTGTGACTGCACCTGACTGACTCCTACATTTATAGAACTTTACATTTATCAGCATTAAACTGCATTTGCCAATCATTTGACCATTTCAAAACCCTATCTAGATCAACTTGAAGTGATAGTGAGTCCTCCTCCGAATTAATTTCCCTACCGATTTTCGTATCATCGGCAAATTTGCAAATGTTGCTACTCAAACCTGAATCTAAATCATTTATATATATTCTAAACAACAGAGGTCCCAGGACAGAGCCCTGAGGTACTCCACTAACAACATTATCCAACTCTGACTTAACCCCATTTATACTAACTCTCTGTTTCCTTTGGAATAGCCATGCCCTAATCCAAGTTAATATAGCACCCCCAATATCATGAGCTTCCATTTTTTTAATTAGTCTTTCATGTGGCACTGTATCAAAAGCTTTGCTAATGTCAAGGTACACAACATCACAATCCTTACCACTTACCACAACCCCTCAGGCTGCTCAGAAAGTTAGGGTGGTACCGAAGCGAATTTTGGTTGTGGGAGATTCCCAGGTGAGGTATTTAGACAGAATGTTTTGTGCCAGAGATAGGGGGAACAGATTAAGGGTTTGCTATCCGGGAGCTGGAATTGGTGATATTGTTGAAAACATGAATGATATTATGACGGGAAATGGGAACAAACCCATTATTTGTATTAGTGCAGGGGGTAATGATGTTGGGCGAGTTAGGAGTGAGGAACTAATACAGAGATTCAGGAGAGCCATTGAATTAGTTAGGGGCAAGGGAGGAATCCCGATCATATGTGGCATTCTTCCAAGAAAGGGAGTGGGAAATGAATGGATGTCGAGGGCACTTGGTGTCAATTGCCGGCTGGAAAGATATTGCAAATCAAATGCAATATCTTTCATAGACAACTGGGAACGCTTCTATGGAAGAAATGAAATGTATGCTTGTGATGGGGGTGCATCTATCGAGAGCTGGGGGTTGTTGCTGTTGCGAACTCGTTGGAACCAGTGGTTAAAGGTGTTTGTTTGGGTTTAAACTGTTAGTAGATAGTGGTATGGGAATTGATTTGGAGGAAGGAGGTAATAAAAATATGTGTTCGTGGGAGAAAAGAATTGGCAAAAAAATCAGGGAAAGAAAAGGGCCTCAAAATAACAATTCACTTAGGATATATTACATTAACAGTAGAAGTCTAAGAAATAAAATTAATGAATTAAATGCTCTTTTCTGCACAGAAAAAATAGATATTATTGCACTTACCGAAACGTGGATCAATGTAGAAAATAGAGAACTATTAGGATGAATATCAGATAAATGGATTTAAACTATTTCACACAGATAGATATATTAGACGAGGAGGGGGAGTAGCCATATATGTTAGGGATAATTTGAAATGTAGTCTCAAAGAGGGAATCAAAACTGAGCCACACACAGAAACTATTTGGATAAAATTAAACGAAAAAGCAAATAATATTATAATAGGAGTTATATATAGGCCACCAAATTTAGACAGAATGGAAGCAAAGCATCTATGGAATGAAATATCTAGAGCATCTAGATCTAACAGTATTTATGTCATGGGTGACTTTAATTTTAGTGGAATAAACTGGGTGAACAAAACAGGGAATAGTGAAGCAGAAGATTTTCTAGAATTAATTGACGATTGCTTTCTTATGCAACACATTAAGGAACCAACGCGGGAAAATAATATTTTAGATTTAGTGTTAACTAACAGGGAAACACAAATTAATGACATTGAAATAGGGAGTGAGCTAGGGAACAGTGATCACAAAGTAATCATAAGAACATAAGAACATAAGAACAAAGGTAACTGCAGAAGGCCTATTGGCCCATACGAGGCAGCTCCTATTCTATAACCACCCAATCCCACTCATATACTTGTCCAACCCGTGCTTGAAACAATCGAGGGACCCCACCTCCACAATGTTACGCGGCAATTGGTTCCACAAATCAACAACCCTGTTACTGAACCAGTATTTACCCAAGTCTTTCCTAAATCTAAACTTATCCAATTTATATCCATTGTTTCGTGTTCTGTCCTGTGTTGATACTTTTAATACCCTATTAATATCCCCCCGGTTATGTCCATTCATCCACTTGTAAACCTCTATCATGTCACCCCTAACTCTTCGCCTTTCCAGTGAATGCAACTTAAGCTTTGTTAATCTTTCTTCATATGAAAGATTTCTAATTTGGGGAATTAACTTAGTCATCCTACGCTGGACACGTTCAAGTGAATTTATATCCATTCTATAATATGGCGACCAAAACTGAACTGCATAATCTAAATGGGGCCTAACTAGAGCAAGATATAGCTTGAGAACCACACCAGGTGTCTTGTTACTAACGCTGCGATTAATAAATCCAAGTGTCCGATTTGCCTTATTACGAACATTTATGCATTGATCCTTTTGTTTTAAATTCTTACTAATCATAACTCCCAGATCCCTTTCGCAATCCGACTTCGCAATCACAACACCATCTAGCTCGTATCTTGTAACTCTATCATCATTACCTAACCTCAGAACTTTACATTTATCAGCATTAAACTGCATCTGCCAATCCTTTGACCATTTCAAAACCCTATCTAGATCAACTTGAAGTGATAGTGAGTCCTCCTCCGAATTAATTTCCCTACCGATTTTCGTATCATCGGCAAATTTGCAAATGTTGCTACTCAAACCTGAATCTAAATCATTTATATATATTATAAACAACAGAGGTCCCAGGACAGAGCCTTGAGGCACTCCACTTACAACATTTTCCCACTCTGACTTGATTCCATTTATACTAACTCTTTGTTTCCTTTGGTATAGCCATGCCCTAATCCAGCTTAATATAGCACCCCCAATACCATGAGACTCTATTTTTTTAATCAGTCTTTCATGTGGCACTGTATCAAAAGCTTTGCTAAAGTCAAGGTATACAACATCGCAATCCTTACCACTATCAACTGCCTCAACAATGCTAGAATAAAAAGATAACAAATTTGTTAAACATAAGAACATAAGAACAAAGGCAACTGCAGAAGGCCCACTGGCCCATACGAGGCAGCTCCTATTCTATAACCACCCAATCCCACTCATATACTTGTCCAACCCGCGCTTGAAACAATCGAGGGACACCACCTCCACCACTTTACGCGGCAATTGGTTCCACAAATCAACAACCCTGTTAATGAACCAGTATTTACCCAAGTCTTTCCTAAATCTAAACTTATCCAATTTATACCCATTGTTTTGTGTTCTGTCTTGTGTTGATACTTTTAATACCCTATTAATATCCCCACTGTTATATCCATTCATCCACTTGTAAATCTCTATCATGTCACCCCTAACTCTTCGCCTTTCCAGTGAATGCAACTTAAGGTTTGTTAATCTCTCTTCATATGAAAGATTTCTAATTTGGGGAATTAACTTAGTCATCCTACGTTGGACACGTTCAAGTGAATTTATATCCATTCTATAATACGGCGACCAAAACTGAACTGCATAATCTAAATGGGGACAAACCAGAGCAAGATATAGCTTAAGAACCACACCATGTGTCTTGTTACTAACGCTTTGATTAATAAATCCCGGTGTCCTATTCGCCTTATTACGAACATTCACGCATTGATCCTTTTGTTTCAAATTCTTACTAATCATAACTCCCAGATCCTTTCGCAATCCGACTTCGCAATCTCAACACCATCTAGCTCGTATCTTGTAACTCTATCATCATTACCTAGCCTCAGAACTTTACATTTATCAGCATTAAACTGCATTTGCCAATCACTTGACCATTTCAAAACCCTATCTAGATCAACTTGAAGTGACAGTGAGTCCTCCTCCGAATTAATTTCCCTACCGATTTTCGTATCATCGGCAAATTTGCAAATGTTGCTACTCAAACCTGAATCTAAATCATTTATATATATTATAAACAACAGAGGTCCCAGGACAGAGCCCTGAGGTACTCCACTAACAACATTATCCCACTCTGACTTAACCCCATTTATACTAACTCTCTGTTTCCTTTGTAATAGCCATGCCCTAATCCCAGTTAATATAGCACCCCCAATACCATGAGCTTCTATTTTTTTAATTAGTCTTTCATGTGGCACTGTATCAAAAGCTTTGCTAAAGTCAAGGTACACAACATCACAATCTTTACCACTATAAACATGAACGGCCATTTATAAAACCATGTTGCGACTCAATTATTAATTTATGTTTTTCAAGATGAAGACGAATTTTATTTGCTATTATAGATTCGAGTAACTTTCCCACAATAGACGTTAGGCTAATTGGTCGATAGTTAGACGCAAGTGATCTATCTCCTTTCTTAAAAACTGGTATCACATTAGCAACTTTCCAAAACTCTGGCACTCTGCCTGACTCTATTGATTTATTAAATATGGTTGACAGTGGGTCACAAAGCTCCTCTTTGCATTCTTTAAGCACCCTAGCAAACACTTCATCCGGCCCTGGGGATTTGTTTGGTTTGAGTTTTACTATTTGTTTAAGAACATCCTCCCTGGTAACTGCTAAACTCGTCAACCTGTCCTCGTCCCCACCCACATAGACTTGTTCGGCTGAAGGCATATTGTTAAGTTCCTCTTTAGTAAATACAGATACAAAATATTTATTAAAAATACTACTCATCTCTTCATCACTATCTGTTATTTGACCTGTCTCAGTTTTTAATGGACCTATCCTTTCCCTAGTCTTAGTACGATATAACTGAAAAAACCCTTTAGGATTTGTCTTTGCTTGCCCTGCTATGCGAACTTCATAGTTTCTTTTTGCTTTCCTTATCTCTTTTTTAACATTTCTAACCAGTTGTACGAATTCCTGTTCTAAAGTGACCTCCCCATTTTTAATCCTTTTGTACCAAGCTCTCTTTTTACCTATAAGGTTCTTCAAATTCTTTGTTATCCACTTTGGGTCATTAGTATACGATCTATTCAATTTGTATGGTATACTACGTTCCTGTGCTTTGTTTAGAATATTCTTAAATAAGTTATATATTGAATCCACATCGAAATCCCCATTTAAGTCACCTATCGCTGGGTTCATGTCTCGCTCCAAGACCGGCCCACACCCCATACCCAAGCTTTTCCAATCAATTTGACCCAAAAAATTTCTTAGGCTATTAAAATCAGCTTTTCGAAAATCTGGCACTTTAACAGAATTTTCTCCTACTGGTCTATTCCATTCTATGCTAAATCTGATTTCTTTGTGATCACTGCTCCCTAGCTCACTCCCTATTTCGATGTCATTAATTTGCGTTTCCCTGTTAGTTAACACTAAATCTAAAATATTATTTTCCCGTGTTGGTTCCTTAATGTGTTGCGTAAGAAAGCAATCGTCAATTAATTCTAGAAAATCTTCTGCTTCACTATTCCCTGTTTTGTTCAACCAGTTTATTCCGCTAAAATTAAAGTCACCCATGACATAAATACTGTTAGATCTAGATGCTCTAGATATTTCATCCCATAGATGCTTTGCTTCCATTCTGTCTAAATTTGGTGGCCTATATATTACTCCTATTATAATATTATTAGCTTTTTCGTTTAATTCAATCCAAATAGTTTCTGTGTGTGGCTCTGTTTTGATTCCCTCTTTGAGACTACATTTCAAATTGTCCCTAACATATATGGCTACTCCACCTCCTCGTCTAATATATCTATCTGTGTGAAATAGTTTAAATCCATATATTTGATATTCAGCTAATAGTTCTCTATTTTCTACATTCATCCACGTTTCGGTAAGTGCAATAATATCTATTTTTTCTGTGCAGACAAGAGCATTTAATTCGTTAATTTTATTTCTTAGACTTCTACTGTTAGTGTAATATACCCTAAGTGAATTGTTATTTTGCGGACCTTCTCTTTCCCTGATCGTTTTGCCAATTCCTTTCTCCCACAAACACATACTTTTATTACCTCCTTCCTCCAAATCAATTCCCATACCTCTATCTACTAACAGTTTAAACCCAAACAAACACCTCTAACCACTTCTTCTAGCGAGTTCGCAACAGCAACAACCCCAGCTCTCGATAGATGCACCCCATCACGAGCATACATTTCATTTCTTCCATAGAAGTGTTCCCAGTTGTCTATGAAAGATATTGCATTTGATTTGCAATATCTTTCCAGCCGGCAATTGACACCAAGTGCCCTCGATATCCATTCATTTCCCACTCCCTTTCTTGGAAGAATGCCACATATGATCGGGATTCCTCCCTTGCTCCTAACTAACTCTATGGCTGTTTTATACCTCTGAATCAGTTCCTCACTCCTGACTCGACCAACATCATTTCCTCCCACGCTAATGCAAATAATGGGATTGTTCCCATTACCAGCCATAATATCATTCATGTTGTTTATAATATCACCAATGCCAGCTCCGGGATAGCAAACCCTTAACCTGTTCCCCCTATCTCTAGCACAAAACGTTCTATCCAAATACCTTATCTGGGAATCTCCCACAACTAATGTTTGCTTAGGTACTTCCTTTACTTTCTGAGGGGCCTGCGCTTCCTTTCTCTTCGTTGCTTTCCCTTTTGCGCGATCCAGTCTCTCCACAGCACTCGTCCTCCAAAACGTCAAATGAATTTGAAGTTGCTATGGCGTTTGAAGGCGGCTTTATCAAAGTCTTCTTAAGGCCCCTGTCTTTCGCAACTCTCCAAGACGAGGTCCCTTTACTGCTGGTCTCCTCCTTCGTTACTTCTCGTTGTTTTTTAAGCTGACGCACCTCCTCCCGCAGAGAGTCCAACTCTGTCCTCAGGGCTCCCACTAGAGTCACCAGGTCCTTCACTACAACTTCCATATTGCTATGATAATATAACAACACTCAGGAGCTCCGGTTAACACAACCTCTCACTGTGACTTCACCTGACCTTATCAGATTTAGCATAAAATGGAATAGACCTGCAGGAGAAAATTCTGTTAAAGTGCCAGATTTTCGAAAAGCTGGTTTTAATAGCCTAAGAAATTCTTTGGGTCAAATTGATTGGAAAGTCTTGGGTATGGGGTGGGGGCCGGTCTTGGAGCGAGACACGAACCCAGCGATAAGAACATAAGAACATAAGAACAAAGGTAACTGCAGAAGGCCTATTGGCCCATACGAGGCAGCTCCTATTCTATAACCACCCAATCCCACTCATATACTTGTCCAACCCGTGCTTGAAACAATCGAGGGACCCCACCTCCACAATGTTACGCGGCAATTGGTTCCACAAATCAACAACCCTGTTACTGAACCAGTATTTACCCAAGTCTTTCCTAAATCTAAACTTATCCAATTTATATCCATTGTTTCGTGTTCTGTCCTGTGTTGATACTTTTAATACCCTATCAATATCCCCCCGGTTATGTCCATTCATCCACTTGTAAACCTCTATCATGTCACCCCTAACTCTTCGCCTTTCCAGTGAATGCAACTTAAGCTTTGTTAATCTTTCTTCATATGAAAGATTTCTAATTTGGGGAATTAACTTAGTCATCCTACGCTGGACAAGTTCAAGTGAATTTATATCCATTCTATAATATGGCGACCAAAACTGAACTGCATAATCTAAATGGGGCCTAACTAGAGCAAGATATAGCTTGAGAACCACACCAGGTGTCTTGTTACTAACGCTGCGATTAATAAATCCAAGTGTCCGATTTGCCTTATTACGAACATTTATGCATTGATCCTTTTGTTTTAAATTCTTACTAATCATAACTCCCAGATCCCTTTCGCAATCCGACTTCGCAATCACAACACCATCTAGCTCGTATCTTGTAACTCTATCATCATTACCTAACCTCAGAACTTTACATTTATCAGCATTAAACTGCATCTGCCAATCCTTTGACCATTTCAAAACCCTATCTAGATCAACTTGAAGTGATAGTGAGTCCTCCTTCGAATTAATTTCCCTACCGATTTTCGTATCATCGGCAAATTTGCAAATGTTGCTACTCAAACCTGAATCTAAATCATTTATATATATTATAAACAACAGAGGTCCCAGGACAGAGCCTTGAGGCACTCCACTTACAACATTTTCCCACTCTGACTTGATTCCATTTATACTAACTCTCTGTTTCCTTTGGTATAGCCATGCCCTAATCCAGCTTAATATAGCACCCCCAATACCATGAGACTCTATTTTTTTAATCAGTCTTTCATGTGGCACTGTATCAAAAGCTTTGCTAAAGTCAAGGTATACAACATCGCAATCCTTACCACTATCAACTGCCTCAACAATGCTAGAATAAAAAGATAACAAATTTGTTAAACATGAACGGCCATTTGTAAAACCATGTCGCGACTCATTTATTAATTTATGTTTTTCAAGATGGAGACGAATTGTATTTGCAATTATTGATTCGAGTAACTTTCCCACAATAGACGTTAGGCTAATTGGCCGATAGTTTGACGCAAGTGATCTATCTCCTTTCTTAAAAATTGGTACCACATTAGCTACCTTCCATGACTCTGGCACTCTGCCTGACTCTATTGATTTATTAAATATGGTAGACAGTGGCTCGGAAAGCTCCTCTTTGCATTCTTTAAGCACCCTGGCAAACACTTCATCCGGCCCTGGGGATTTGTTTGGTTTTAGTTTTTCTAATTGTTTAATTACAACCTCCCTGGTAACTGCTAAACTAGTCAACCTGTCCTCGTCCCCACCCACATAGACTTGTTCGGCTGAAGGCATATTGTTGAGTTCTTCTTTAGTAAATACAGATATAAAATATTTGTTAAAAATACTACTCATCTCCTTGTCATTATCCGTTATTTGACATGTCTCAGATTTTAATGGGCCTATCCTTTCCCTAGTCTTAGTTCGATATAACTGAAAAAAACCTTTAGGATTTGACTTTGCTTGCTCTGCTATGCGAACTTCATAGTTTCTTTTTGCTTTCCTAATCTCTTTTTTAACATTTCTAACCAGTTGTATGAATTCCTGTTCTAACTTGACTTCCCCATTCTTAATCCTTTTGTACCAAGCTCTCTTTTTTCCTATAAGGTTCTTTAAATTATTTGTTATCCATTTTGGGTCATTAGTATTCGACCTATTCAATTTGTATGGTATACTACGTTCCTGTGCTTTGTTTAGAATATTCTTAAATAAGTTATATATTGAATCCACATCGAAATCCATTGAATTAGTTAGGAGCAAGGGAGGAATCCCGATCATATGTGGCATTCTTCCAAGAAAGGGAGTGGGAAATGAATGGATGTCAAGGGCACTTGGTGTCAATTGCCGGCTGGAAAGATATTGCAAATCAAATGCAATATCTTTCATAGACAACTGGGAACACTTCTTTGGAAGAAATGAAATGTATGCTCGTGATGGGGTGCATCTATCGAGAGCTGGGGTTGTTGCTGTTGCGAACTCGTTGGAAGAAGTGGTTACAGGTGTTTGTTTGAATTTAAACTGTTAGTAGATAGAGGTATGGGAATTAATTTGGAGGAAGGAGATAATAAAAGTATTTTTTTGTGGGAGAAAGGAATTGGCAAAATGATCAGGGAAAGAGAAGGGCCTCAAAATAACAATTCACTTAGGGTATATTACACTAACAGTAGAAGTCTACGAAATAAAATTAACGAATTAAATGCTCTTGTCTACACAGAAAAAATAGATATTATTGCACTTACCGAAACGTGGATGAATGTAGAAAATAGAGAACTAATAGCTGAATATCAAATAAATGGATTTAAACTATTTCACACAGATAGATATATTAGACGAGGAGGGGGAGTAGCCATATATATTAGGGACAATTTGAAATGTAGTCTCAAAGAGGGAATCAAAACTGAGCCACACTCAGAAACTATTTGGATAGAATTATACGAAAAAGCAAATAATATTATAATAGGAGTTATATAAAGGCCACCAAATTTAGACAGAATGGAAGCAAAGCATCTATGGGATGAAATATCTAGGGCATCTAGATCTAACAGTATTTACGTCATGGGTGACTTTAATTTTAGTGGAATAAACTGGTTGAACAAAACAGGGAATAGTGAAGCAGAAGATTTTCTAGAATTAATTGACGATAGCTTTCTTACGCAACACATTAAGGAACCAACACGGGAAAATAATATTTTAGATTTAGTGTTAACTAACAGGGAAACACAAATTAATGACATCGAAATAGGGAGTGAGCTAGGGAACAGTGATCACAAAGAAATCAGAATTAGCATAGAATGGAATAGACCTGTAGGAGAAAATTCTGTTAAAGTGCCAGATTTTCGAAAAGCTTATTTTAATAGCCTAAAAAATTCTTTGGGTCAAATTGATTGGAAAGTCTTGGGTATAGGGTGGGGGCCGGTCTTAGAGCGAGGCATGAACCCAGCGATAGGTGACGTAAATGGGGATTTCGATGTGAATTCAATATATAACTTATTTAAGAATATTCTAAACAAAGCACAGGAACGTAGTATACCATACAAATTGAATAGATCGAATACTAATGACCCAAAGTGGATAACAAAGAATTTGAAGAACCTTATAGGTAAAAAGAGAGCTTGGTACAAAAGGATTAAAAATGTGGAGGTCACTTTAGAACAGGAATTCGTACAACTGGTTAGAAATGTTAAAAAAGAGATAAGGAAAGCAAAAAGAAACTATGAAGTTCGCATAGCAGGGCAAGCAAAGACAAATCCTAAAGGGTTTTTTCAGTTATATCGTACTAAGACTAGGGAAAGGATAGGTCCATTAAAAACTGAGACAGGTCAAATAACAGATAGTGATGAAGAGATGAGTAGTATTTTTAATAAATATTTTGTATCTGTATTTACTAAAGAGGAACTTAACAATATGCCTTCAGCCGAACAAGTCTATGTGGGTGGGGACGAGGACAGGTTGACGAGTTTAACAGTTACAAGGGAGGATGTTCTTAAACAAATAGTAAAACTCAAACCAAACAAATCCCCAGGGCCGGATGAAGTGTTTGCCAGGGTGCTTAAAGAATGCAAAGAGGAGCTTTGTGACCCACTGTCAACCATATTTAATAAATCAATAGAGTCAGGCAGAGTGCCAGAGTTTTGGAAAGTTGCTAATGTGATACCAGTTTTTAAGAAAGGAGATAGATCACTTGCGTCTAACTATCGACCAATTAGCCTAACGTCTATTGTGGGAAAGTTACTCGAATCTATAATAGCAAATAAAATTCGTCTTCATCTTGAAAAACATAAATTAATAATTGAGCCGCAACATGGTTTTATAAATGGCCGTTCATGTTTAACAAATTTGTTATCTTTTTATTCTAGCATAGTTGAGGCAGTTGATAGAGGTAAGGATTGTGATGTTGTGTACCTTGACGTTAGCAAAGCTTTTGATACAGTGCCACATGAAAGACTGATTAAAAAGATAGAGGCTCATGGTATTGGGGGTGCTATATTAAACTGGATTAGGGCATGGCTATACCAAAGGAAACAGAGAGTTAGTATAAATAGAGTCAAGTCAGAGTGGGAAAATGTTGTAAGTGGAGTGCCTCAAGGCTCTGTCCTGGGACCTCTGTTGTTTATAATATATATAAATGATTTAGATTCAGGTTTGAGTAGCAACATTTGCAAATTTGCTGATGATACGAAATTCGGTAGGGAAATTAATTCGGAGGAGGACTCACTATCACTTCAAGTTGATCTAGATAGGGTTTTGAAATGGTCAAAGGATTGGCAGATGCAGTTTAATGCTGATAAATGTAAAGTTCTGAGGTTAGGTAATGATGATAGAGTTACAAGATACGAGCTAGATGGTGTTGAGATTGCGAAGTCGGATTGCGAAAGGGATCTGGGAGTTATGATTAGTAAGAATTTAAAACAAAAGGATCAATGCATAAATGTTCGTAATAAGGCAAATCGGACACTTGGATTTATTAATCGCAGCATTAGTAACAAGACACCTGGTGTGGTTCTCCAGCTATATCTTCCTCTAGTTAGGCCCCATTTAGATTATGCAGTTCAGTTTTGGTCGCTGTTATGACCCTGGGTTCTCCAGTGGAATCCAGAGGTCAAAATTGAGCTATTAAACGTTCTGGTAGTACAGTTGAGTGCATCTCGAGCGGCAATTGTTTATATCTTCCTTGCCAGACGTAAGACTATTATTGTTTCTCAAAGAGCATTTAAAGACTGAGCTGGGGGTTGATTATTAAATAATAACATAGGCACCACCTTTGCTTACTAATACTTTCTAATCATTTGTAAAGTAACAATACGTTGCATAGGGGAAGATCTTTAATGTGCTTAGCTGCACGATCAATTAGGCTCCTTCCGGCACCACGACATGGGAGGCCTAGCTGGTCGCTAGGAGGTTCTTCTCTGGCTGGCGTTCGTGCGGACGAGACCTACTCTGTGGCTGCACCCCCTCATTTCCTCCCTTCTCCTCTTACTTATTTCCCTTACCTTAAGTTCCTGTACCATTAAGAACGGTTGTGTGCTAGCCTAGGGTCCAGCTCATCTAGCAAAGGACATTCTTGCACTGACTGGACACCCAGCAGGATCCCTTCACGATTAAGGTTAGTGTGGCCTTGTGTTAGGGGCCGTGCAAATTTTTGTTTTTTTCCAATTATTATTTTTTAATTTTTTCTTTGGCTGGGAGCTAAAATTGTTAGTGATGTCATCTGAAATGCAGAGACTGGCAATGGAGCCTTCAGTGGTAGAGATAAAGAAACTTAAAAAGTCTAATTTTGTATTGTTAGGCAAGGAATTTGGCCTAGAATTAAATGACGCGGATAAAAAGTGGACTTTGGTGAATGAAATATTACAACATTGTATTTATGAAGAACTATTGGCAAGTGATACACCTTTATGCCAGCCTAGCCAAGCAGAAAGTGCAACTCAAAGGGAGAGAGAATTAGCTTTAGAGTTAGCAAAAATAAAATTAGAAGAGCAAAGACTCAAAACCGAGGAGGCTAGAATTAGACCGAATGCCACTGGACCTCCACCTGCCGGGGATTCAAACCCCAGGCATTATGAGAAAAAGCATAATTTGCCTGAATTTTCCGAGTCAGACCCTGAAAGGTTTTTCAACCATTTTCAGAGATTGGCCATGTCCATGAACTGGCCAAAGGAAGAGTGGGTGAAAATCCTACAGGGAAGACTTAGGGGTAAAGCACAAGATATTTTTATAAACATGCCTGACGACGAGTGTTTTGAATATGATAAAGTCAGGGAATGTATTTTGCAGGCATATGAAATTACTCCTGAAGCTCACCGCCAAGTTTATCGCAACCTTAGGCCTACTCACAACCAACCGCTCACTGAATTTGTTAATGATCAAATTCGGTTGTTTGATAGATGGATTCGCTCGGCGAAAGCCGAAACATACGAGGCTCTCAGGAACTTAATTTTAATGGAGCATTTTATAGATATTATGCCAGAGAATGTTTCTCATTACATTAGAGGAAGGGTAGAGGTAAATTCTAAAATAGGGGATTTGGCCAAGTTGGCAGAAAACTACCAATTGGCGGGCAAAAGGCCCAATAAAAATAATTATACCCCACAGAGTAGCAAAACTTATACGCACAGCCAGTCCAGACCAGCTCATTCTAACCCTTTACCTAATGCACCTTCTTTTTCAGACATAACTAACCCTGTTAAAGTGTCTAGCCCCACGGCACCTAAGGGTGAACCGAAGGGTAATACTGTTAGTAATGTCTCTTCTCCCCGACGTTTTTGTGGTCACTGTAATCGTCCAAACCACACTATTAGCCGTTGTTGGCAACTGTACCCGGAAAAAAGACCCAATGCTCTAGTTGTGACACAGGGCTTGAGGCCTTCGGAAGGGTTAGGGAGTAAGACCTCCAACCCACAGTGGTTGGACTTGCTTACCCCATTCTTATCGAAAGGGAGACTACTATTGTCTGAGGGTTCTTCCTGGAAGGACGTGGTGATCTTCCGAGACACCGGTGCCATCCAGACTTTAATTTTAGAGAGTGCGTTGCAAGGTGCCAACACTCTCGACACTGGAGAGGTGGTACTGGTCGAGGGTGTCACTAGTGATACTCGAGCAGTACCCCTCCATAAGGTTACCCTGGAATCTGATTTCCACAAGGGTGTTTGTACAGTCGGAGTCACTTCATACCTACCTTTCCCTAATGTTGATGTAATAGTTGGTAATGATTTAGCAGGGGATAAGGTAGGGGACTCCAGACTGCCTATTATGTTGCCTACCCCTAAGGTTTGCCTGGATCCACCCGCCGCAGAGTGGATCCAGAGTGGATGTTGTGTACCCTGCGTGCGCGGTGACCAGGTCTATGGGACTTAAATGTAAGGGCAGCCCTGTGCTTGCCAAGGTGGTAAATCCCGAGGTCACGAGGAGCTTTCCGAGTGGTGAAAACCAAGTGGACCTCGCGGACACATTCATGGCCCGACTCGATGACGTGGCCAAGGACATTGTGGAGAGCCTGCCACCGCCATCTACCGAGAGTAGTGGGGAGGTGGAGGAGAACACTGTTGAGCCTCGGCCAATGGCATCTGACCAAGGCCTAGATGCCTTCTTGAGTGAGTTACAGAAAGCTGACCCCCACTCTTGCAGATTGTCATGAGACAGCTGTCTCTATGGAGGAAATTGTAGACGCAGCAACTGGGTACTACTACAATGATCGGATTTTGATGAGAAAATGGAGACCACAGAGTGCTCCCTTGTCAAATGAGTGGGAGGTAGTCCACCAGGTTATGTTGCCGACCTGCTATAGAGAAAGAGTTTTGGCAGCGGCTCATGATGATCCTATGGGGGGACATCAAGGTATAAATATTACGTATCACAAAATTTTAAAGTATTTTTTCTGGCCCAAGCTGAAAAGCGATGTGGCAAATTTTTGTAATGCGTGTATTGTTTGTCAACTGGTTGGGAAACCAAACCAGACTCCACCTAAAGCTCCTCTAAAGCCTATTGTCGTGCCAGAGGAACCATTTTCTCATGTGGTAATGGACTGTGTTGGACCATTACCTAGAACTAAGTCTGGTAATATTTACCTAATCACAATGATGTGTATCACTACTCGTTACCCAGAGGCTTTTGCTGTAAGGAACATCCGAGCAAAAACTGTTGTTGCTCATATGTTGCAATTTTTTTCCACTTTTGGACTGCCTCGGGTCGTGCAAACTGACAATGGTACTAATTTTAAGTCTGATATTTTTGAGCAATTTTGTAAGGAACATGGAATAACTCATAAGGTTTCCAGCCCATACCATCCACAGAGTCAGGGGGTAATTGAACGTTTCCATCTAACTCTGAAGCAGATGTTGAAGACATCGTGCGAGAGTTCCCACACCTTCTGGGATGAGAATTTACCGTATGTTTTGTTTGCGGCTAGAGAGGGATTACAAAGTTCACTGGGTTGTTCTCCTTTTGAGTTAGTCTTTGGCCATAAAGTTCGTGGACCCTTGCAAATGTTACAGGAGAATCTGTTAGGGAACGTAACGTTAACCGAAGGTTCGGCTTTCTTTGCGCAACACCACCAGAGACTCAAGGACTGCAAGGCGGCTGCATTAAAGTATCTTGGCAAGGCCCAAAAAAAGATGAAAGAACGTAACGATGTTAAATCTAAGTTACGGGTATTTCAGCCTGGCGACCCTGTCCTGGTATTAAAGCCTCGACTAGGGAACACTATGTCCCACAAGTACGAAGGCCCCTACATTGTGACAGAAAAGACTGGGGACCTCACGTACAAAGTGAGGCACTCTGACAAACGTAACCAGGTAATGCTCATACATGTAAATCGATTGAAGAAGTTCCAGGGCCCCAGGCCCATTGCACTAACCAATGTTTCCATTTCCAGTGAGAGAGGGGATGATTGTTCTGGGGACCCAACTAATCTCATTTTCAATAATTCTAGTTCTGTGAATGCTGTGGAGGAAGGACTGTCCCATTTGCAGATGGCCCAACGTGAAGTGGTGCAGTCGTTGGTTGATGAATTTTCCAGTCTGTTCGGGGAGGTCCCGACCCAGACTGATGCCATTTGCCATGATGTCGAGTTGACGGACTACACTCCCATTCGCCTTCAACCCTATCGGATGAGTCCAGAAAAGAAGGCCATCGTACGGAAGGAGGTCGACTTCTTGCTCCAGCACGGCCTCATCCGGCCGAGCCAGGGCCCTTGGTGCTCGCCCTGCCTTTTGGTCCCCAAACCAGACGGCTCCTGGCGATTATGCACCGACTATCGGCAGCTCAACAAGGTGACCATTGTGGATGCCTATCCGCTGCCCCTCCTCGAGGACTGCATCGACGAGCTGGGAAATGCCAAGTATGTCTCGAAATTTGACCTCTCGAGGGGGTATTATCAAATCCCCCTCACTGAACGTGCTAAACAACTAACTGCGTTTGTGACACCCGAGGGTGTTTTTGAGTATCAAGTGTTACCGTTCGGCTTGCGTAATGCTCCTGCCACGTTCCAGAGACTCATGAACTCTGCTCGTTAAGGTGCCAAATTGTCGGGCGTATTTAGATGATATCGTGCTGTTTGACAGTAATTGGGCTGACCACATAGCTAGGTTACGCCAGTTGTTTGCCATCTTGAAAGGGCAAATCTTACCTTAAATGCTAAAAAGTGTCATTTTGGCCAAGGCACAGTGACGTACCTCGGTTATGAAGTGGGCCAAGGAAAAGTGTTACCTCGGCAAGATAACATCAGTGCCATTAAGAACATAAGAACATAAGAACAAAGGTAACTGCAGAAGGCCTATTGGCCCATACGAGGCAGCTCCTATTCTATAACCACCCAATCCCACTCATATACTTGTCCAACCCGTGCTTGAAACAATCGAGGGACCCCACCTCCACAATGTTACGCGGCAATTGGTTCCACAAATCAACAACCCTGTTACTGAACCAGTATTTACCCAAGTCTTTCCTAAATCTAAACTTATCCAATTTATATCCATTGTTTCGTGTTCTGTCCTGTGTTGATACTTTTAATACCCTATTAATATCCCCCCGGTTATGTCCATTCATCCACTTGTAAACCTCTATCATGTCACCCCTAACTCTTCGCCTTTCCAGTGAATGCAACTTAAGCTTTGTTAATCTTTCTTCATATGAAAGATTTCTAATTTGGGGAATTAACTTAGTCATCCTACGCTGGACACGTTCAAGTGAATTTATATCCATTCTATAATATGGCGACCAAAACTGAACTGCATAATCTAAATGGGGCCTAACTAGAGCAAGATATAGCTTGAGAACCACACCAGGTGTCTTGTTACTAACGCTGCGATTAATAAATCCAAGTGTCCGATTTGCCTTATTACGAACATTTATGCATTGATCCTTTTGTTTTAAATTCTTACTAATCATAACTCCCAGATCCCTTTCGCAATCCGACTTCGCAATCACAACACCATCTAGCTCGTATCTTGTAACTCTATCATCATTACCTAACCTCAGAACTTTACATTTATCAGCATTAAACTGCATCTGCCAATCCTTTGACCATTTCAAAACCCTATCTAGATCAACTTGAAGTGATAGTGAGTCCTCCTCCGAATTAATTTCCCTACCGATTTTCGTATCATCGGCAAATTTGCAAATGTTGCTACTCAAACCTGAATCTAAATCATTTATATATATTATAAACAACAGAGGTCCCAGGACAGAGCCTTGAGGCACTCCACTTACAACATTTTCCCACTCTGACTTGATTCCATTTATACTAACTCTCTGTTTCCTTTGGTATAGCCATGCCCTAATCCAGCTTAATATAGCACCCCCAATACCATGAGACTCTATTTTTTTAATCAGTCTTTCATGTGGCACTGTATCAAAAGCTTTGCTAAAGTCAAGGTATACAACATCGCAATCCTTACCACTATCAACTGCCTCAACAATGCTAGAATAAAAAGATAACAAATTTGTTAAACATGAACGGCCATTTATAAAACCATGTTGCGACTCAATTATTAATTTATGTTTTTCAAGATGAAGACGAGTATCCAGTACATTCTGGAGTATCCAGTACTAAAGTCTAAAAAGGATGTTCAAAGATTTATCGGTATGTGTGCGTACTATCGACGTTTTTGTCAGAACTTTTCCAGTGTTGCCACTCCTCTCACAGACTTGTTGCGGAAAGCCGTTAAATTTAAGTGCTCATCAGACTGTGCAGAGGCATTTAAAAATTTGAAATTGATCTTAGCTTCCGCCCCAGTGCTTGCTAGTCCAAGGTTCGACCGACCGTTGAAAATTCATGTTGACGCGTCTGACTCGGGTGCTGGTGCAGTGTTGTTGCAAACTGGGGATGATCAGGGGTGGAACACCCAGTATATTATTACTCTGTGAAATTCGACAAGGCGCAACGCAATTATTCAGTGGTAGAAAAAGAGGCGTTGGCGCTAGTGTTAACATGTAAAAAGTTCGAAGTTTACCTCACAGGTAATATAGTGGAAGTGTACACGGACCATAACCCACTAGTCTTCCTGACTCAGATGAAGGGTAAGAATAAACGCATCCTCAGGTGGGCGTTGTACCTACAGGACTTCAATCTTTCCATTACCCACCTACCGGGCAGACTCAACGTGATAGCCGACGCTCTGTCCCGGTTGCCTGAATAACATTCATCTGAGCCACAGAAAGCCATTTACCAACTGTCATGCTTTAGTTAATTTTTTTTTTAGGTTCTCCTGTGACATTAAATATTCGTGTCCAATTTATTTACTTCCCTGTTCTTTTATTTTTTTGTGTATGTTTTTTTTTTCTTTCAGAGAACTCCTTTGTATTTCTTTTTTTGCAGAGAAATTGTTCTTGATTGATTTTTTGTTTTGGTCATATGTTTTTTCTTTTTATTCTCTGTATACTCTTACAAAAAAATATGACTTCTATTCTAGTAGTCACATTTTTTTTTTCTCTGAAGGGGGGAGGAGTGTTACGACCCTGGGTTCTCCAGTGGAAACCAGAGGTCAAAATTGAGCTATTAAACTTTCTGGTAGTACAGTTGAGTGCATTGCGAGCGGCAATTGTTTGTATCTTCCCTGCCAGACGTAAGACTATTATTGTTTCTCAAAGAGCATTTTAAGACTGAGCTGGGGGTTGATTATTAAATAATAACATAGGCACCAACTTTGCTTACTAATACTTTCTAATCATTTGTAAAGTAACAATACGTTGCATAGGGGAAGATCTTTAATGTGCTTAGCTGCACGATCAATTAGGCTCCTTCCGGCACCATGACATGGGAGGCCTAGCTGGTCGCTAGGAGGTTCTTCTCTGGCTGGCGTTCGTGCGGACGAGACCTACTCTGTGGCTGCACCCCCTCATCTCCTCCCTTCTCCTCTTACCTTAAGTTCCTGTACCATTAAGTAAAGTATTGTATGATTTCTAAGTGTACCTACTCTGGTAGTAATATTGGTGAGACCTGGGGATAGTATTTGCCAGTGTTTTGGGTACCCCTAAGTGTTGTGTTTTGTATTAGGGTACCACGAGGTTTCACTACCCTAAGCTGCATCCAGCTTCAGTGCTTATCCAGTAGTACTTTACCCTAGCTTATTATTAGTGTAAACCTTGTATCCTGCCTATGTGGACCAAGGCTTTTAACGTAAGATAGTGTGGTAAAGTTATTATTATTATTGTTATTGGTGTGAGTGTATATGGGGGGTTGTTAAGGGGGTTAATAAATAAGTACATGAATTACAGAGTATCCCTTCTTCCTGTGTGGGAGCGCATTGATCAACCCTTAGACTAACATATATGGTCTAGTAGCAAGTTATTACTACTGTGGATAGTTTATTTTGGGGGCCGGGCCTTTTAGCTCTCCCATATTTGATACTCTGTCTTCTAACTACCCTTACCTCTTAATAGTACCAGTTCCCCATAGAAGCCCCACACACTATTATTTATAACATTCTCCTGTGACATTAAATATTCCGTGTCCAATTTATTTACTTCCCTGTTCTTTTATTTTTTTGTGTATGTTTTTTTTTTCTTTCAGAGAACTCCTTTGTATTTTTTTGCAGAGAAATTGTTTTTGATTGATTTTTTGTTTTTGTCATATGTTTTTTCTTTTTATTCTCTGTATACTCTTACAAAAAAATATGACTACTATTCTAGTAGTCACATTTTTTTTTTCTCTGAAGGGGGGAGGAGTGTTACGACCCTGGGTTCTCCAGTGGAAACCAGAGGTCAAAATTGAGCTATTAAACTTTCTGGTAGTACAGTTGAGTGCATCTCGAGCGGCAATTGTTTGTATCTTCCCTGCCAGACGTAAGACTATTATTGTTTCTCAAAGAGCATTTAAAGACTAAGCTGGGGGTTGATTATTAAATAATAACATAGGCACCAACTTTGCTTACTAATACTTTCTAATCATTTGTAAAGTAACAATACGTTGCATAGGGGAAGATCTTTAATGTGCTTAGCTGCACGATCAATTAGGCTCCTTCCGGCACCACGACATGGGAGGCCTAGCTGGTCACTAGGAGGTTCTTCTCTGGCTGGCGTTCGTGCGGACGAGACCTACTCTGTGGCTGCACCCCCTCATCTCCTCCCTTCTCCTCTTACTTATTTCCCTTACCTTAAGTTCCTGTACCATTAAGTTAAGTATTGTATGATTTCTAAGTGTACCTACTCTGGTAGTAATATTGGTGAGACCTGGGGATAGTATTTGCCAGTGTTTTGGGTACCCCTAAGTGTTGTGTTTTGTATTAGGGTCCCACGTGGTTTCACTGCCCTAAGCTGCATCCAGCTTCAGTGCTTATCCAGTAGTACTTTACCCTAGCTTGTTATTAGTGTAAACCTTGTATCCTGCCTATGTGGACCAAGGCTTTTAACGTAAGATAGTGTGGCAAAGTTATTATTATTATTGTTATTGGTGTGAGTGTATATGGGGGGTTGTTAAGGGGGTTAATAAATAAGTACATGAATTACAGAGTATCCCTTCTTCCTGTGTGGGAGCGCATTGATCAACCCTTAGACTAACATATATGGTCTAGTAGCAATTTATTACTACTGTGGATAGTTTACTTGGGGGCCGGGCCTTTTAGCTCTCCCATATATGATACTCTGTCTTCTAACTACCCTTACCCCTTAATAGTACCAGACCCCCATAGAAGCCCCACACACAATTATTTATAACAGTCGCCATATTATAGAATGGATATAAATTCACTTGAACGTGTCCAGCCTAGGATGACTAAGTTAATTCCCCAAATTAGAAATCTTTCATATGAAGAAAGATTAACAAAGCTTAAGTTGCATTCACTGGAAAGGCGAAGAGTTAGGGGTGACATGATAGAGGTTTACAAGTGGGTGAATGGACATAACAAAGGGGATATTGATATGGTATTAAAGGTATTAACACAAGACAGAACACGAAACAGTGGGTATAAATTGGATTTATACCCTAAAGTTTCAATTTAGGAAAGACTTTGGTAAATACTGGTTCAGTAACAGGGTTGTTGATTTGTGGAACCAATTACCGCGTAACGTGCTGGAGGTGGGGTCCCTCGATTGTTTCAAGCGCTGTTTGGACAAGTATATGAGTGGGATTGGGTGGTTATAAATAGGAGCTGCTTCGTATGGGCCAATAGGCCTTCTGCAGTTGCCTTTGTTCTTATGTTCTTATCAACTGCCTCAACTATGCTGGAATAAAAAGTTAGCAAATTTGTTAAACATGAACGCCATTTGTAAAACCATGTTGCAACTCATTTATTAATTTATGTTTTTCAAGATGGAGACGAATTGTATTTGCAATTATTGATTCAAGTAACTTTCCCACAATAGACGTTAGGCTAATTGGCCGATAGTTTGACGCAAGTGATCTATCTCCTTTCTTAAAAATTGGTACCACATTAGCTACCTTCCATGACTCTGGCACTCTGCCTGACTCTATTGATTTATTAAATATGGTAGACAGTGGCTCGGAAAGCTCCTCTTTGCATTCTTTAAGCACCCTGGCAAACACTTCCTCCGGCCCTGGGGATTTGTTTGGTTTTAGTTTTTCTAATTGTTTAATTACATCCTCCCTGGTAACTGCTAAACTAGTCAACCTGTCCTCATCCCCACCCACATAGACTTGTTCGGCTGAAGGCATATTGTTAAGTTCTTCTTTAGTAAATACAGATATAAAATATTTGTTAAAAATACTACTCATCTCCTTGTCATTATCTGTTATTTGACATGTCTCAGATTTTAATGGGCCTATCCTTTCCCTAGTCTTAGTTCGATATAAGTTCCCTAGTCGATAGTTCGTTCATTGCTGTCTTCTTTTATGTGCTAGCCATATGCTGTATTGTGACTACCAATTTTTGTCAACTACCATTCAAGCTGTCATTGCAATCAATCTTATATTGTTTCTGCTGTATTGTGCCTACCAATTTGTTGTCAACTACCATTTTAAGCTGTCATTGCAATCATTCTTAGCTACCTATGTGCTTTAATATACTGTACCTACAATTTTCTCTCATCTTTTTTTTTCATGTAATCTGTTATCATTTTTTTGTCTATAAATTTTGCAAGTATTTACCTCCTTAAAATTTTCTTAGATTAAGGACCTGCCCGAAACGCTGCGCGTGCTAGTGGCTTTACAAGACTGTAATTACCATATTTGTATCCTCACATTCCTTATGTACATTCTTGTATATGCATAAATAAATAAATAAATATAACTGAAAGAACCCTTTAGGATTTGACTTTGCTTGCTCTGCTATGTGAACTTCATAGTTTCTTTTTGCTTTCCTAATCTCTTTTTTAACATTTCTAACCAGTTGTATGAATTCCTGTTCTAACTTGACTTCCCCATTCTTAATCCTTTTGTACCAAGCTCTCTTGTTACCTATAAGGTTCTTTAAATTATTTGTTATCCATTTTGGGTCATTAGTATTCGACCTATTCAATTTGTATGGTATACTACGTTCCTGTGCTTTGTTTAGAATATTCTTAAATAAGTTATATATTGAATCCACATCGAAATCCATTGAATTAGTTAGGAGCAAGGGAGGAATCCCGATCATATGTGGCATTCTTCCAAGAAAGGGAGTGCGAAATGAATGGATGTCAAGGGCACTTGGTGTCAATTGCCGGCTGGAAAGATATTGCAAATCAAATGCAATATCTTTCATAGACAACTGGGAACACTTCTATGGAAGAAATGAAATGTATGCTCGTGATGGGATGCATCTATCGAGAGCTGAGATTGTTGTTGTTGCGAACTCGTTGGAAGAAGTGGTTACAGGTGTTTGTTTGGATTTAAACTGTAAGTAGATAGAGGTATGGGAATTAATTTGGAGGAAGGAGATAATAAAAGTATTTGTTTGTGGGAGAAAGGAATTGGCAAAATGATCAGGGAAAGAGAAGGGCCTCAAAATAACAATTCACTTAGGGTATATTACACTAACAGTAGAAGTCTAAGAAATAAAATTAACGAATTAAATGCTCTTGTCTGCACAGAAAAAATAGATATTATTGCACTTACCGAAACGTGGATGAATGTAGAAAATTGAGAACTATTAGCTGAATATCAAATAAATGGATATAAACTATTTCACACAGATAGATATATTAGACGAGGAGGGGGAGTAGCCATATATATTAGGGACAATTTGAAATGTAGTCTCAAAGAGGGAATCAAAACTGAGCCACACATAGAAACTATTTGGATAGATTTAAACGAAAAAGCAAATAATATTATAATAGGAGTTATATATAGGCCACCAAATTTAGACAGAATGGTAGCAAAGCATCTATGGAATGAAATATCTAGAGCATCTAGATCTAACAGTATTTATGTCATGGGTGACTTTAATTTTAGTGGAATAAACTGGTTGAACAAAACAGGGAATAGTGAAGCAGAAGATTTTCTAGAATTAATTGACGATAGCTTTCTTACGCAACACATTAAGGAACCAACACGGGAAAATAATATTTTAGATTTAGTGTTAACTAACAGGGAAACACAAATTATTGACATCGAAATAGGGAGTGAGCTAGGGAACAGTGATCACAAAGAAATCAGATTTAGCATAGAATGGAATAGACCTGTAGGAGAAAATTCTGTTAAAGTGCCAGATTTTCGAAAAGCTTATTTTAATAGCCTAAGAAATTCTTTGGGTCAAATTGATTGGAAAGTCTTGGGTATGGGGTGGGGGCCGGTCTTAGAGCGAGGCATGAACCCAGCGATAGGTGACGTAAATGGGGATTTCGATGTGAATTCAATATATAACTTATTTAAGAATATTCTAAACAAAGCACAGGAACGTAGTATACCATACAAATTGAATAGATCGAATACTAATGACCCAAAGTGGATAACAAAGAATTTGAAGAACCTTATAGGTAAAAAGAGAGCTTGGTACAAAAGGATTAAAAATGGGGAGGTCACTTTAGAACAGGAATTCGTACAACTGGTTAGAAATGTTAAAAAAGAGATAAGGAAAGCAAAAAGAAACTATGAAGTTCGCATAGCAGGGCAAGCAAAGACAAATCCTAAAGGGTTTTTTCAGTTATATCGTACTAAGACTAGGGAAAGGATAGGTCCATTAAAAACTGAGACAGGTCAAATAACAGATAGTGATGAAGAGATGAGTAGTATTTTTAATAAATATTTTGTATCTGTATTTACTAAAGAGGAACTTAACAATATGCCTTCAGCCGAACAAGTCTATGTGGGTGGGGACGAGGACAGGTTGACGAGTTTAACAGTTACCAGGGAGGATGTTCTTAAACAAATAGTAAAACTCAAACCAAACAAATCCCCAGGGCCGGATGAAGTGTTTGCCAGGGTGCTTAAAGAATGCAAAGAGGAGCTTTGTGACCCACTGTCAACCATATTTAATAAATCAATAGAGTCAGGCAGAGTGCCAGAGTTTTGGAAAGTTGTTAATGTGATACCAGTTTTTAAGAAAGGAGATAGATCACTTGCGTCTAACTATCGACCAATTAGCCTAACGTCTATTGTGGGAAAGTTACTCGAATCTATAATAGCAAATAAAATTCGTCTTCATCTTGAAAAACATAAATTAATAATTGAGCCGCAACATGGTTTTATAAATGGCCGTTCATGTTTAACAAATTTGTTATCTTTTTATTCTAGCATAGTTGAGGCAGTTGATAGAGGTAAGGATTGTGATGTTTTGTACCTTGACTTCAGCAAAGCTTTTGATACAGTGCCACATGAAAGACTGATTAAAAAAATAGAGGCTCATGGTATTGGGGGTGCTATAATTAACTGGATTAGGGCATGGCTATATCAAAGGAAACAGAGAGTTAGTATAAATGGAGTCAAGTCAGAGTGGGAAAATGTTGTAAGTGGAGTGCCTCAAGGCTCTGTCCTGGGACCTCTGTTGTTTATAATATATATAAATGATTTAGATTCAGGTTTGAGTAGCAACATTTGCAAATTTGCCGATGATACGAAAATCGGTAGGGAAATTAATTCGGAGGAGGACTCACTATCACTTCAAGTTGATCTAGATAGGGTTTTGAAATGGTCAAAGGATTGGCAGATGCAGTTTAATGCTGATAAATGTAAAGTTCTGAGGTTAGGTAATGATGATAGAGTTACAAGATACGAGCTAGATGGTGTTGAGATTGCGAAAGGGATCTGGGAGTTATGATTAGTAAGAATTTAAAACAAAAGAATCTATGCATAAATGTTCGTAATAAGGCAAATCGGACACTTGGATTTATTTATCACAGCGTTAGTAACAAGACACCTGGTGTGGTTCTCAAGCTATATCTTCCTCTAGTTAGGCCCCATTTAGATTTTGCAGTTCAGTTTTGGTCGCCATATTATAGAATGGATATAAAGTCACTTGAACGTGTCCAGCGTAGGATGACTAAGTTAATTCCCCAAATTAGAAATCTTTCATATGAAGAAAGATTAACAAAGCTTAAGTTGCATTCATTGGAAAGGCGAAGAGTTAGGGGTGACATGATAGAGGTTTACAAGTGGGTGAATGGACATAACAAAGGGGATATTAATAGGGTATTAAAAGTATCAACACAAGACAGAACACGAAACAATGGGTATAAATTGGATAAGTTTAGATTTAGGAAAGACTTGGGTAAATACTGGTTCAGTAACAGGGTTGTTGATTTGTGTAACCAATTGCCGCGTAACATTGTGGAGGTGGGGTCCCTCGATTGTTTCAAGCATGGGTTGGACATGTATATGAGTGGGATTGGGTAGTTATAAATAGGAGCTGCCTCGTATGGGCCAATAGGCCTTCTGCAGTTGCCTTTGTTCTTATGTTCTTATCCCCTTTTAGGTCACCTATCGCTGGGTTCATGTCTCGCTCTAAGAACGGCCCACACCTCATACCCAAGAGTTTCCAATCTATTTGACCCAAAAAATTTCTGTTAAAAAATTTCCCTGTTAGTTAACACTAAATCTAAAATATTATTTTCCCGCGTTGGTTCCTTAATGTGTTGCGTAAGAAAGCAATCGTCAATTAATTCTCGAAAATCTTCTGCTTCACTATTCCCTGTTTTGTTCACCCAGTTTATTCCACTAAAATTAAAGTCACCCATGACATAAATACTGTTAGATCTAGATGCTCTAGATATTTCATTCCATAGATGCTTTGCTTCCATTCTGTCTAAATTTGGTGGCCTATATATAACTCCTATTATAGTATTATTTGCTTTTCGTTTAATTCTATCCAAATAGTTTCTGTGTGTGGCTCAGTTTTGATTCCCTCTTTGAGACTACATTTCAAATTGTCCCTAACATATATGGCTACTCCCCCTCCTCGTCTAATATATCTATCTGTGTGAAATAGTTTAAATCCATTTATCTGATATTCAGCTAATAGTTCTCTATTTTCTACGTTCATCCACGTTTCGGTAAGTGCAATAATATATATTTTTTCTGTGCAGACAAGGCCATTTAATTCATTAATTTTATTTCTTAGACTTCTACTGTTAGTGTAATATATCCTAAGTGAATTGTTATGTTGAGGCCCTTTTCTTTCCCTGATCATTTTGCCAATTCTTTTCTCCCACGAACACATACTTTTATTACCTCATTCCTCCAAATCAATTCCCATACCACTATCTACTAACAGTTTAAACCCAAACAAACACCTCTAACCACTGGTTCCAACGAGTTCGCAACAGCAACAACCCCAGCCCTCGATAGATGCACCCCATCACGAGCATACATTTCATTTCTTCCATAGAAGCGTTCCCAGTTGTCTATGAAAGATATTGCATTTGATTTGCAATATCTTTTCAGCCGACAATTGACACCAAATGCCCTCGACATCCATTCATTTCCCATTCCCTTTCTTGGAAGAATGCCACATATGATCGGGATTCCTCCCTTGCTCCTAACTAATTCAATGGCTGTCCTAAATCTCTGTATTAGTTCCTCACTCCTAACTCGCCCAACATCATTACCCCCTGCACTAATACAAATAATGGGTTTGTTCCCATTTCCTGTCATGGGAACTGATTAAAAATTGACTGAATTGATTTGACTTATTAAAAAGATAGATGACTGATTAAAAAGATAGAGTCTCATGGTATTGGGGGTGCTATATTAAGCTGGATTAGGGCATGGCTATACCAAAGGAAACAGAGAGTTAGTATAAATGGAATCAAGTCAGAGTGGGAAAATGTTGTAAGTGGAGTGCCTCAAGGCTCTGTCCTGGGACCTCTGTTGTTTATAATATATATAAATGATTTAGATTCAGGTTTGAGTAGCAACATTTGCAAATTTGCCGATGATACGAAAATCGGTAGGGAAATTAATTCGGAGGAGGACTCACTATCACTTCAAGTTGATCTAGATAGGGTTTTGAAATGGTCAAAGGATTGGCAGATGCAGTTTAATGCTGATAAATGTAAAGTTCTGAGGTTAGGTAATGATGACAGAGTTACAAGATACGAGCTAGATGGTGTTGTGATTGCGAAGTCGGATTGCGAAAGGGATCTGGGAGTAATGATTAGTAAGAATTGAAAACAAAAGGATCAATGCATAAATGTTCGTAATAAGGCAAATCGGACACTTGGATTTATTAATCGCAGCGTTAGTAACAAGACACCTGGTGTGGTTCTCAAGCTATATCTTGCTCTAGTTAGGCCCCATTTAGATTATGCAGTTCAGTTTTGGTCGCCATATTATAGAATGGATATAAATTCACTTGAACGTGTCCAGCGTAGGATGACTAAGTTAATTCCCCAAATTAGAAATCTTTCATATGAAGAAAGATTAACAAAGCTTAAGTTGCATTCACTGGAAAGGCGAAGAGTTAGGGGCGACATGATAGAGGTTTACAAGTGGGTGAATGGACATAACAAGGGGGATATTAATAGGGTATTAAAAGTATCAACACAGGACAGAACACGAAACAATGGGTATAAATTGGATAAGTTTAGATTTAGGAAAGACTTGGGTAAATACTGGTTCAGTAACAGGGCTGTTGATTTGTGGAACCAATTGCCGCGTAACGTGGTGGAGGTGGGGTCCCTCGATTGTTTCAAGCGCGGGTTGGACAAGTATATGAGTGGGATTGGGTGGTTATAGAATAGGAGCTGCCTCGAATGGGCCAATAGGCCTTCTGCAGTTACCTTTGTTCTTATGTTATGTCATAATATCATTCATGTTTTCAACAATATCACCAATTCCAGCTCCCGGATAGCAAACCCTTAATCTGTTCCCCCTATCTCTGGCACAAAACGTTCTGTCTAAATACCTCCTCTGGGAATCTCCCACAACCAAAATTCGCTTCGGTACCGCCCTAACTTTCTGAGCAGCCTGAGGGGCGTGCGCTCCGTCGTTCCTTGCTACAGGCGCACTACAGCACTCGTCCTCCAACACGGCAAATGAATTTGCCGTCCTTAGGCCGTCTGTAGGTGGCCTTGTCAAGGTCTTCTTAAGACCCCTGTCTTTCACTACTCTCCATGATGAGGTCTCGTCAACACTGGTCTCCTCCTTCGTTTCCTCTCGAAGTCTCAGCCATCGAACCTCCTCCCGCAGGGAATCCATCTCTGCTCTCAGAGCTCCAACCAAACTCACCAAATCATTAACTAATCCTTCCATTATTGCAATAATAATGTTACTCTAGAGCTCCAGGCTAACACAACCTCTCACTGTGACAGCACCTGACTGACTGATATACTTGTCCAACCCGCGCTTGAAACAATAGAAAGACACCACCTCCACCACGTTACGCGGCAATTGGTTCCACAAATCAACAACCCTGTTACTGAACCAGTATTTACCCAAGTCTTTCCTAAATCTAAACTTATCCAATTTATACCCATTGTTTCGTGTTCTGTCTTGTGTTGATATATGGTAGGATGACTAAGTTAATTCCCCAAATTAGAAATCTTTCATATGAAGAAAGATTAACAAAGCTTAAGTTGCATTCACTGGAAAGGCGAAGAGTTAGGGGTGACATGATAGAGGTTTACAAGTGGATGAATGGACATAACCGGGGGGATATTAATAGGGTATTAAAAGTATCAACACAGGACAGAACACGAAACAATGGGTATAAATTGGATAAGTTTAGATTTAGGAAAGACTTGGGTAAATACTGGTTCAGTAACAGGGTTGTTGATTTGTGGAACCAATTGCCGCGTAACATTGTGGAGGTGGGGTCCCTCGATTGTTTCAAGCACGGGTTGGACAAGTATATGAGTGGGATTGGGTGGTTATAGAATAGGAGCTGCCTCGTATGGGCCAATAGGCCTTCTGCAGTTACCTTTGTTCTTATGTTCTTATTTTTAATACCCTATTAATATCCCCCCTGTTATGTCCATTCATCCACTTGTAAACCTCTATCATGTCACCCCTAACTCTTCGCCATTCCAGTGAATGCAACTTAAGCTTTGTTAATCTTTCTTCATATGAAAGATTTCTAATTTCGGGAATTAACTTAGTCATCCTACGTTGGACACGTTCAAGTGAATTTATATCCATTCTATAACACGGCGACCAAAACTGAACTGCATAATCTAAATGGGGCCTAACCAGAGCAAGATATAGCTTAAGAACCACACCAGGTGTCTTGTTACTAACGCTTCAATTAATAAATCCCAGTGTCCTATTCGCCTTATTACGAACATTCATGCATTGATCCTTTTGTTTTAAATTCTTACTAATCATAACTCCCAGATCCCTTTCACAATCCGACTTCGCAATCTCAACACCATCTAGCTCGTATCTTGTAACTCTATCATCATTACCTAGCCTCAGAACTTTACATTTATCAGCATTAAACTGCATTTGCCAATCATTTGACCATTTCAACCCCTATCTAGATCAAGTTGAAGTGATAGTGAGTCCTCTTCCGAATTAATTTCCCTACCGATTTTCGTTTCATCGGCAAATTTGCAAATGTTGCTACTCAAACTTAATCTAAATCATTTATATATATTATAAACAACAGAGGTCCCAGGACAGAGCCTTGAGGCACTCCACTTACAACATTTTCCCACTCTGACTTGATTCCATTTATACTAACTCTCTGTTTCCTTTGGTATAGCCATGCCCTAATACAGCTTAATATTGCACCCCCAATAGCATGAGACTATATTTTTAATCAGTCATTCATGTGGCACTGTATCAAAAGCTTTGCTAAAGTCAAGGTACACAACATCACAATCCTTACCACTATCAACTGCCTCAACTATGCTAGAATAAAAAGATAACAAATTTGTTAAACATGAACGGGCATTTATAAAACCATGTTGCGACTCAATTATTAATGTATGTTTTTCAAGATGAAGACGAATTTTATTTGCTATTATAGATTCGAGTAACTTTCCCACAATAGACGTTAGGCTAATTGGTCGATAGTTAGATCACGCAAGTGATCTATCTCCTTTCTTAAAAACTGGTATCACATTAGCAACTTTCCAAAACTCTGGCACTCTCCTGACTCTATTGATTTATTAAATATGGTTGACAGTGGGTCACAAAGCTCCTCTTTGCATTCTTTAAGCACCCTGGCAAACACTTCATCCGGCCCTGGGGATTTCTTTGGTTTTAGTTTTTCTAATTGTTTAATTACATCCTCCCTGGTAACTACTAAACTAGTCAACCTGTTCTCATCCCCACCCACATAGACTTGTTCGGCTGAAGGCATATTGTTAAGTTCTTGTTTAGTAAATACAGATATAAAATATTTGTTAAAAATACTACTCATCTCCCTGTCATTATCCGTTATTTGACCTGTCTCAGATTTTAATTGACCTATCCTTTCCCTAGTCTTAGTTCGATATAACTGAAAAAACCCTTTAGGATTTGACTTTGCTTGCTCTGCTATGCGAACTTCATAGTTTCTTTTTGCTTTCCTAATCTCTTTTTTAACATTTCTAACCAGTTGTATGAATTCCTGTTCTAACCTCTGAATAACTTATCAGCTGAATAACCAGAACATAATTTGTAGTCTCACATACAACCAAAGTGTACTTAAGCTCTGCCTTTCCTTTCCAAAGGTGTTTATTTTTATTTTTATTTCATTTTTTGTTTGTCATCTTTGCCTGTTTTATACTCTTAATTATTTGTTCTTAGTTAATCCCCTTGTCACTAAACCTAGGGCTTTTTATTACCCTGTTAATTAACCATTACTAAGCTAATTATCTTCAAGATCATTTTTTTATGATTATTATTTTTCTCATTTTTTTTTACATTTATATTGTCAGTCTCTACTGATTTTTTGTTTTTTATTTTATGTAACTTCTGTGTCCTCCCTGGCTATCTATTGGATCTTTATTTTACTTCTAAATTGTTACCATTTTATTGTATTTGCTTTTATTCTTGTGTTTTGCTTTATCGTGTATCTTGTATCGTGATCCCTCTGCATCTCTATGCACACTGATATTGATCCTGATCAAAATCTTCTGTCTCATATCTATACCAACTAACACATTGATCATCATTATTGCAAGTATTTCACAGCACACCAGGCTAAAAACAAACTCCAAAATAGCACCTATCTATCAGTTTATAACCAAAATGTCAGATCACTTGGTAAACATTTTGACGATTTAAATGCACTACTCACAGCACTAGGTACTAACCTATCGTTCATTATTTTAACAGAAACTTGGCTAAATAAAGACTATACCCAACTCTACAACTTAGCTGGTTATAAAGCCATTCATAACTGTAGGCCTAATAAAAAAGGTGGTGGCACAGCTATATATTACCGAGATACATTTATCTGCAACAGTGTTATTAGTGACAGAGATGACTACTGTGAATATACTTTTGCTCAGTTTACAATTAAATCCCTTAAATCCTCCTTGACTATTGGAGCCATCTATAGATTTCCCAATACTAACATTGCTTCTTTCTCAGACAACCTAAGGAATCTTATTATAAACAACAATCTCAACAAAAACCACATCATTCTGGGAGGAGACTTTAATATTGACCTGGGTCAACAAAATTGCTCTCAAGTTGACTATTTCCTTAACAGCATGAACTCCTGTATGCTAATCCCCACAATCACCAAACCTACCCGAGTCACTCAAACATCAGCCACTACCTTGGACCACATATGGACAAACATAACAGCTCCCCTTGTATCTGGTATAATCTACGACAGAACAATTTACCACTATCCTACCTTTCTCATAACGAACATGGACATAAACCACCAAAAAGCAAGAAACTTTCATTTAGGCTACACAGTGAATCAGCTTTAGACAATCTTACAGAGGCACTTCACAATATTAACTGGGATTCTGAATTCAATAATACCCATGATATAAATTCATTAGCTAACCTCTTCCTCTTCAAAACTCTAAGCCTCTACAACCTTCATTGTCCCCTTCTTACCAAGCAAGTAACTGACATAAGATTAAACAATCCATGGCTCACAAGTGGCATTCTCAACTCAATCAACAAGAAACATGAATATGAAAAGAAAGTTAGGATTGGCCTAGTTTCAAAGGAAGTAGCTAAAAGGTACTCATCAATGCTTACCAGTATCATAAGAAAGGCAAAACTTGCATATTATGTGAATAGATTCAATGAAGCAAAAGGCAACATGAAAAACACTTGGAAAACTATCTCTAGTATCCTAGGAACTAAACAACACTCACATAACCAAATAAAACTCTACAAGGATGGGGATATACCGTCAACTGATTTAGAAATGGCAAATGAATTTAATAGTTTCTTTTCATCGGTTGGTGCTAATCTTGCCAGTAAAATCCCACAGACTCAGACACATATCTCTCAGGCAAACTCCTGAGATCCAAACTCTCTTCTCCTTTCACCAATCAGCCCGGCAGATGTTGTGTCCATCATACACTCTCTAAAAACCAAGGCAGGGAACACCAGTGAAATTCCGTCCATTGTGTACAAGAGAGCCTCCCATGCCCTTGCCCTACCCATAGCACTACTGTTCAACAAATCTATAGAGTGTCACACCTTCCCTGATATCCTCAAAAAAGCAAGAGTAACGCCAGTCCATAAAGGAGGCAATCCGGCGGACATAAACAATTATAGACCAATATCAAATCTACCCATTCTATCAAAAATATTTGAAAAATTTTTTTACAAACAGCTCTATTCCTACCTCGTAAAATTCGACATACTCAGCCCCTGCCAGTTTGGCTTCCGGTCCCAAAAGAGCACCAACGATGCAATCATTAGTCTCCTTGATGTTATCTACTCAGCCCTTGACAAAAATGAGTTTCCGATTGGACTCTTCATTGACCTAAGAAAAGCCTTTGATGCTGTTAATTACAACTACCTCTTACTTAAACTCCAGCATTATGGAATCCGAGGCCTTGCCCTTGACTACATCCGATCCTATCTTAGTGACAGACACCAATATGTAACCATCAATGATACAACTTCTTCCACTCTACCAATTACCGTTGGAGTGCCACAGGGCAGCATCTTAGGACCTCTTCTATTTCTTATATATATAAACGATCTGCCTAATGTCTCTAATATTCTCAAACCTATACTGTTTGCTGACGATACTACTCTTATCCATTCAAACCTCAACCCACATACACTAAATAATGTTGTGAATAATGAATTAAAAAAAGTCCACTTATGGATGTCAACGAACAAACTAACATTAAACATCGAAAAGACTTACTACATCTTATTTGGAAGCAAATCATCAAATGCAATTCAGCTGCAGATAGACAACATTAACATCAGTAATAAAAATGATGGCAAGTTTCTTGGCCTATTCCTAGACAAGAGACTCAACTTCAGCACCCACATTCAACACATAACTAAGAAAGTCTCTAAGACAGTTGGTATACTCTCCAAAATCAGATATTATGTTCCTAACTCTGCTCTCCTCTCACTATATTATGCACTAATCTACCCCTATCTTAATTATGGTATCTGTGCATGGGGGTCTACCACTACAAACCACCTTAAGCCCATCATCACACAGCAAAAATCTGCTATCAGAATAATAACTAACTCTGCTTTCAGACAACACTCAGCTCCCTTGTTTAAATCCCTAAACTTGCTAAATATTAACTCCCTCCACACATTCTCTTGTGTCAACTACATTTACAAAACCCTGTTCTTAAATGCAAACCATGCTCTGAAACTCTCCCTGGACAGATGTAATAGGACCCATTATCACCACACCAGAAATAAATATCTTTGATATCCCCAGGGTCAAACTTAATCTGTGTAAACACTCTATGCAAATTAAGGGACCATATTCTATGGAACTCACTCCCTAGTGAATTGAAAAACTGTAAAACTTTTGCCTTATTTAAAAGCAAAACCAAAAAGTACCTAATTTCATCTTCTTAGTTTCCTACACTGAGCTTTAAATTTGCTCTGTACCTAGTGTTACCCAATCTCCTAATTTTTAAGTAATATCAAACAACCTTATCATTGTGTTCATTGCTGTCTTCTTTAATGTGCTAGCCATATGCTGTATTGTGACTACCAATTTTTGTCACTACCATTCAAGCTGTCATTGCAACCAATCTTATATTGTTTCTGCTGTATTGTGCCTACCAATTTTTTTGTCAACTACCATTCAAGCTGTCATTGCAATCAATCTTAGCTACCTATGTGCTTTAATATACTGCACCTACAATTTTCTCTCATCTTTTTTCCATTTCATGTAATCTGTTATCATTTTTTTGTCTATAATTTTTGCAAGTATTTACCTCCTTAAAATTTTCATAGATTAAGGACCTGCCCGAAACGCTGCGCGTGCTAGTGGCTTTACAAGACTGTAATTACCATATTTGTATCCTCACATTCCTTATGTACATTCTTGTATATGCATAAATAAATAAACCTGACTTCCCCATTCTTAATCCTTTTGTACCAAGCTCTCTTTTTACCTATTAGGTTCTTTAAATTATTTGTTATCCACTTTGGGTCATTAGTATTCGATCTAATCAATTTGTATGGTATACTACGTTCCTGTGCTTTGTTTAGAATATTCTTAAATAAGTTATATATTAAATCCACATCGAAATCCCCTTTTACGTCACCTATTGCTGGGTTTATGTCTCGCTCTAAGACCGGCCCACACCCCATACCCAAGACTTTCCAATCTATTTGACCCAAAAAATTTCTTAGGCTATTAAAATCAGCTTTTCGAAAATCTGGCACTTTAACAGAATTTTTTCCTACAGGTCTATTCCATTCTATGCTAAATCTGATTACTTCGTGATCACTGTTCCCTAGCTCACTCCCTATTTCGATGTCATTAATTTGTGTTTCCCTGTTAGTTAACACTAAATCTAAAATAATTTTTTCCCACGTTGGTTCCTTAATGTGTTGCGTAAGAAAGCAATCGTCAATTAATTCTAGAAAATCTTCTGCTTCACTATTCCCTGTTTTGTTCACCCAGTTTATTCCACTAAAATTAAAGTCACCCATGACATAAATACTGTTAGATCTAGATGCTCTAGATATTTCATTCCATAGATGCTTTGCTACCATTCTGTCTAAATTTGGTGGCCTATATATAACTCCTATTATAATATTATTTGCTTTTTCGTTTAAATCTATCCAAATAGTTTCTATGTGTGGCTCAGTTTTGATTCCCTCTTTGAGACTACATTTCAAATTGTCCCTAACATATATGGACACCCCCTCCTCGTCTAATATATCTATCTGTGTGAAATAGTTTAAATCCATTCATCTGATATTCAGCTAATAGTTCTCTATTTTCTACGTTCATCCACGTTTCGGTAAGTGCAATAATATATATTTTTTTCTGTTCAGACAAGACCATTTAATTCATTAATTTTATTTCTTAGACTTCTACTGTTAGTGTAATATATCCTAAGTGAATTGTTATTTTGAGGCCCTTTTCTTTCCCTGATCATTTTGCCAATTCTTTTCTCCCACGAACACATACTTTTATTACCTTCTTCCTCCAAATCAATTCCCATACCACTATCTACTAACAGTTTAAACCCAAACAAACACCTCTAACCACTGGTTCCAACGAGTTCGCAACAGCAACAACCCCAGCCCTCGATAGATGCACCCCATCACGAGCATACATTTCATTTCTTCCATAGAAGCGTTCCCAGTTGTCTATGAAAGATATTGCATTTGATTTGCAATATCTTTCCAGCCGGCAATTGACACCAAGTGCCCTCGACATCCATTCATTTCCCATTCCCTTTCTTGGAAGAATGCCACATATGATCGGGATTCCTCCCTTGCTCCTAACTAATTCAATGGCTGTCCTAAATCTCTGTATTAGTTCCTCACTCCTAACTCGCCCAACATCATTACCCCCTGCACTAATACAAATAATGGGTTTGTTCCCATTTCCCGTCATAATATCATTCATGTTTTCAACAATATCACCAATTCCAGCTCCCGGATAGCAAACCCTTAATCTGTTCCCCGTATCTCTGGCACAAAACGTTTTATCTAAATACCTCACCTGGGAATCTCCCACAACCAAAATTCGCTTCGGTACCGCCCTAACTTTCTGAGCAGCCTGAGGGGCCTGCGCTCCGTCGTTCCTCGCTGCAGGCGCACTACAGCACTCGTCCTCCAACACGGCAAATGAATTTCCCATCCTTAGGGCGTCTGTAGGTGGCCTTGTCAAGGTCTTCTTAAGACCCCTGTCTTTCACTACTCTCCACGATGAGGTCTCGTCAACACTGGTCTACTCCTTCGTTTCCTCTCGAAGTCTCAGCCGTCGTACCTCCTTCCGCAGGGAATCCATCTCTGCTCTCAGAGCTCCAACCAAACTCACCAAATGATTAACTAATCCTTCCATTATTGCAATAATAATGTTACTCTAGAGCTCCAGGCTAACACAACCTCTCACTGTGACAGCACCTGACTGACTGATATACTTGTCCAACCCGCGCTTGAAACAATCGAGGGACACCACCTCCACCACGTTAAGCGGCAATTGGTTCCACAAATCAACAACCCTGTTACTGAACTAGTATTTTCCCAAGTCTTTCCTAAATTTAAACTTATCCAATTTATACCCATTGTTTCGTGTTCTGTCTTGTGTTGATATTTTTAATACCCTAGTAATATCCCCCCTGTTATGTCCATTCATCCACTTGTAAACCTCTATCATGTCACCCCTAACTCTTCGCCTTTCCAGTGAATGCAACTTAAGCTTTGTTAATCTTTCTTCATATGAAAGATTTCTAATTTGGGGAATTAACTTAGTCATCCTACGTTGGACACGTTCAAGTGAATTTATATCCATTCTATAACACGGCGACCAAAACTGAAGTGCATAATCTAAATGGGGCCTAACCAGAGCAAGATATAGCTTAAGAACCACACCAGGTGTCTTGTTACTAACGCTTCAATTAATAAATCCCAGTGTCCTATTCGCCTTATTACGAACATTCATGCATTGATCCTTTTGTTTTAAATTCTTACTAATCATAACTCCCAGATCCCTTTCGCAATCCGACTTCGCAATCTCAACACCATCTAGCTCGTATCTTGTAACTCTATCATCATTACCTAGCCTCAGAACTTTACATTTATCAGCATTAAACTGCATTTGCCAATCATTTGACCATTTCAAAACCCTATCTAGATCAAGTTGAAGTGATAGTGAATCCTCCTCCGAATTAATTTCCCTACCGATATTCGTTTCATCGGCAAATTTGCAAATGTTGCTACTCAAACCTTAATCTAAATCATTTATATATATTATAAACAACAGAGGTCCCAGGACAGAGCCTTAAGGCACTCCACTTACAACATTTTCCCACTCTGACTTGATTCCATTTATACTAACTCTCTGTTTCCTTTGGTATAGCCATGCCCTAATACAGCTTAATATAGCACCCCCAATACCATGAGACTCTATCTTTTTAATCAGTCATTCATGTGGCACTGTATCAAAAGCTTTGCTAAAGTCAAGGTACACAACATCACAATCCTTACCACTATCAACTGCCTCAACTATGCTAGAATAAAAAGATAACAAATTTGTTAAACATGAACGGGCATTTATAAAACCATGTTGCGACTCAATTATTAATGTATGTTTTTCAAGATGAAGACGAATTTTATTTGATATTATAGATTCGAGTAACTTTCCCACAATAGACGTTAGGCTAATTGGTCGATAATTAGACGCAAGTGATCTATCTCCTTTCTTAAAAACTGGTATCACATTAGCAACTTTCCAAAACTCTGGCACTCTCCTGACTCTATTGATTTATTAAATATGGTTGACAGTGGGTCACAAAGCTCCTCTTTGCATTCTTTAAGCACCCTGGCAAACACTTCATCCGGCCCTGGGGATTTCTTTGGTTTTAGTTTTTCTAATTGTTTAATTACATCCTCCCTGGTAACTACTAAACTAGTCAACCTGTCCTCGTCCCCACCCACATAGACTTGTTCGGCTGAAGGCATATTGTTAAGTTCTTGTTTAGTAAATACAGATATAAAATATTTGTTAAAAATACTACTCATCTCCCTGTCATTATCCGTTATTTGACCTGTCTCAGATTTTAATTGACCTATCCTTTCCCTAGTCTTAGTTCGATATAACTGAAAAAACCCTTTAGGATTTTTGGTGAAGTCACAGTGAGAGGTTGTGTTAACCGGAGCTCCTGAGTGTTGTTATATTATCATAGCAATATGGAAGTTGTAGTGAAGGACCTGGTGACTCTAGTGGGAGCCCTGAGGACAGAGTTGGACTCTCTGCGGGAGGAGGTGCGTCAGCTTAAAAAACAACGAGAAGTAACGAAGGAGGAGACCAGCAGTAAAGGGACCTCGTCTTGGAGAGTTGCGAAAGACAGGGGCCTTAAGAAGACTTTGATAAAGCCGCCTTCAAACGCCATAGCAACTTCAAATTCATTTGACGTTTTGGAGGACGAGTGCTGTGGAGAGACTGTGGATCGCGCAAAAGGGAAAGCAACGAAGAGAAAGGAAGCGCAGGCCCCTCAGAAAGTAAAGGAAGTACCTAAGCAAACATTAGTTGTGGGAGATTCCCAGATAAGGTATTTGGATAGAACGTTTTGTGCTAGAGATAGGGGGAACAGGTTAAGGGTTTGCTATCCCGGAGCTGGCATTGGTGATATTATAAACAACATGAATGATATTATGGCTGGTAATGGGAACAATCCCATTATTTGCATTAGCGTGGGAGGAAATGATGTTGGTCGAGTCAGGAGTGAGGAACTGATTCAGAGGTATAAAACAGCCATAGAGTTAGTTAGGAGCAAGGGAGGAATCCCGATCATATGTGGCATTCTTCCAAGAAAGGGAGTGGGAAATGAATGGATATCGAGGGCACTTGGTGTCAATTGCCGGCTGGAAAGATATTGCAAATCAAATGCAATATCTTTCATAGACAACTGGGAACACTTCTATGGAAGAAATGAAATGTATGCTCGTGATGGGGTGCATCTATCGAGAGCTGGGGTTGTTGCTGTTGCGAACTCGCTAGAAGAAGTGGTTAGAGGTGTTTGTTTGGGTTTAAACTGTTAGTAGATAGAGGTATGGGAATTGATTTGGAGGAAGGAGGTAATAAAAGTATGTGTTTGTGGGAGAAAGGAATTGGCAAAACGATCAGGGAAAGAGAAGGTCCGCAAAATAACAATTCACTTAGGGTATATTACACTAACAGTAGAAGTCTAAGAAATAAAATTAACGAATTAAATGCTCTTGTCTGCACAGAAAAAATAGATATTATTGCACTTACCGAAACGTGGATGAATGTAGAAAATAGAGAACTATTAGCTGAATATCAAATATATGGATTTAAACTATTTCACACAGATAGATATATTAGACGAGGAGGTGGAGTAGCCATATATGTTAGGGACAATTTGAAATGTAGTCTCAAAGAGGGAATCAAAACAGAGCCACACACAGAAACTATTTGGATTGAATTAAACGAAAAAGCTAATAATATTATAATAGGAGTAATATATAGGCCACCAAATTTAGACAGAATGGAAGCAAAGCATCTATGGGATGAAATATCTAGAGCATCTAGATCTAACAGTATTTATGTCATGGGTGACTTTAATTTTAGCGGAATAAACTGGTTGAACAAAACAGGGAATAGTGAAGCAGAAGATTTTCTAGAATTAATTGACGATTGCTTTCTTACGCAACACATTAAGGAACCAACACGGGAAAATAATATTTTAGATTTAGTGTTAACTAACAGGGAAACGCAAATTAATGACATCGAAATAGGGAGTGAGCTAGGGAGCAGTGATCACAAAGAAATCAGATTTAGCATAGAATGGAATAGACCAGTAGGAGAAAATTCTGTTAAAGTGCCAGATTTTCGAAAAGCTGATTTTAATAGCCTAAGAAATTTTTTGGGTCAAATTGATTGGAAAGGCTTGGGTATGGGGTGTGGGCCGGTCTTGGAGCGAGACATGAACCCAGCGATAGGAGACTTAAATGGGGATTTCGATGTGGATTCAATATATAACTTATTTAAGAATATTCTAAACAAAGCACAGGAACGTAGTATACCATACAAATTGAATAGATCGTATACAAATGACTCAAAGTGGATAACAAAGAATTTGAAGAACCTTATAGGTAAAAAGAGAGCTTGGTACAAAAGGATTAAAAATGGGGAGGTCACTTTAGAACAGGAATTCGTACAACTGGTTAGAAATGTTAAAAAAGAGATAAGGAAAGCAAAAAGAAACTATGAAGTTCGCATAGCAGGGCAAGCAAAGACAAATCCTAAAGGGTTTTTTCAGTTATATCGTACTAAGACTAGGGAAAGGATAGGTCCATTAAAAACTGAGACAGGTCAAATAACAGATAGTGATGAAGAGATGAGTAGTATTTTTAATAAATATTTTGTATCTGTATTTACTAAAGAGGAACTTAACAATATGCCTTCAGCCGAACAAGTCTATGTGGGTGGGGACGAGGACAGGTTGACGAGTTTAGCAGTTACCAGGGAGGATGTTCTTAAACAAATAGTAAAACTCAAACCAAACAAATCCCCAGGGCCGGATGAAGTGTTTGCTAGGGTGCTTAAAGAATGCAAAGAGGAGCTTTGTGACCCACTGTCAACCATATTTAATAAATCAATAGAGTCAGGCAGAGTGCCAGAGTTTTGGAAAGTTGCTAATGTGATACCAGTTTTTAAGAAAGGAGATAGATCACTTGCGTCTAACTATCGACCAATTAGCCTAACGTCTATTGTGGGAAAGTTACTCGAATCTATAATAGCAAATAAAATTCGTCTTCATCTTGAAAAACATAAATTAATAATTGAGTCGCAACATGGTTTTATAAATGGCCGTTCATGTTTAACAAATTTGTTATCTTTTTATTCTAGCATTGTTGAGGCAGTTGATAGTGGTAAGGATTGCGATGTTGTATACCTTGACTTTAGCAAAGCTTTTGATACAGTGCCACATGAAAGACTGATTAAAAAAATAGAGTCTCATGGTATTGGGGGTGCTATATTAAGCTGGATTAGGGCATGGCTATACCAAAGGAAACAGAGAGTTAGTATAAATGGAATCAAGTCAGAGTGGGAAAATGTTGTAAGTGGAGTGCCTCAAGGCTCTGTCCTGGGACCTCTGTTGTTTATAATATATATAAATGATTTAGATTCAGGTTTGAGTAGCAACATTTGCAAATTTGCCGATGATACGAAAATCGGTAGGGAAATTAATTCGGAGGAGGACTCACTATCACTTCAAGTTGATCTAGATAGGGTTTTGAAATGGTCAAAGGATTGGCAGATGCAGTTTAATGCTGATAAATGTAAAGTTCTGAGGTTAGGTAATGATGATAGAGTTACAAGATACGAGCTAGATGGTGTTGTGATTGCGAAGTCGGATTGCGAAAGGGATCTGGGAGTTATGATTAGTAAGAATTTAAAACAAAAGGATCAATGCATAAATGTTCGTAATAAGGCAAATCGGACACTTGGATTTATTAATCGCAGCGTTAGTAACAAGACACCTGGTGTGGTTCTCAAGCTATATCTTGCTCTAGTTAGGCCCCATTTAGATTATGCAGTTCAGTTTTGGTCGCCATATTATAGAATGGATATAAATTCACTTGAACGTGTCCAGCGTAGGATGACTAAGTTAATTCCCCAAATTAGAAATCTTTCATATGAAGAAAGATTAACAAAGCTTAAGTTGCATTCACTGGAAAGGCGAAGAGTTAGGGGTGACATGATAGAGGTTTACAAGTGGATGAATGGACATAACCGGGGGGATATTAATAGGGTATTAAAAGTATCAACACAGGACAGAACACGAAACAATGGATATAAATTGGATAAGTTTAGATTTAGGAAAGACTTGGGTAAATACTGGTTCAGTAACAGGGTTGTTGATTTGTGGAACCAATTGCCGCATAACATTGTGGAGGTGGGGTCCCTCGATTGTTTCAAGCACGGGTTGGACAAGTATATGAGTGGGATTGGGTGGTTATAGAATAGGAGCTGCCTCGTATGGGCCAATAAGGCCTTCTGCAGTTACCTTTGTTCTTATGTTCTTATGTTCTTATTTGACTTTGCTTGCTCTGCTATGCGAACTTCATAGTTTCTTTTTGCTTTCCTAATCTCTTTTTTAACATTTCTAACCAGTTGTATGAATTTCTGTTCTAACCTGACTTCCCCATTCTTAATCCTTTTGTACCAAGCTCTCTTTTTTTCTATTAGGTTCTTTAAATTATTTGTTATCCACTTTGGGTCATTAGTATTCGATCTAATCAATTTGTATGGTATACTACGTTCCTGTGCTTTGTTTAGAATATTCTTAAATAAGTTATATATTAAATCCACATCGAAATCCCCTTTTGCGTCACCTATTGCTGGGTTTATGTCTCGCTCTAAGACCGGCCCACACCCCATACCCAAGACTTCCCAATCTATTTGACCCAAAAAATTTCTTAGGCTATTAAAATCAGCTTTTCGAAAATCTGGCACTTTAACAGAATTTTTTCCTACAGGTCTATTCCATTCTATGCTAAATCTGATTACTTCGTGATCACTGTTCCCTAGCTCACTCCCTATTTCGATGTCATTAATTTGTGTTTCCCTGTTAGTTAACACTAAATCTAAAATAATTTTTTCCCACGTTGGTTCCTTAATGTGTTGCATAAGAAAGCAATCGTCAATTAATTCTAGAAAATCTTCTGCTTCACTATTCCCTGTTTTGTTCACCCAGTTTATTCCACTAAAATTAAAGTTACCTATGACATAAATACTGTTAGATCTAGATGCTCTAGATATTTCATTCCATAGATGCTTTGCTACCATTCTGTCTAAATTTTGTGGCCTATATATAACTCCTATTATAATATTATTTGCTTTTTCGTTTAATTCTATCCAAACAGTTTCTGTGTGTGGCTCAGTTTTGATTCCCTCTTTGAGACTACATTTCAAATTGTCCCTAACATATATGGCTACTCCCCCTCCTCGTCTAATATATCTATCTGTGTGAAATAGTTTAAATCCATTTATCTGATATTCAGCTAATAGTTCTCTATTTTCTACGTTCATCCACGTTTCGGTAAGTGCAATAATATATATTTTTTCTGTGCAGACAAGACCATTTAATTCATTAATTTTATTTCTTAGACTTCTACGGTTAGTGTAATATATCCTAAGTGAATTGTTATTTTGAGGCCCTTTTCTTTCCCTGATCATTTTGCCAATTCTTTTCTCCCACGAACACATACTTTTATTACCTTCTTCCTCCAAATCAATTCCCATACCACTATCTACTAACAGTTTAAACCCAAACAAACACCTCTAACCACTGGTTCCAACGAGTTCGCAACAGCAACAACCCCAGCCCTCGATAGATGCACCCCATCACGAGCATACATTTCATTTCTTCCATAGAAGCATTCGCAGTTGTCTATGAAAGATATTGCATTTGATTTGCAATATCTTTCCAGCCGGCAATTGACACCAAGTGCCCTTGACATCCATTCATTTCCCACTCCATTTCCCACCCCTTGACATCCATTCATTTATAGATAGAGGTATGGGAATTGATTTGGAGGAAGGAGGTAATAAAAGTATGTGTTTGTGGGAGAAAGGAATTGGCAAAACGATCAGGGAAAGAGAAGGTCCGCAAAATAACAATTCACTTAGGGTATATTACACTAACAGTAGAAGTCTAAGAAATAAAATTAACGAATTAAATGCTCTTGTCTGCACAGAAAAAAATAGATATTATTGCACTTACCGAAACGTGGATGAATGTAGAAAATAGAGAACTATTAGCTGAATATCAAATATATGGATTTAAACTATTTCACACAGATAGATATATTAGACGAGGAGGTGGAGTAGCCATATATGTTAGGGACAATTTGAAATGTAGTCTCAAAGAGGGAATCAAAACAGAGCCACACACAGAAACTATTTGGATTGAATTAAACGAAAAAGCTAATAATATTATAATAGGAGTAATATATAGGCCACCAAATTTAGACAGAATGGAAGCAAAGCATCTATGGGATGAAATATCTAGAGCATCTAGATCTAACAGTATTTATGTCATGGGTGACTTTAATTTTAGCGGAATAAACTGGTTGAACAAAACAGGGAATAGTGAAGCAGAAGATTTTCTAGAATTAATTGACGATTGCTTTCTTACGCAACACATTAAGGAACCAACACGGGAAAATAATATTTTAGATTTAGTGTTAACTAACAGGGAAACGCAAATTAATGACATCGAAATAGGGAGTGAGCTAGGGAGCAGTGATCACAAAGAAATCAGATTTAGCATAGAATGGAATAGACCAGTAGGAGAAAATTCTGTTAAAGTGCCAGATTTTCGAAAAGCTGATTTTAATAGCCTAAGAAATTTTTTGGGTCAAATTGATTGGAAAGGCTTGGGTATGGGGTGTGGGCCGGTCTTGGAGCGAGACATGAACCCAGCGATAGGTGACTTAAATGGGGATTTCGATGTGGATTCAATATGTGACTTATTTAAGAATATTCTAAACAAAGCACAGGAACGTAGTATACCATACAAATTGAATAGATCGTATACTAATGACCCAAAGTGGATAACAAAGAATTTGAAGAACCTTATAGGTAAAAAGAGAGCTTGGTACAAAAGGATTAAAAATGGGGAGGTCACTTTAGAACAGGAATTCGTACAACTGGTTAGAAATGTTAAAAAAGAGATAAGGAAAGCAAAAAGAAACTATGAAGTTCGCATAGCAGGGCAAGCAAAGACAAATCCTAAAGGGTTTTTTCAGTTATATCGTACTAAGACTAGGGAAAGGATAGGTCCATTAAAAACTGAGACAGGTCAAATAACAGATAGTGATGAAGAGATGAGTAGTATTTTTAATAAATATTTTGTATCTGTATTTACTAAAGAGGAACTTAACAATATGCCTTCAGCCGAACAAGTCTATGTGGGTGGGGACGAGGACAGGTTGACGAGTTTAGCAGTTACCAGGGAGGATGTTCTTAAACAAATAGTAAAACTCAAACCAAACAAATCCCCAGGGCCGGATGAAGTGTTTGCTAGGGTGCTTAAAGAATGCAAAGAGGAGCTTTGTGACCCACTGTCAACCATATTTAATAAATCAATAGAGTCAGGCAGAGTGCCAGAGTTTTGGAAAGTTGCTAATGTGATACCAGTTTTTAAGAAAGGAGATAGATCACTTGCGTCTAACTATCGACCAATTAGCCTAACGTCTATTGTGGGAAAGTTACTCGAATCTATAATAGCAAATAAAATTCGTCTTCATCTTGAAAAACATAAATTAATAATTGAGTCGCAACATGGTTTTATAAATGGCCGTTCATGTTTAACAAATTTGTTATCTTTTTATTCTAGCATTGTTGAGGCAGTTGATAGTGGTAAGGATTGCGATGTTGTATACCTTGACTTTAGCAAAGCTTTTGATACAGTGCCACATGAAAGACTGATTAAAAAAATAGAGTCTCATGGTATTGGGGGTGCTATATTAAGCTGGATTAGGGCATGGCTATACCAAAGGAAACAGAGAGTTAGTATAAATGGAATCAAGTCAGAGTGGGAAAATGTTGTAAGTGGAGTGCCTCAAGGCTCTGTCCTGGGACCTCTGTTGTTTATAATATATATAAATGATTTAGATTCAGGTTTGAGTAGCAACATTTGCAAATTTGCCGATGATACGAAAATCGGTAGGGAAATTAATTCGGAGGAGGACTCACTATCACTTCAAGTTGATCTAGATAGGGTTTTGAAATGGTCAAAGGATTGGCAGATGCAGTTTAATGCTGATAAATGTAAAGTTCTGAGGTTAGGTAATGATGATAGAGTTACAAGATACGACCTAGATGGTGTTGTGATTGCGAAGTCGGATTGCGAAAGGGATCTGGGAGTTATGATTAGTAAGAATTTAAAACAAAAGGATCAATGCATAAATGTTCGTAATAAGGCAAATCGGACACTTGGATTTATTAATCGCAGCGTTAGTAACAAGACACCTGGTGTGGTTCTCAAGCTATATCTTGCTCTAGTTAGGCCCCATTTAGATTATGCAGTTCAGTTTTGGTCGCCATATTATAGAATGGATATAAATTCACTTGAACGTGTCCAGCGTAGGATGACTAAGTTAATTCCCCAAATTAGAAATCTTTCATATGAAGAAAGATTAACAAAGCTTAAGTTGCATTCACTGGAAAGGCGAAGAGTTAGGGGTGACATGATAGAGGTTTACAAGTGGATGAATGGACATAACCGGGGGGATATTAATAGGGTATTAAAAGTATCAACACAGGACAGAACACGAAACAATGGATATAAATTGGATAAGTTTAGATTTAGGAAAGACTTGGGTAAATACTGGTTCAGTAACAGGGTTGTTGATTTGTGGAACCAATTGCCGCGTAACATTGTGGAGGTGGGGTCCCTCGATTGTTTCAAGCACGGGTTGGACAAGTATATGAGTGGGATTGGGTGGTTATAGAATAGGAGCTGCCTCGTGTGGGCCAATAGGCCTTCTGCAGTTACCTTTGTTCTTATGTTCTTATGTACTCCCTTTCTTGGAAGAATGCCACATATGATCGGGATTCCTCCCTTGCTCCTAACTAATTCAATGGCTTTCCTAAATCTCTGTATTAGTTCCTCACTACTAACTCGCCCAACATCATTACCCCCCTGCACTAATACAAATAATGGGTTTGTTCCCATTTCCCGTCATAATATCATTCATGTTTTCAACAATATCACCAATTCCAGCTCCCGGATAGCAAACCCTTAATCTGTTCCCCCTATCTCTGGCACAAAACGTTCTGTCTAAATACCTCACCTGGGAATCTCCCCACAACCAAAATTCGCTTCGGTACCCAACCTGTCCTCTTAAAAAGAACGTCAACAGTTGCCGTTTGACTCTACGGCTGTTTTTGGACGTTATTATGTCTTAAAATACGTCTATTGTCGCTTCCATGGACTATCTCTTGTTATACAATGAAATACCACACTCTTATTATTCTATAACTCACTGACTATGATCTGATATATGTTCTTCAAGTAAAAAATACATATATTTTTCCCTTAATTAGGCCATAATCCAGAAAATTCCAGCCCATCGATCTTTATATTTAGGAAAACATCTAATAAATTTGGAAATGAATTTTTCGTTCGCCGACAGTTTCCTGTTACTATTTAGTCTTTTATGCTTTAATGTCGCTGGTCATTGTGACTTTCCCAGGATTTATATATGTTTTGTAGTAGCATTTAGTCACACTACAGTAATTGAACTAATAGGAAACCTTTATAGTCGTCGTAAATTAGTAATAATCATTTATCAAATAATAAATTAGCAAACATGTACAACTTCTTATGTTACGACTTTTCGGGTAGGCCGTTCTGTTTGTTTACAACCCCAATGTTTCAAAAAACACAATACTTTTAATATATAAATGACTAAGTATGCTCTAATACATGGTCCTCAATGAAAATTATGTTTTTTTTTTGTTAATTTGTCCATAATGAATAAGATTCGTTACTGTTGATCTTTATATTAAGAAAAACATCTAAGAAATTTGGTATTAAATTTTCGTTCAAATAAAGTTTCCAGTTACTATTTCCTAGTTATCCTTAAATGTAGGTGGTCATTATTTTACTGTTATGTATATAGAAATTTAGCATTATGCATTTATAATACAGAACAATTTGGTCGTTCCACTGCCTCATAATTATATAAAATACATTGTGACAAATACTTGATAATTAAAATCAGAGTTTTTTGACAACTATAAAAAATCCTGTTGAAATCATGCCGTTTTGAGTTGTCATACGCTTCTTAGTAAATAATATTGTGTAATATTTGGCACAATTTATCACTGTATTTACAAACTGTTTAGGTATTAATGTATTCATTTTTTTTAATGTGTAATATGTTACTTAATCCTAAACTTCTTTTGCAACATTTATATCAGATATAAATAATTGTCGCGAAACGGCGTATGAAAAAATAAATTTCCCCAAATGAAATTAGTGTATCGGCGATCGAGCGGCCATATTTAAAAGTGTATACTCCTGTCACTGTTCTGACATTAGTTTTCGATGTACGTTTTTCGATGTACGTTTATGCCCGAAACGCTTTGCGTAATAGTGGCTTTAGGCATTGTATGTACTAGCTCTACCTATAAGTCAACCAATCCTTGTAAAAATTTATTGTATGTATGTTCCTTACCTAAATAAAATTGTATTGTATTTTTCATTTTTGTACCAATGTGTTCGCAATAGAATGTTCTAGAAGAACATAAGTTTAAAACGTCACATAAGGATGTGTTCGACCGGCAACATATATAAAAACTACGTCGATTATACTCGTCGTGTCAATAATACAATTGTTTTACCACGCTGATTCAATGCCATACTGTTTTCTCAAATAAGCTCTTCGGCTATTAGAGAAAACGTAAATTTCATGGCGAACATTTGTAAACTATCTCCAAGTAGATCGGATCGCAATTGGAATTTATACAAATATTTATTCTCGTGTTGCCCGCCAGTGTCACCCTTGAGTAACCAGAAACGGATATAAAAAGGCCTAGGCTAACTGATCCTAATCCTTGCACAAGCCCTCCAGAATTTCTTTATTGAAGATCAGCAAAAAATTATTGCGCAGCTCATATTATACAGTTTAAGAATGAGATTTCCTTGTTCTAAAGGAATGAAAATGACACTGCCTTAATCTCAGTCGATTAAGGCAGTGTCTGGGATGCTCCTGGTGCTCGTGCACCAGGCACGGGCGATAGTGTACGTTTAATTGTCCTTTTAGTGTAAATAACGGAATAAAATGTAAGACATAATCTGCAGATCTTTTTCCAGATGTCTTTTAATGTTTTTTCCTAAAGAAAACTAAGATATTGCGAATTTTGCTTAACAAGTACATTAATTATTAACTTTTTGTCGTTATTATTGTTATAATTAAAAGAATTACACCTTGTTTTTTGCTTATGTACAAAACATAGTCTAATAACCACAGTTCGTACGTTGCCCCTAAATCAACACAACATAACCAGTTTACTCATGTCATCGCCCCTAAATCAACAAAAACAACCAGTGTATTATTGTAAATATTTATATCTTAGGATTTCTTAGCAATGGTTATTCATTTTTAAGACTGGTTTTAGGTTAGATTAACCTTCGTAACCTTCGTATGCTGTATACGAACTGAACGACCGGGCTTCACAACAAAAACATGGCCACATGAGTCGACTGTTGGCAGCCGTGGAGTGAGGACGTTTCTCGACCCTCCGTGGCTGTTGGAGTTGTTTGCTGTTTTGGTCGCCAGGTGGTGTGGGCGTCATTGCCCTACCAGTTTTGTTGCCTGCCTGGCTGCGTTGACGTGGCAGTTCTGACATGGGGGGCCATCTTCCTCCTGTTCAGCGTGTGAACTCCGTGGGCCTGGAGTTTACTTGTAAGGCTGGTTATCCGACCATCGAGATGGTGATGTGTGACATGCTTCGTGTTCCGGTGGAAGCTGTTTACGGTGTGGAGCTAGTTTCGGCCCATCGGGTTGTTATTAAGTTCGTGGGGGAGGACGAGTACCGGGACTTCCTCCGTCGGTACGAGGGGCGTACGTTGCCGTTGCCAGACGATGCCGGCTCTGTGGCGATTTCGGACCGCAGTGGTACCCTGACTTATGTCAGTATCCATGGTGCGCCCCTGGAATTCCCTGATGACCTCCTCCGGCGTTACTTCGGGGGTTTTGGTACTGTTGTCAGCGTGCGGGTGAACACGCTCTCCTCGGGGCGGTATGCTGGGAGGCGTACAAACATTCGCACGTTGGGGATGCGCCTGCGGTCGGATATACCTTCTTCTGTCCGGCTTATGGGGTACTACGTCCGGGTGTATTATGCCCGGCAGCCTCGTACCTGTTTCCGGTGTGGCCTGTTGGGGCATCAGGCTGCCGGATGCTCTGAGGCCCCTGCTGCTCCTGTCAACTTGTTCCGCGACGAGGATTTCCCGCCGCTCCCTCTGGAGGCTGTCTCCGGTGATGTTGATGAGGTGGTGCGCGTCCCGTCTGCTGCTGCAGCTTCCCCGGCGGCGCCTGCCGTTCCTCCGGTTCTTGTCGTCCCTCCTCCGGTTCTTGAGGTACCGTCGGTTGGTCTGCCTGATCCTGTTGCTGTTCCAACTGCTCCCATGGGCCTTCCTGGAGCTCCCTGTGTGACGTCGCTGTCTTCTCCCTCGTCTTCTGATGCTGCGCCTGGCCCTGTGTCCGTGACTCGGGTCCCGGATGTGCTTGGTGCTGGGGTGACTGCGGAGCCTCCTGCTGTGTGTGGCCCGGTTCCCCCTGTGGTAGAGGCTGCTGCCGTCCTGGCGTCGGTTCCTTCGGCTCGTGGTACCCGTGTTTCTGGGTCACTTACCGGCTCGGACGATATCCGGCCGGTGCCCAAACGTTCCCGGCGTTCGTCTTCTTCCTGGGCCGACGTTGGTGACTTCAGTGACTGTAGGGCTTCGGATGTTGACAGTGTGGATACGGATGCGTCGATGTCTCCGCGGTTCTTGGTGGCGGAGGTCCATGTGCCTGCTGGTGCTGGTGCCTGTGTCTCGGACGTGCCTTCGGTTCTTTCTCCGCCGGGGGACTCTCCGCAGTGGGGGGTGGTGGCTTCCGCTGCCAGGGATGGTGTGGACTCTGGTGCTGGGCGTGGCCTGGTGGTGACGTTACGGAAGGATGCGCGCCGTCCGGGTTCCCTGCTGTCGTCTGGTGGTGTGCCCGGGGCCGCGGGTACCCCTGTGGTGCGGGTGCGCGTTGGGGCCCTGGGGGACGTGTTGCCGGCGTCTGTGATGCCACCGGGTCACTGGTCGAAGATTGCCGAGTTACTGCTGTCTGACGGACCGGAGTGCTTTCGTGGGGGGCAAGTTCCCTTCCTGTGGGGGCGAGTGGCGACTTCTCGCCTCATGAGTTCTACCATCTGGGTCCCCAGTTTGCAGGTGTTTGTTGCCCCGGTTCCGGATGTTATGGCGTCCCCGGTGGATGGACGAGACCCTTGGCAATGGGTGCTCTGGGAGGCGTTCAATGTAAGATTCCCGCGGGCCAAGTTCCCGGGCAAGTATGTGCTCTGATTTCTTGTGTATTTGCTCTATGAAATGCTGTGTGCCCTTCTGGCTGTTTGTTTGCCCTGTTCTGTTATGTGCTTCTGCCTCTCCCTTTGTGCGTAGCTTTGCCGTGTGGCATATTAGTTTCTAGTGCTTGGCGTCACTCGTTTCGCGTTTTGGCTTAGCATTTCGCCTTTCCTGGCTTTGCGATTCACCCTTCACGGGTACGCCGGGGCGCATCCGATCCCACGATCGTCGTCGCCCCTAACTCAACAACAACAACAACAACATGGCCACATCAGTTGGATTATTCCGGTAATATTGAACTACTGTTCATTGTTATTAGTTTAACAATACTGTTAGGGAATGTCATAAGAGTAGTCACAGGGCAACAAAGGTACCCAGCTTCTGGCTACGGGATCTTTGCCCGAAACGCTATGCGTGCTAGTGGCTTTACAATAATAATAATAATTTATTTAGGAAAAATATATACATAGATGCAGAGTTACAGTACAAACATTCTGTTTGATTTATAGATAAAGGTAATACATACAATACCTAAAGCCACTAGTACGCATAGCGTTTCGGGCAAGATTGTAAAATCATCATTATTCCTATTTTCTCTCTTAACCCCCAGTGTACCTTCTCGTATAAAAATAAATAAATAACAGGGGTTTTTTATGCGGCTGTGCTGAAAGCCTGATGTAAAATAAATCATTGTGTCGGAGAACAGGAAGCTACAAATTAGGCTTATATTGAGGTTCCCCCCTCCCCCCGTTCCCCCCATTTACGGGTTGTCTAATTATCACAAGCTACCACAAGCTTCACAAAGCTTCCTGGCAATACGTTAGTAATGAATAAATATATGTTAGGCTGACTAACCTAACCTAACCTAATCAAACCTAACCAAATCTAACCTAACCAAATCTAACCTAACTTAACCAAACCAAACCTAACCTAACCTAACCGACGCTTGGATCGTCGACTTGATTTGGTGTCACCATTTCTTTATTTTCGTCTAATTTCTTTATAAAAAGATACTTTTTCAGATTAAAATTATGTTTTTTCGTGTTGTGCATTCAGTACCCACATTATAATGAGTAAATATATCTTATTTATTCATTACTAACATATTGCCAGGAAGCTATGTGAAGCTTGTGTAGCTTGTGGTAGCTTGTAATTAGACAGACCGCCAATTACTGGTGGAGTAAATCAGCCTAGCCTACTTCTTCCTAGCATAACCTAGCCAACACTAGCCAAGCCTAGTCTACCCTTGCCTAGCCTAGCAAACAGCCCTTGAACCCCCTACTGTTAAGACTCTGCTCTCTGATTGTACCTATGACACCTATTATTAATTTCCTTCTGTATCTTTAGCTCCAGTATGTCGTTATATTATGCTGTGCAAATTTGGGACCTGGCCCTCTAGTATCTTACATATATGTATTATTTGATACCATTCTTGTCTCCTGTCCAGAGAGTACATTTTGAGAGCTTTGAGACGGTCTAAATTATTTAGAAGTTTTATCATTTATATGTTTGCTGTTTATGGTCTCTTTATTTCCTCTAATTCAGAGATTTCTCCTGTTCAGAAAGGGGGAGTCAGTACCGAGCAATACTCAAGATGGGACAGCACCAGTTATTTGAATAGTATTAGCATTACTGTGGGTGGGGTCTTTGAATTTTAACATTCTCATAAACCATCCCATTATTTTTCTGGCCGCCACTATATTTGCTCGGTTATGTTCACAAAGTGTGAGGTCGTCAGACGTCGTAATTCTCAGATCTCTTGCATGTTTTTTCCTTCTTAGAGTAGGTCTGATTGTGTCCTGTGTTCCTTGTTTCATTTAATTTCCTCGTTTCTACCATACTTCAGCACCTGTAACTTATCACTGTTATTTCTGTTTTTTCAATGTCTCCTACAGTGCCGATTTTCTTGTGTCTTCTGTATCATCTGTAGAGTTTCATTGTTCAAATGTGTTATAAAATACATGCACCACCATCTTAGTGGTGCATATATGCATTCTACCTTGCATTTATATGCAAGGTAGAAAAATATGCATGAAAAAATATATATGAAAAATATGCATTTTTGTTTTTTTATAATTAATCTAAACTGATGCTATTGTTTATCTGTTATTAAAATATTTTTGTTTTTTTTAGGTAAAATTTAAATCAGACAACATTATCAATTGCATCATTACAACATTGTCAACAATTCCATCTGAGAGAACATTACAGCAATGGCTTCCAGTAATTCAAGTAAGTTACATTATAATTGTGATTTGTATATAATATATACTTTAAATTTTATTTTTGTAGGTTATTAATTTTATTTGGGTGTAAGTTCATATTATCATTAGATATAGAGTATAAAATCTTAATTTTGTTTTGTCAATTTTGTCTGTTAAAATTGCATATCTATTTCAAACTTTATTAATACCACAAAATGTTTGTTAAGTTGAATATTATTGGAAGATCAAAAAACTTAGTCAAATAAGTATTTCAGTCACAATTCAATTATTTGCAGTTCACAAATTGCAATTTTGATTTACATTGAAAATTCCAGATTATTCTTCTCTTATTTAAACATATTAAATTTGGTTTACTTGTGTAATTAATAAAATCTGGTGCTGTGCAGGTTCTCAATAATACAATCATAATTCTCCGCTAAGTCTTCTGTAGCACTGTACTGCTTTGTGCTCTTTCATTATGCTGCTACTGTGTTTTTTGTACCACTGTATTACATTTTAAACATTTTTCTCTTTTTTATGATTGCCCAGATTATCTTTATTTACAGGCCAGAAGAAACCTTTCCAGCGGTGTTGTCCCATCTGCAGTAATGTCATTAGTGTTCGTCGACATTTCTGCAACTGTGGACACAGCTTTATAGATGAAAAGCGTAAGGGTGATGTAGAGCGGGAGGAGAAATATAAGGAAATGGGTCGAAGAGCTGCTAAGCATCAAAACCTTTGCAGATCATTTAAAGCCATGAAAAAATCTGTAAGTATTTCATGCATTCTGTTATTTCTTCAATTAGAATTGTATCATATTGTATTAATATCCATTCTGTTAGGTTTTAAATTGTCCCACAAATAAACAGATTTTAAGCCATTTGATAATTAATTAGTATTAACATTTTCAATTTTGGTGAATACTGTACTTATTGATGTTAATAATAAAGTAATGTGCATTATATAAGTATTTTTGTGTTATTTTATATTTTTTTAATTTCCATTAGTTATGTAATTATACTTTAATGATATAACTATCAGTAGGTCTCTTAAACTAGGTAAGAAAAGTACATCTTAAGCTACTTCGGTACTTCTGCACTTTTGCAGATGTACCCAATGCTGTATGAGGGAGGGATGCTGTCTGTTTCAGAAGCTTATGGTTATCCCATCTTATATTCTGTAATCATAAAGTTAATCTCTTTTTTTTATAATTGAAGCCATATCTCTTGAACACTGTGTTCAAATTAACACTAAAAATATTTTAGTTATATTTGTAAATATTTTGTTGTATTGCAGGTCTCTAAGCTACAAGGTGGTGGTTATCAAGTTGCTGTCATCTATTTTAAGGTCGGCAATAGAAATACCACAAAGGGCATGCTACCAGGAAGTGGTCTGTCAAGCAAAAATGTTAATAATCTCACCTAATTGTTTTATCTTGGTAATTATTATTATTATTATTTTGCATAAGCTAACAATGAAAATCATAAACACCTGCATGTTCCTTTGTGTTGGCAATAATGAAAAGCATTTACATAGTACAGTAGTTTAGTTCATATATTATGCATCCCATATCCATGTTGTTAGCGGTAGTGGAAATGGTTGCAGAGGCACATAATTAATTGGCTCCGGGACTGAACCAAGCAATTCATTTTAGCTTAGCAAGTTTCAATCTTGATGACCTAATTACATAATTCCATGCACATCACCACATTGACAAGGGGCTCGAGACCGACCATGAGTACAGATTTTAAATTAAGCAACTGACATGTGTGGAGAGCTAGTGTCACAATTGATATGTTTATCTTGCACACTGCCTCCATCCAGTGGACAGCGGTGGATAGGTTACAATCACTTAGTTACTACATACAGTTAGAAAACTGGTGATATTTGACCAAGATTTCTGGCAGCAGATCATTTTGAATGAAATATTTACTCATATCTTGAACATTTGTTATAGAATTATCCGAATTCATATATCTTTTTTCACTCCATCACATAGTGGAGGAGGGTGTGCAAATAATTTTGACACACTTTACTTTGCATCAGGTCTATATCAGCAGATAATGAGACTTCCTTTACATATGGGTACCAAAATTCCCATAATGACATAGTTCCTCATTGCTGCCAAATTTCACATTACAGTGTTTCTTTCAATTAAAGTTTTTTGGAGCACATATTTTGTAATGATGATACCATATTAAATTTACGCATGTTTCTTTATTTTCAGCATACATGCAGGAGAATGGATCAAGTGTCAACAAGATACCAACAAATAATATAGATGCCCAAGATGATATCAACATCAGTGAGGCAAAAGAAAAGAATGGGGAGCAAGAGCTTAAGTTAAAGAAAATGAAGAAAAAACGAAGACTGTCTGAAGATTCAACTATTAAAGGTAATCAAAACTCATTCTTCGTTTTTTAAATTCAAAGCAAAACTTGTAAATATTTTAGACAAGTTTTTAGGTTCCACAATTACATTGCTGATTTGTTGTATAAAGTAGTTGTATTTTATACAGCAGATGAGTCACAATAATGTTGCTGAAGAATGTTGTCCTAACCACACACAAAAAGATGAAAATACAAAGACGTTTCGGTCCGTTCTGGACCACTATTATTTCAATTGTTTGTTGCATTATACTTGACTGCTGATATAGTTTATTTCATATATTCCAGTTCACAGTAATATTAAAATTAACATCAGAGCATGACGGCTCAGTGGACAGTGCTCTGGGTTTGTAATCCTAAGGGTCAAGGTTCTATCCCTATTAGATGCTGAAACAAATGGGCAGTTTCTTTAGCCCTGATGCACCTATTCACCTAACAGTAAATAGGTACTTGGGAGTTAGACAGCTGATATGGGCTGCTTACTGGGAATGTGAGCTGTGGAGAATCCACAGCTCCCAGTAAGCAGCCCAGAATGTGGGCTGCTTACTGGGAATGTTAAAATTAGGATTAAGGACTTGCCCAAAAAGCTATGCATGCTCGAGTCTGTTCAAGAATGTAAGAAATCTTTTACACACACACACACACACACACATATATATATATATATATATATATATATATATATATATATATATATATATATATATATATATATATATATATATATATATATATATACATACACACACACACACACACACACATACACATACACATATATATATGTCGTACCTAGTAGCCAGAACTCACTTCTTGCCCTACTATGCAATCCCCGATTTGCCTAATAGGCCGAGTGATTTACTTTATTTTCAATAAATTGTTTCCAATTAGTTTATTTGAATTATTATTATTATATTATATTAGGAACATAAATTATTGACTTAGTTGTGTGAGTATAGGTTACGTTTAGATAGGTTAGGTAAGGTTGGTTAGGTTCGGTCATATATCTACGTTAGTTTTAACTCAAATTTCCTCAAATTAACTTATAAATAATGAAAGGGAATGATTTATCATTTCATAAGAAAAAAATGAGAAAAATACATAAATTCAGGAAAACTTGGCTTATTAGGCAAATCGGGCCTTGCATAGTAGGCCGAGTATGACGTTCTGGCTACTAGGTACAACATATATATATATATATATATATATATATATATATATATATATATATATATATATATATATATATATATATATATATATATATATATATATATGGGAATGAAAACTCACACCCCAGAAGTGACTCGAACCCATACTCCCAGGAGCAACACAACTGGTAACTACAGGGCGCCTTAATCCACTTGACCATCACGGCCATCAAAAGGAAGTGATAGCCGAGGCTATTTGAGCCACTTCCCCGACGGCAACTCGGATGGTAATCTTGGGCATAGCATTTCACCAAATCACCTCATTCTTTGGGGCACACGTGAGGAACACATTATGGATTAAGGCGCCCTGTAGTTACCAGTTGCGTTGCTCCTGGGAGTATGGGTTCGAGTCACTTCTGGGGTGTGAGTTTTCATTCGCATATAGTCCTTGGGACCATTCAGGCTTGTTTGCATATATATATATATATATATATATATATATATATATATATATATATATATATATATATAAATATATATATATATATATATATATATATATATATATATATATATATATATTTCATTTATTTATTTATTTATATACAAGAAGGTACATTGGGTTTGTGAGAATACATAGCATAGTATTTACAATTTTGTAAAGCCACTAGTATGCGCAGCGTTTCAGGCAGGTCCTTTATCTAATAGATAATTTTAATTAGGTAAATTCTAGCAGAATTAATAAAATAACAAATACATTGCAAGAAAAAAAATGAGATGAGAGAGAATAGTAGGTATATTAAAGCCCATTGGTATATTAAAGCTCTGATTGATTACACTGAAAGCTTGATTGGTAATTTAAACAAGATTAATAGACACCATACAGCAGATTGACAGCACATATAAGAAGACAGCAATGATAACAATGGTAAAGATGTTCGGATCGGGTAGATAAAAATTTGGAGATTGGGCAGCAATAGATACAGTGCAATTTTAAAGCAAAAGGTAAAAAACTATGAAGATGAAATTAGGTACTTTTCTGGGGGGAGCCCCGTCGGCTCCCCGGAGCTTTACCGGCTGATATGCTAATGTCAGACTTTGGCATCAGTCATGTGTATGGAGTTCTAGGGCCTACCGGGGACCACGAGCCAGAACCTGGCCCCCTCAGAGAGGCAAGGGGAGCAATGGCCTATAGAAACCCCCGTGTGGTTGGAAGCATTCTATGTCTGCCATCGACCGGGTCAAGCATCCAGAAAGGTAAGCATTCCAAAACAAACCCCTATTCTGGTGAAAATTGCTACCTAAGCCGAACTAGTGGATAGAACTTTTCAACAGAAAACAAGAAAACTAGTATGACGTCATACGTCACCGCGCCGGTGTCTGCGCAGCTCCCCCCTCCCCGGGAGGGGGAAGGGGGAGCCCCAGACCTCCCATGCCGGCTATCCACCCATCAGTTCTTCGGCTGATGCTATAGGCAATGGTTATGTGCTCCGGCTCCAGTGGTTGTTTCATCACTGTACCTAGAGTGTGGTGTCTGTTTTCTAGGTGGTGCGTGAGCCGGGAGTGATTCTTCAGTACTCGGGCTGCATGCGCCTAGGGTTCCCTTCCCTAGGTGCCCTGTAAGTACTGCCCTTGGGGCTTGGGGCCACCTTCCACAAGTTCCTTGGGTCCTGCCCCTGCTTGGCCGTTTACTGCTTGGTTTTCGGCCGCTCTTTGTGTGCTTGGGTGTTCTGTCTCCCTTGTTCGCCTTAGAGTAAGGGGCAGTGTTTGCACTGGTGGGGCGCGGGGTACTGTGCAGCTTGTCTTAACCAATCATAGCGGCCGGCTCTGTTCCGCTTGGGTACGCTGTCCTCTTGCGGGGTTTTCTTTTTCTTTTTGTTTATCTACCTGGTGGGGGGGTCTGCCTTCGTTCTTGCCCCTTGTGTCCCTTGTGTTCTGAGTATTTTCTGGTGGTACCCCCTGCTAGGTCCCCGTGAATGTACACGTCCCGGGGGTTCAGCTCTTAGAAAGTTGTTTGGTAGCTTTGGGTGCCGGTTAGCAGTACCCTGCCTGGGATTACCTGAGCGCGAGTCCTCTTAAAGTAAACGCTCGGGACCCTGGGAAACCCATGGGGGCGCGCGGGTACGATGGATGTGACCCCAGAGTCCCCCCCTCGCTTCCAGCGAGTTTGAGGGTTGCTCTCACCTTTTGTCTCTGGGTGACTCTCTGTTTTGCCTCCGTCTGCTGCCTGTGGGGTCGGTGACACCTTCGACCCGGAGTCCTGCGAGTTTGGTTGCTCGTTGTGGCTCGGTTACCCAGTTGTGCTAACAAAGCGGGTGCGGGCAGCAGGGGCGTTGCACTTGAGCCTTGGTGGTGGCAACGTTCTCGTGGTTTCCTCCCCGGGAGCCCCGGGGCTGCCCCGTTGTAGTTCATTTTGGGACTTGGGGGTGTTGGTTGCTTCGGTTCCATCCACACCCCCTTGTCTTTCCCCTGGTTCACCCTTCCTGCCTGCATCCGGTTCCTTACCGTCTGTAGGGTCGGGGCGGGGTTTTTGGTGGTGTTGAGACTCGGGCAGTCTCGGGGAATTCCCCTTCCGGAGTAGTGACGGGGGCATTTGGGCCTGTTCCTCCAGCCGTGTTGTATGAGTCTGCCAGTGGGCTCTCTTCCTTAGTGTTTTCACGGCTGCCCCGGTTTTCTGGTACGGCCGGGGCTTTGGGGGAACAGCTCGGCCCCGGGGCCTGTCGTGTAGGTTCCCGGGGCTGGGGAGGGGCTGACTTGGGGGGGCCTTGGCCCCGTTAGACCCCGTGGGGGTTTTTTATCCCCCTCTAGGCGGGGCTTGTGGTTACGCTGAGTGGGATCTTTCCTCCCCACTCGCCGTACGTGCTGTTGGACGTCGGCCCCTCCCCGGGCTCGGTTCCTTGGCCTTTGAGTCGGTTGGTTCCGTCCTGTGGGTGGATGTTTCCTCCCCCCTTTTTGGGACGGTGTTTTTGTCATGTTTCCCCGTTCGATGGGGTTCTGCATGACTTCTGATCTCGGGTGCGCCTGCGCCTTCGGGACTAGTGTTGGCTTCTGTGTTCTCGAGGGTACGGGACGGTTTTTCGCTACTTCCCGCATTATTGGAACGTCTGTCGGCTCCTCGTACTTGTCGCCCTGTTGGGCTACTTGTCGCCCTGTTGGGCTACTTGTCGCCCTATTGGGCTACTTGTCGCCCTGTTGGAGTACTTGTCGCCCTGTTGGGCTACTTGTCGCCCTGTTGGGCTACTTGTCGCCCGGTTGGGCTCCTTGTCGCCCGGTTGGGCTCCTTGTCACCCGGTTGGGCTCCTTGTCGCCCGGTTGGGTTCCTTTTTGGGCTCTTTGCTTCTTTGGCCGATTTTATTGTTCCTGCTTCCTCTTTTGGCTCATTTTCTCGTGCAGTAGTCCTGGCTGGCGCCTTCCCGCAGGGAGGGTGTGCGGTTCGGCCAGCGTGTTATGCGCATGCGCCGTGGAGTTTGTTTTGGTCTGGGCGGTGTTTCAGTGCTGGGGTTTTGCGCCCCTTTTTTGCTACAGTGCTTCGCCTCTCGTTCTTCTCCCTGGCTGCGGTATGTGCCCCTTCGCGCCGGGGGTGTCCTGGTTCCCAGTTGTGGGGAGGACACCGCGGTTTTCCCTGTGTCATGGGTGTGGACCGCCTCCTTCGCCTCTCCCTGTTCTCCTGCGGGTCCGGCAGGGTCCGGCTCTGGCGTCTTCACCGGGCGGTGCTCCCAAGTTCTTCTGGGCACGGTTGAGTCGTGTCAAGTTCGTGCCACCATTCGCCAGGTGAGTTTCTGCAGTCTGGCGTCTTTTGGCCGGGTGCTGGATGCGGCGGTGTTTATATACCTGTCTTTATTTAGGTATATTTTTGTACGACTGAGACCGTTCGCACACCAGTGACTGTCCCTTTATCACCCCTTCCTGTCCCCCTCATGTGCATGTCCAACCCATGCTGGAGTCATTCAGGGGACCCTCCTTTTTAATGTTGTGAGGTGTGGGGGTTGTAGGGTTGGTTCTGTACTCACCTGGTGAGGCTCCTGGCTGTGCTTGCAGGATTTGAGCTCTGGCTCTTGGGTCCCGCCTATCTGGTAGAACTTGCGGGATAGTACCAGTGGAGTGCAGTGGTGCTATTGGCACTTTTGGGGAACACTGTATTACCATCAGTGGTCTGTGCTTGTTACACGACCTACTTGCGAGCATAAGCCTTCTTGCTGGTTCGTCCGTGGACTTCCAGGGCGCACTGGCCAGTTTTCGTATGGCAGTTCCGACCCGTCCTGGTTGTGGGGGTATGTGAACCGGTGGACTGCTCCTAGCAGCTGCCTGGTGGGCCATCCTCTGGCCGGTCTGGCCTGACCTTGGGCCGGGCTTCAGGTGTAAAAGAGCTCCCAGTACCTCCTCCAGCAGGTATCGAGCGGGGTTTCTCCGCCGTCGGTCGCCTGGTGCAGGTCTCTGGGCCTGCAAGGTTTTTGTTGTCTCCGTTGGCCCTGTCTGGGGTCTGCCTGCTCCGTTCTCTGCCTTTGCAGAGGGGAGTTGCTATTTACATGTTGCGTGTTCCAGTGGTGCCTGTTGCTGCTGCTGCTGCTGCACGTGTGCATTGGTACCGTGTTTCACGGTGGCGTGTCCTTGTTCCTTTGTCCGGTTGTGGAGTGGCACTTTGCTGCCGTTTTGTGCCTGGGGATTGCGTGCGGTTTTTGTCCCTGCCTGATTGTCCACCCCTGGTTGTTCTCCTGGGGTTTTTGTGCTTCTGCTCTTTCTTCCTGCCTCCTCTGCAGCAGGGATGTTCTGCGTGTGTTCTTAGGCGTTGGTCAGCCTGTGTCCTGTGATGTGCTTCTTTGTCTCGGTCTATTGCAGTTGTTCGTGCCCCTTGGTTCGGGTACTGTTCTGGCGGCGACCCTTCCGCCTTCTTTGGTTTTCCTAGCTTGCCCTGCCGGTTTTTTTTTTTTTTTTTTCGGGGGGGGGGGGGGTTCTTGCGATGTCTCGCGTCGGACCCGTCGTTTCTGAACTCCTGGCGGGCTTGCATGCTTTGGGGAGTTTTTCTGTTCGGCAGACGTTCCATCTCCTTGTGCCGCCTGGGTTTCGGTGGTCGCGCCCGAGATCTTCTCGCGGCTCCGCCTTTTTCCTGGGCTCAGGGGGGCCTTGTCGGGGCTGCTTATGTTCTGCCTTGTGGTCTCGCCTCCGGTTGGTGGTCGGGTGGCTTCGTGGTAGGTGTCCCACCTGCATGCTTCTCTTGGCGGCAGTATGGGTATTTTGGCGGTCCTTCCTTTTCCTGTCCCTTCTTAGGTGGTTACTCTTGTTGGCTTGGTTTACTCTCGGCTTGGTTTTCTAGTGGGGGTTGGGGGCCGTCGTCTTGCCACATACTGTCGCCTCTTTTCGTGCGGCGCAGGCGGAGCCTCTTCAGCTTGCTTTCGGTCTTGGTGTTGCTTCTGCACCGTTAGTCAGCTGTCTTGTGCGTCGTTTCACCTCCGGCCTGTTCATGCGCCGCTTGCACCATCCTGGTCTCTGGTCGGCGTGCTCTGTCTTCTCCTTGGTTGGTAGTGCCCCTTCGGTTCCGGTGTGTTTTTTCGTCGGCTCTTTCCTTTGGGCCTTTGCCTCTGGGGGTCGGTTCGCTGAGTTTTCTTGCTCCTTCGGTTTTAGCGTTTTGGTTGTTTGATGGCAGCAGTCTCCATCTTTTCTGGCGCGGGGTGGGGCTGCTGCATTCTGGAGGGGTCCAGGGTTTGTTGGTGCTTCGTTGGTCGGGCCGGGGGTGTGTCGTTTTTGTGTTCAGTGGCGGCCCTCCGCTGTTGTTTGCGTTCCACGGCGTTTGGGTCCGGAGCGTTTTGCGTTGATCCGGTTCTGTTCTTCCCGGTTCGCGGGTGATGGTGTCCCGGGTGGTCAGCCGTGTACTTGCGGCTAAGCTGCCTGTGTTCTTCCCTCATGCCTGTGCCGTTCGTGGCTTCGCTGCTCTCGCTGCCGTCTGGGCGACGTGGCCTTGCAGTCTTTCGGGCTTGGATTTTTGGTGTTCGTGCAGGGGTCTTGCTGCTCGTGGTTCTCGTGTTGTTCCCGGGATTTTCGGGGCTGTGGCGCCTTGGGTTGGCGTTTGCTGCCGGTTGTCTCGCCTCCTTGAGGGGTGCGTGGTGTCCGCCTCCCGGTTTTGTCCCTTTGACCTTCCTCTGTGGGTAGTTAGCTCCGGGGAGCCGACGGGGCTCCCCCCAGAAAACCAGCGTTGAATGTAATGAAACGCCATTTTCTGGGTGAGACCCGGAGGCTCCCCGGCAACCCTCCCTCCCTCCGGTCGGCGTTTTTCGGGTGTTTTGACATCCAGCCTCAGAACTGATGGGTGGATAGCCGGCGTGGGAGGTCTGGGGCTCCCCCTTCCCCCTCCCGGGGAGGGGGGAGCTGCGCAGACAGCGGCGCGGTGACGTATGACGTCATACTAGTTTTCTTGTTTTCTGTTGAAGAGTTCTATCCACTAGTTCGGCTTAGGTAGCAATTTTCACCAGATTAGGGGTTTGTTTTGGAATGCTTACCTTTCTGGATGCTTGACCCGGTCGATGGCAAACATAGAATGCTTCCAACCACACGGGGGTTTCTATAGGCCATTGCTCCCCTTGCCTCTGAGGGGGCCAGGTTCTGGCTCGTGGTCCCCGGTAGGCCCTAGAACTCCATACACATGACTGATGCCAAAGTCTGACATTAGCATATGAGCCGGTAAAGCTCCGGGGAGCCTCCGGGTCTCACCCAGAAAATGGCGTTTCATTACATTCAACGCTGGTTTTTTGTATTGTTTATGAATGACGCAAAAGTTGGACAGCTTTTAAATTCAATAGGGAGTGAGTTCCATGGACTGGGTCCGTTTGTTTATATATATATATATATATATATATATATATATATATATATATATATATATATATATATATATATATATATATATATATATAAATATATATATATATATATATATATATATATATATATATATATATATATAAATATATATATATATATATTATATATATATATATATATATATATATATATATATATATATATATATATATATATATATATATATATATATATATATTAGACCTTAGGAGGATGGAAGACAGAATAGGTGACATCGATGCCCACGATGCTTTTTATCTCCTCACCAAATGCCTATCCCTTCCGAGGCTAACCTACTTTCTGAGGTGCGCCCCATCTTACAACAACCCAAAGCTTGACGAGTATGACCTCCTACTGAAGACCATGCTGGAAAAAGTTGTTAACCTCTCTCTCAACGAATGCCAGTGGAAACAAGCCACTCTTCCTGTCAGGCTCGGTGGCTTGGGTGTCCGCACCGCCACCCAAATTGCAGTCCCAGCCTTCCTGTCTTCCTCCTCAGCATCAGATGACCTGGTTAAGGAAATTCTACCTGACACCCTGAGTGATGTAGCAGGGATACAGGACCCCCACTACACGGAATGTGACACGAAATGGGGTGCCATGACAGACCCAGCACTCAGACTAGCCATGCCGAAAGCCAAGAAACAATCCAGTTGGGACAGCCTCATTGTAGACAAAGAAGCCACAGCTTTGCTGGAGGCAGCAACAACCCCCAGTGATCGTGCACGCCTCACAGCTGTGCAGGCTCCCCATGCAGGGGACTTCCTTCTGGCAGTCCCTATGTCTGCGACAGGCACACGTCTTGATCCGCAGGAGCTCCGTATTGCAGTCGCTCTCCGCCTTGCTGCCCCTATCCACACTGTTCACAGGTGTATTTGCGGCGAGGCAGATGCTGACGAATATGGATTGCATGGCCTGCACTGTGGAAAATCGGGTGGTTGGCACACTAGACACGACGAAGTCAACGACATCATTAAAAGAAGCCTTGCCTCTGCTCAGTGTCCAGCGGAGAGAGAGCCCCGCAACCTACTGAACCGTGACTCTGTTAGCTTTGCCGGCCGACCAGACGGAATCACACTGCGTCCGTGGAAGGGTGGCAGGCAGTTAGCATGGGACTATACTTGCGTATCCACCCTGGCAACGACATACATCACCCTCTCTGCCGGCACGGCAGGAGCCGCAGCGACACACAGAGAAAAACAAAAGTCAGTCAAGTACAGGCAATTAGATCAAAGGTACAACTTCGTTCCAATAGGGTCTGAGACCCTAGGCCCATGGGGTGAGAGTGCAAGAAGGTTTCTTAAGGATCTTGGTTCCAAGCTCATTGACACCACAAGAGACCCTAGAGCAGCAAGTTTTCTCTTTCAGCGCCTCAGTGTCGCGATCCAGAGGGGAAATGCCCGCTGCATCCTCGGTTCCTGCCCGGCGTCGGAGGAGTTCGAGGAAATCTACAGCCTCTAGGAAGCGAACTTTTTCTTGTGTCCTCTTAATGTTCATTTTTTGTATAAAATCAGATATGTAACTGTATAACCTTGCATAATAAAGTGTACATCATAATAAAAAAAAAAGGGGGTGGTAGGAGAAGTGAACACTCTTTCGTATTCAGAGTTAAATGTCAAGTTTTTCCCTGAGTGCTCTGTGTTCCCTTCTCTGAGGCTGTGGGTCCCTATAATTACACCAGTGGTGGTACCCCCCTATATATTATATATATATATATAATATATATATATATATTATATATATATATATATATATATATATATATATATATATATATATATATATATATATATATATATATATATATATATATATATATATATATTTCAGTTGCATATTGTCCTGGGGACCATTCAGGCTTGTTCGCATATATATATATATATATATATATATATATATATATATATATATATATATATATATATATATATATATATATATATATATATATATATATATATATATATATATATATATATATAATATATATAATATATATATATATATATATATTATATATATTATATATATATATATATATATATATATATATATATATATATATATATTATATATATATATAAATAAATAAATAAAAGAAAATATATATAAAAAGAATCCAACCTGAAGTTCATGCCTTCTTTACCCAACAAAGTCTCATCCGTTTATCAAAGAATTTTTAAATATATTTTCATATATTGATTTATTGGGGTTCTATTACATGGCCAGGAAGAATTTCAGATCCGGATTAACATTAGGAAATATTTTTTTGTACATTTATGTAGAACAATTTCTTTAGTATTTTACCATCCATGTATTTAAAAGCAATTCTGAAGTTAGAAAGTGTAGCATAGGCTCCTCGCACAACATTCTTTATGTGGTCCTCAGGTGATACTTTTCTATCTAGAACCATCCCTAGATCTCATTTTTTTATCATAATTTTTTAAGGATTTCTCACATAATTTATATGTTGTGTGGGATCTATGTTCTCCTATTCCACATTCCATAACATGACAATTATTCACATTAAATTCCATTTGCCAAGTGGTGCTATATACACTTATTTTGTCCAGGTCATCTTGAAGGGCATGCCAATCATCTAAGTTTCTTGTTCTTCCTATTATCTTAGCATCATCAGCAAACATGTTCATATAATTCTGTATTTCATCTGGTAGATTGTTTATGTAGATAATAAACATCACTGGTGCAAGAACTGAACCCTGTGGTACTCCACTTCTGACATTTCTCCAGTACGATACATTGCCTCTGATCACAGCCCTCATTTTTCTATCAGTCAGAAAATTTTTCATCCATGTTAGAAGCGTGCCTGTCACTCCTCCAATATTTTCCAGTTTCCAGAACAACCTCTTATGTGGAACTCTGTCTAGTGTCTGTGTCTAGTTTGGTGTCTAGAGGTGTCTAGTTTCTGTGTCTGGGCACTAGTTACCTGAGTACATTACACCTGCTTGATGGGGTTCTGGGAGTTCTTCTACTTCCCAAGCCCGGCCCAAGGCCAGGCTCAACTTGTGAGTGTTTTGTCCACCAGGCTGTTGCTTGGTGGACAGCAGGGTCAACCATACCCACCACAGCTCGGCTGATCTGGAACTTCTCTTAGAAAACAGTCCAGTTTTCTCTTGAAGATGTCCACGGTTGTTCCGGCAATATTTCTTGTAGTCGCTGGGAGGACGTTGAACAACCGCGGACCTCTGATGTTTATACAGTGCTCTGATTGTGCCTATGGCACCTCTACACTATTTGGAAGAATACACACACAGTGGGTACTGGGGTGGGCCTACCTCCAAATGGCCCCTTGGTAAAAGTAAACCAATTTTAATTCAAATAATCTATGCTAGGATTCTTGGAAACCATTGTGGCACCACAATTGCCCTTCTTGGTCTCTGTCTACCGATTGTTGTAATGCCTGGTGGCCTCTGTCTACAGACTACTATGGTTCCAAATTTCTGTGATTTTGGTGTTTTGTTTTTTGCAAGAAATATATATTTATTATATATGTTATGTTTTCCACATTTTCAGCACATCAGTGTCTACTTACTGCTGAAGCAAGTACCTTCATCAGGGTTCCCAAAGATCATATCTTAGAAGGGTCGAAGACGTCCATTATTTTGAAGCCATCAAATAGAAAAGAAGAAAGAAATAATTTGAAGATAGTCAAGAAGGAAGATGAATCTGTTGGAAAAGGGCAAGTCATGACGGTTGATGGGCTGGATTTTATTTTGTTGACTATTACACATTGTGTTCTGTTAGTCAGGAAATTGTAGATCCATCTGCCTATTTTTCCGGTAATTCCTTTTGAACGCATTTTATGTGCAATAACACCATGGTCATTTATCAAAAGCTTTTGCGAAATCTTTGTAAATTACATCAGCATTTTGTTTGTCTTCCATAGCATCTAATGCCATATCATAGTGGTCCAGCAACTGCGACAGGCAAGAGCGCCCTGTTCTGAAACTATGTTGTCCGGGGTTATGCAGATGCTGTGATTCCATGTATTTTGTGATCTTACTTCTTAGCACTCTCTTAAAAAATTTTATGATGTGCGATGTTAGTGCTATCGGTCTTAATTTTTGCCTCTGCCTTATATCCTCCTTTATGAAGTGGTGCTATCTCTGCTGTTTTTAGTATATCAGGGATACTGCCAGTATCTAGGCTTTGTCTCCACATAATGTGGAGGGCCTGTGATAGTGGTTTTTTTACAGTTCTTGATGAATATGGAGTTCCAAGAATCCGGGCCTGGTGCAGAGTGCATAGACATACTGTTTATGGCTTCTTCAAAATCCAGTGGGGATAGGGTGACGTCTGATATATGATTTGATGTTGGTATCATATCCATGAAAAACTCATTTTGGTTAGAAATCTTTAGTGCGTTTAATGGCTCGCAGAAAACAATCGTATTGCTTCCTCAGTAGCTCGCTCATTTCTTTGTTGTCATCGGTGAAAGTTCCATCTCCCTTTTGCAGGGGCCCGATACTAGATGTGTTTTTTTATCTTGATTTTGCATAGGAGAAAAAATATTTCGGATTTCTCTCTATTTCACTGATGGCCTTTTGCTCTCTTTGCCTCTCCTGGGTTTTGTATGATTCTTGTAGCTTGAGTTCAATTGTTTCTATTTCTCTACATAACCTTCTTCGCCGTTCTTGAGATAGGGTGCGACTCTCAAGTTGTTCCGCGATTCGCTTTCTTTGCCTATATAGGGAACGACGTTCTCGTTCCAATCTGCATCTCTTCCTCTTTTTTCTTAGGGTATGCGGTTTGAACATATTTTTAGTGCTACTGAGCTTATTTTTTCCAGGCACTGGTTCAGATTTGCATTTTCTAGCTGTTCTTCCCAGTTTATTTCTGTGAAGTCCTTGTTAATTTGCTCCCAGTTTATCTGTTTATTATTGAAGTTGAATTCGCTGAAATCTCCTCCACCGGGAATCTGGACTGGTTTTGAAGATCTATTCCCCATGGTTGTCATAACTTCAATTAAGTTGATATCTGAGTAACAGGTATTTATAATCATTATGTTCCTAATCAATTCATCATTATTACTGAAAATGAGGTCCAGCGTGTTCTCCTTCCTAGTTGGTTCTACTATTTGCTGGTTTAAGGAAAACCTGTTGCACATCCGTAGCAGGTCATTTGCATGTGCCTGTTCATTTAGGCTACTTCCTGGTATTCTTTCTGATATTACTGTATTAGCCAGGTGCTTCCATTTCAGGTGCCGTAGGTTGAAGTCCCCAAGCAGGATGATGTTCGGAGCTGGATTTGTGAGGTTTTCCAAGCAGTGCTCTATTTTCATTAGTTGGTCTTTAAACTGCTGAGGGTTTGCCTCCGGTGACTTATATACAAGGACAATAAGTACATTTAGGATCTCTATTTTGATTATCAGCACTTCCACCATATCATTTGAGGTGTTTAGCAGCTCAGTACAGATGAGTGTCTTTGATGTAGAGGCTGACCCCACTCTGAAGCCGGTGTTTCCTATCACGTATGAAAATATTGTACTCTGAGATCCATATTTCACCATCATGGTAGTCATTTGTGTGGGTTTCTGTTAGGGCTGCAAACACTGCATTTGCCTCATGAAGGAGACCATCTATAAAGTGAACTTTGTTGGATTTGCGTGTTTTTATACCCTGGATGTTGGCAAATATAAATGATGTTATCGTGTTAGTGAAAGTGCTGGATGCCTTACTTCGTGATAATATCTGAGGCTCTGGTAAGGAGGCCACTGTGTTTGCGTCCTCTCTAGCATTTGACCGAGTTGGTGGTAGAGTCTGGTCATTTTTAGCCATTCTTCTTCTCCTCCTCTTGCTAAAAAATGATCCCGGTCGATGGAGTAGTGGGTGTTTTCATAGTGGCAGTGTTGCTACCACGTGTCGCACTCTTAATTTGTTTTGTTCACTTGTTAGATTGCATTACTTGCATTTTCCCACTAGTTATCTTACAGTAGAGGTAATTACCTAAGTGTTAACTAGTAGCCAGAACGCACTTCTCGGCCTACTATGCAAGGCCCGATTTGCCTAATAAGCTAAGTTTTCATGAATTAATTGGTTTTCGACTACCTAACCTACCTAACCTAACCTAACCTAACTTTTTCGGCTACCTAACCTAACCTAACCTATAAAGATAGGTTAGGTTAGGTTAGGTAGGGTTGGTTAGGTTCGGTCATATATCTACGTTAATTTTAACTCCAATAAAAAAAATTGTACGACATATATATATATATATATATATGTCGTACATATATATATATATATATATATATATATATATATATATATATATATATATATATATATATATATATATATATATTGTGACGATAATCTCCTTCAAGAGATTGAGCCTGCTCTTCCCTCCACAAATACGTCGTAACAAACTATATAAAACTACTAGGGAAGAAATGTCCAACAACGACAACAACATCTCCAAGGTTTGCCAGAGCGCAAAACGTTGCAGCCAGAGACACCTGTTCAGACTCAAACCGCCAAACTACCTGTTGATCGCTACCGGCTCCGCTGATTGGTCGCCGGCCGGGCTGCAACTGCACTCCACCCCCCCATACTACTTGATGTCTGGGGTCGCCACGACCTCAGACCTCAGAATATTCTGTGCTTTCGCGGTTATCACTCCTCCCGGCTAGATGTTAGCGTGTACTGAGAGAGGTGGTAGCTTAAAGCCAATATTCCAGCACCTCCCTTTAATTTTGTGTTGCACTTCTTGTTATTTTATCTTAACGTAACTTTTCATTGTGTCATTTAATTATTCTTATTATTTTGATTGATTGATTTTATTATAAGAATTTGTTTGTCCATTTTTTCATGTTTTGATTTATTTAACGTAATTAAAATTTCATTGTTAAAGTTTACTTGTGTTTTGTGTGTCTTCTCCTTACCTTACCACAGACGAAGTTCCAGTTTTTCTATTTTTTTTATAACTATGTGACGAGGCCATACCCCTAGCCTTAAACAGCCGAACACCAACGCGTTACCGTCACAAGTTATATGGGGGCCTGTCCTAGGAGCTTCACTCAGGTACTGGTGCCAAGTGGTAATTTATGGTAAGCGTATTTAACTTTGTTAACGTAGCTTTACTATTTTTCATATTCAATTTCATTTTTTATAAGGTGCGGTGTATTGTGCATTACGAGAGTAACATATAGTGAAGGTGAGACAACTTTGGATTACGTGGTGACTGTAGGCCGCAGTCATACTCTTAATTGGTCATCTCTCCCTCCGTGTTATTACTCGTGTTTACCATCTATGTCCCTTGAATATTTCTCATTTTGACAGATCATCATATTGGTACCCTGGTACTGTGGTCTGCCCCGGGTCAAGAGTACCCAATCTTCTGTAATCTGACTGTAGGAGGACAAAGAGGGCCATAGTTCCTCTAGCTCGAACTTTAGTTGCTGAATTGGGACCTCAGCAGCAGTTCTCGTCACCAGTTGACACCTCGCACCCCTACACGTCAGTCAGAGATGATGATACATACAACGGTAGGGAATTAGCTTACTTTTCAGAGCACAAAAGTTCGCTAATTCTGTAAGTATCATATTAAATTCAGTAGGAAAAACTTGCTTTATGTCCTATAGAGACTTGGCAAGGTATGCCTACATCCTTGGACTACCAATTTTACTTTTGAAGCATTTAACTGTTTCATTTGTTTTCGAAACTCTGTTTCATTTGTTAGTAGGATTTTCTTGCCCTTATCCTCTTACACGAGTACCGGGTACAAGATTTCCTGCGCCCTTGATTTAATTTAATCATTTAACATCTTTTACTTAACTTTAATTGTTAAAGATCTCACAGGATAGGTACCAGTTGCCACGTTGTCCTGTTTCTGACATTCACTATTGAATATTCGTGTACCTTTATTTGCTAATTTCACCATGTTTCGTCTCCAAGCTTTCCGTACAAATCCAGCAGGTGAAATAGGGACTTTAAGTCGTGCCAAGAGGACTGAATTACAAACTCTTGCACATGAGTATCAACTAGAAGTTCCCTACCAAGCCAACAAAAATGACCTATACAACCTGTTGCTGGATTACTATTTAGAGCAAGGTAAGATCGACTCTGAAACTCATGAAACTTACTATATTGCAGATAAAACTGACTTGGCAACGATGAAACTCAAACTAGAGCTGGCCAAGATTGAACGTGAGCAGCAAAGGGAAGCCCTCGAACAACAAGAACGAGCTGCTGCCATACGAAGGGAAGAACAAGAACGCGAAGCTGTCTTGAGGAGAGAAGAACAAGAACGAGAAATCGCCCACAAGGAACGTGAACTCGCCCTCCAGGAACGTGAGGTTGCAATGCTCCAGGAGCGGGAACGCGTACAGCTTGAAACCAAACAACGCGAGTTGGAGATGCAACGCGAACATGACAAGCAACAAGCGACTCTGGCTCTAGAGTGTCGTCAACGCGAAATCGCCTTGGAAACTTCACACTTCACTCAACGCCAGCAAGCTACTGCCAATCTTCCCGTCAGTTTTAATATATCACATGCAAGTAAGTTAATGCCATCCTTTGTAGAAGCAGAAGTTGATGTGTTTTTCACCACCTTTGAAACCCTTGCTAATCAACTCAGTTGGCCTGTCGACCAATGGGCCACACTTCTCAGAGTCCATCTTACAGGTAGAGCTGCAGTCACACTCAGTACTTTGGCGTCTGAGAATGACTACCACACTCTGAAACAAGCAGTGTTGGACGCCTACCTACTTTCCACCGAAAGTTATAGAAGGAAATTCCGTGACCACCTGAAGGCAAGTACCACTACCTTCCTTGAGTTTGCTAACACGAAACGGAGGTATTTCATGAAATGGCTGGAAGCAGCACATGTCTCTACTTTTACAGAACTCGTCAACCTGATGCTTGTTGAAGAATTCTTGAGACGTGTGCCGCCTCCTGTCCGCCTCTACTTAGCAGATAAAGAAGAAACCGACTACCTGAAGTGTGCTAAGTCGGCTGACACTTACAGCCTCATCCACCGGCTGACACCCAAACCATCCTCCAGTAAGAAGTCGTGGTACAGTTACGAGAAGGTGAGCCCCGATCAAGCTGGTTCACAACTGTACTGCAAGTATTGTAGACTCTATGGACATACCATAGACAAGTGTGGTAAGTCTCAATACAAGGGAACCACTGACCAACAAAAACCCAAACCAACTCCTCCTAAGTCCGGTAAGCCTGTGATGAATGTTGGTGTTGATGTTAATGATCTTTCTCTTTTCAGTAACCACCTGTATACTGGAACTGTCTCTGCCAACGGTTCAAATCCGGAGGGACGTTTCAAATTGAAGATCTTGAGGGACACAGCGGCTCTTCAATCGATCATCTTGAAGTCGGCTGTGCCCAACATCGTCTACACCGGAGAAACTGTCTTCATCACTGACCTCACTGCTACCACTCCATACCCTCTCGCCAGAGTCCACCTGGATTGTCCCTACGTGAACGGGGAAGTCCAAGTCGCCGTCAGGGAAAAGCCTTTTCCCATGCCTGGAGTGCAACTTCTCCTAGGCAACGACTTGGCAGAAGACCTGCAACCGACCAACCTGATCGTCATGGACAAACCCCAGGTGTGTAACTCTGTGCCACTAAACCCTATTCTAGAGTATGTTCCAGCAGAGGTTCAAGAGAGTGATGAAGTTTCTCCTCCGGTTCTCGTGACCACCCGTGCACAAGCCGCACGTCCACAGCCAGCTGACTCTACTGCTACCGCTGTCCCTCAAGACCCTCAGAAACTCCCCCCGCATCTGACCAAGTTGGAGTTCCGTAAGTTGCAGAGGGAAGATCTTACTTTAACACCATTGTTTTTCCAGGCTGAGACTCAACCCGACAGTATTCCTGGGTTCTTCCTAGAGAACGACTTACTCTACCGCAGATATAGACCCAGTAAACTGAAGGAGGACGACGATTGGGCCAACATCGAACAACTTGTGATTCCCACCAGCCTGCGGCCCACTATTCTACACCTGGCCCACGGAGCATTCTCCCACTACGGCTTCAACAAGACTTACCATGGGATTCGTCAAGACTACTACTGGCCAGGTATGGTAAATAACGTCAAACAGTACGTAAAACAGTGTCATACATGTCAGATGGCAGGCAAACCGAACATCTCCATTCCCAGAGCGCCACTGATTCCCATACAGGTGCCTGCGGAACCTTTCCACAGACTCATAATAGACTGTGTTGGTCCTTTACCTCGGACCAGTTCAGGTAACGCCTACATCCTAACCATCCTGTGTCCTACCACCAGATTTCCCATAGCAGTTCCAGTGAAGAACATCACGGCTGCTACGGTTATCAAACATCTATTGAAGATCTTCACTCAATACGGATTTCCCAGGGAGATTCAAAGTGACTGTGGTACCAACTTCACCAGTGATCTCTTCAAAAGGACACTGGAGGAGTTCAACATCAAACAGGTATTGTCCAGCCCCTATCATCCTGCTTCACAGGGTTCTCTTGAACGTAGTCATCAGACCATCAAAGCACTCTTGAAAAAGTTTTGTAGTGAAACCTCGAAGGATTGGGATAAGCAGATTGACCTTATAATGTGTATTTTCAGAAGTCTCCCAATGAGTCCCTAGGAGTATCTCCTTATGAGATGCTCTACGGCCGTAAGTGCCGTACTCCCCTTAAGGCTTTCAAAGACTCTCTCAGAGATGCCACCTTCAGTGAGCATCAGAATGTGCCCCAGTTTCTTCAAAACCTTCAACACATTCTAGAGAGAGTCCACCGCTTTGCCCATGATAATCTATTGAAAGCCCAGGTGAGAATGAAGACTCATTACGACCAGACCAGCAAAGTACGAAAATTCAAGCCGGGAGACTTCGTCCTTGCCTATTTCCCTATCCCAGGTTCACCTTTACAAAACAGGTTTTCAGGACCCTACTGCGTCAAAGAGTGCAGGAATAATAACTACGTAATAGAGACTCCAGATAGGCGGCGGAAGACCCAGCTGTGCCACGTCAACCTCCTGAAGCAATATAATGGTACTCCTCCCACTGTCCTAACTAACTATTCCACCTTCACAGAACCCTACATCCACAGTGAGACCTTCCCAGCTTCTCCTCCCGAAAGCACTGACAAGGAGTCGGCGCTTTCTAATTCCGAAATCCTTAATGATCTTCCCAAATACTTTCAGGATAATCATAGTGCACCTCTCGTCAAGATCTTCAGAGAACATCAAGAGTTGTTCCGAGATGATCCCCAAGAGTGTAATGTTACCCAGCACGACATCCAACTGCTCCCCGACACCCGGCCGATTCGTCAACCCTTCTACCGAATCAGCCCGAGCAAGAAGGAAGTCATGCGTGCTGAGGTGCAATACCTCTTGGATCATGGACTGGCTACACCTTGTGAGTCCCCCTGGGCCTCACCTTGTATCTTGGTGCCCAAACCCCAAGGTAAGGTGCGGTTATGCACTGACTATCGTAAACTGAACTCTGTCACTGTCAAGGATGCTTACCCCTTGCCAAGGATAGATGACATCCTTGATGCCATTGGTAGTGCCCAGTACTTGTCCCAAGTGGACTTGCTTAAGGGGTACTATCAAGTGTGTCTAACGGAGCGCGCTAAAGAGATATCTGCCTTCATCACTCCTTTTGGACTTTTCAGATATGAACGCCTTCCTTTCGGAATATGTAATGCCCCGGCCACCTTTCAAAGAGCTGTCAACCGTGTCATCCAGGGCTTGGATAACACATACGCCTACCTGGACGATATCGTCGTAGCCTCCAACTCCTGGAGTGAACATCTGCTCCAGCTGCGACGTCTGTTCTCCAAGCTCCTGACAGCCGGCCTTACCATCAACCTGGGCAAGTCCACTTTCGCGAAAGGTAAAGTGCGTTATCTGGGTCATGTTATTGGGAGTGGCAGCATAGCTCCGTTAGACTCACACACTCAAGCCATCCAACAGTATCCACAGCCTACCACCAGGAAGCAGCTCCTGCGCTTCCTTGGTCTTGCCTCTTACTACCGTAGGTTTGTGAGGAATTTCAGTACAGTCGCCACACCTCTAATTCTATTAACCAGTCCCAAGCAACGGTATAATTGGACCATGCAGCAAACCGTTGCTTTCGAACAACTCAAATTCCTCCTCTGTTCTAACCCCATTCTCGCCTCTCCAGATATCACCAAGCCTTTCGTCCTTCATGTCGACGCCAGTGGTACCGGCGTTGGTGGTGTCCTGATGCAACAACGAGGCGAGGAGGTTCTACCTGTCAGCTACTACAGCTACAAACTGAAACCACACCAGAGGAACTACAGCACTATTGAAAAGGAGCTACTATCCATCGTCCTGAACCTCCAACACTTCGCTCCGTACCTACAAGGCGCCAGGTCTACCACCATCTTCTCAGACCACAACCCTCTCCGCTTCCTACATCAAGCCCAATTCTCCAACCAGCGTCTTCTACGATGGGCTCTGTATTTACAAGACTTCAACCTGGAGATCCGCTATATCAAGGGTTCTGACAACACCATAGCCGATGCCCTCTCCAGAGTTTATGAAGTAGAAGAGACTCCATCCATTACTCCACCACATAACGACGAACTTCTTCCAGAACCGCAGGCTTCGGGGGAGAGTTGTGACGATAATCTCCTTCAAGAGATTGAGCCTGCTCTTCCCTCCACAATTACGTCATAACAAACTATATAAAACTACTAGGGAAGAAATGTCCAACAACGACAACAACATCTCCAAGGTTTGCCAGAGCGCAAAACGTTGCAGCCAGAGACACCTGTTCAGACTCAAACCGCCAAACTACCTGTTCATCGCTACCGGCTCCGCTGATTGGTCACCGGCCGGGCTGCAACTGCACTCCACCCCCCCATACTACTTGATGTCTGGGGTCGCCACGACCTCAGACCTCAGAATATTCTGTGCTTTCGCGGTTATCACTCCTCCCGGCTAGACGTTAGCGTGTACTGAGAGAGGTGGTAGCTTAAAGCCAATATTCCAGCACCTCCCTTTAATTTTGTGTTGCACTTCTTGTTATTTTATCGTAATGTAACTTTTCATTGTGTCATTTAATTATTCTTATTATTTTGATTGATTGATTTTATTATAAGAATTTGTTTGTCCATTTTTTCATGTTTTGATTTATTTAACGTAATTAAAATTTCATTGTTAAAGTTTACTTGTGTTTTGTGTGTCTTCTCCTTACCTTACCACAGACGAAGTTCCAGTTTTTCTATTTTTTTTTATAACTATGTGACGAGGCCATACCCCTAGCCTTAAACAGCCGAACACCAGCGCGTTACCGTCACAATATATATATATATATATATATATATATATATATATATATATATATATATATATATATATATATATATATATATATATATATAACTGAAAACTCTAATAGAATATATATATATATATATATAAAATATATATATATATATATATAAAAAAGAATATATATATATATATATATATATATATATATATATATATATATATATATATATATATAAAAGAATATATATATATATATATAGATATATATATAGATATATATATATATATATATATATATATATATATATATATATATATATATATATATATATATATATATATATATATATATATATATATGCGAACAAGCCTGAATGGTCCCCAGGACAATATGCAACTGAAAACTCACACCCCAGAAGTGACTCGAACCCATACTCCCAGAAGCAACGGAACTGGTATGTACAAGACGCCTTAATCCACTTGACCATCACGACCGGACAAAATGAGGTGATAGCCGAGGCTATTTGAACCACCCCACCGCCGGCACTCGGATAGTAATCTTGGGCATAGCATATATATATATATATATATATATGTTATATATATATATATATATATATATATATATATATATATAAACAAGGCCTGATTTGCCTAATAAGCCAAGTTTTCCTGAATTAATATATTTTCTCTAATTTTTTTCTTATGAAATGATAAAGCTACCCATTTCATTATGTATGAGGTAAAAAAATTTTTATTGGAGTTAAAATTAACGTGGATATATGACCGAACCTAACCAACCCTACCTAACCTAACCTATCTTTATTGGTTAGGTTAGGTTAGGTAGCCTAAAAAGCTAGGTTAGGTAGGTTAGGTTGCCGAAAAACAAATATTTCATGAAAACTTGGCTTATTAGGCAAATCGGGCCTTGCATAGTAGGCTGAAAAGTGCGTTCTGGCTACTAGGTACGACATATATATATATATATATATATATATATATATATATATATATATATATATATATATATATATATATATATATATATATATATATATATATATATATTTATATATATATATATATATTTATATATATATATATATATATATATATATATATATATATATATATATATTAGTATATTTTGGTAGCAGTCTTTCCTGTAGACATATATTATTAAATATGACCGAAAAAGTAAGATTAATAATTCTAACACGAATTTTCTCAATCTTTCGTACATTTCTTTTCACTGTTGGAGGTAATTCAAAAATCAATTCTCCAAAATTCATTTTTATTTCTAGTCTGACGCGACACGAGCGCGTTTCGTAAAACTTATTAAATTTTCAAAGACTTTAGTTTACAAATACACAACTGAATAGAACTTACACATCTCCGATTTTGTTTATATCTACATTTGAGTGAGGTGGATGGGGTGAGGTGGCATTAATAGGGTATTAATTTCATCAACACAAGACAGAACAAGAGGTGGCATTAATAGGATATTAATTTCATCAACACAAGACAAAACACGAAACAATGGGTATTGAAATGGAAGTGATTGTAGAAAGCCTATTGGTCCATATTTCTTGATGCTTCTATATTGGAGCGGAGTCTTGAGGAATTCTACCCACCTCATTGTGGGTAGTATAATAGTGGGTAGCATAATATATATATATATATATATATATATATATATATATATATATATATATATATATATATATATATATATATATATATATATATGTATATATATGTATATATATATATATATATATATATATATATATAATATATATATATATATATATATATATATATATATATATATATATATATATATATACATATATATATATATATAAATATATATATATATATATATATATATATATATATATATATATATATATATATATATATATATGTATATATATATATATATATATAAAAATATATATATATATATATATATATATATATATATATATATATATATATATATATATATATATATATATATATACATATATATATATATAAATATATATATATATATATATATATATATATATATATATATATATATATATATATATATATATATATATATATATACATATATATATATATATATATATATATATATATATATATATATATATATATATATATATATATATATATATATATTGGTGTATACTGGCAGCAGGTTTTCTTTCAAACATGTTTCATTGAATATGACCGCATATTCTGTATTTATTATTTTCTGGTTTAGGGCTTCTATCCCTCTAACTATTTTCTTAGCATCAGGGTTTAATTGAAATAGGAGTTCTCCAAAACTCATTTTCGTACTTTTAAGGTGAAGAAAAGAAGTGATTTACTATAGAGTGTATTACACTTATTTGTATAATTTGCACGACGTTTCGAACCTCCATGGTTCGTATTCACATGGAACCTCCATGTGAATACGTCGCTCTTATCACATAAGAATAGAGCGACCTACCATGAACACCCAAATCACGGAACTATTTACTCTACCCACCATGAGAGTAAGGACAAGACAAGAACATATCGATGCCAACACAGAAGACAATGTCCAACATAACAGGCCAATTACACTGGATTAATCTTTGTGTTTAGATAGGAGATGCCTCGTATGGGCCAATAAGCCTTCTGCAGCCTCTATGTTTCACCTCACATTTATCCCTTATGTATCCCCCCATGTTTTCACCTTCATTGTATTATCACCTGACCTAATGCGGGTATAAAATCAACTAGTATTGTAAGATCTGTTCACTTGAGAATGAACCATGGAGGTTCGAAACGTCGTGCAAATTATACAAATAAGTGTAATACACTCTATAGTAAATCACTTCTTTTCTTCACCTTAAAAGTACGAAAATGAGTTTTGGAGAACTCCTATTTCAATTAAGCCCTGATGCTAAGAAAATAGTTAGAGGGATAGAAGCCCTAAACCAGAAAATAATAAATACAGAATATGCGGTCATATTCAATGAAACATATATATATATATATATATATATATATATATATATATATAATTTTTTATTAAACCTAAAAGGGGTACCACCTCTTGTGCAAGTGTAGGGACACAGCCACGGAGAAGAAAATAAAGAGTACTCAGAGAAGACCTTGTGGATCCTCACTGAACACTTTCATCTTGTCTACCACCCTATTCTTTTAGTATGTGTGTAACTTTATTTTAATATTGCATTACACAAAAAGGGTTACAACATTGGTTACATGCTTTGTACAAGGCTACTCATCACAGGTTCTAGAGTTCCTCCAGCTCCTCAGATGGCAGGCTGGAGCCATGGATGCAGTGAGCATTTCCTCTCTGGATCGCCAGACTAAGGCGCTGAAAGTGGAGCAATGGGTCAAAATTGTAGTGGTGATCAAGATCTCTAGATTAAGAGCCCAATACTGTCACCATGGTGACACTGTTGGGCAGCGCCTCTCATCCTGTGACTGGACACACCAATACTGTCCATCCCAATACTGTCACTATGAATATAGTGACAGTATTGGGCAGTGCCACTCATCATGTGAGTGGACACACCACCATAGGAACTTGCCAATAGGAAGCAAACCCTTCATCGTTCATCCTGTCACTTGTACCCAGACACAGCTGGGACTTTCTTAACTGTCTCAAGTGAACAGCTTTGCAAACAAAAAAATTAACATTCGTCAACCTTTAAAATTGTACGTTATCTTGCGGGTGCAAAATGGAGAAATATTTTAAGAACAGTATGTATATGTGACAACCACATTTGTCCTGATAATTTTTTTCAAGCTGGAGTTTAAAAGTTCTTGAGAATTTTAGCATTTACGATTTCGTTGGGTAGGCGGTTTCAATGGGGTTCTTAACCCTATGTATTCAAAAGCATCTGTTGTTACTCCTACATTGTGGCTTGTTGAGCTTGAAACCTTTGCTCTTTGTTCGTGTTACATCTGACCTTTTGAAGAAATTGAATGAATCAATATCCTCCAAATTGTTCAGTATTTTAAAGGTTTCGCTCTATTACTCTCGCATTTGCATATCTCTAAGCATATAGATTAGATTTAGATATAGATTAGATTTTCAATTCAGGTAAAGGTACATACATTGCAGATGAGTTACAAAGGGAAAGACAAGGGCTAGCGTTCACTAGCTCTATTGGAATAGAAACATCTGCAAGACAAGTGTGGGCAAAAATTCAGATAGCTAAGGGGACAGAGCCCGGCCTGCGGCTCACAAAGACCCCCAGGGTAAGGCTGAAGAACTAATACACAAGTTGAGTGATGCAGCATCATCCTCCTCCCTCCCTGCATAAGTAAGCAGGGAACAGCTCCTCCGACAAAATGACAGAAGGATTAGGATAACAAGAGCACAATCTAGTGATGACGAGTATGAGGAACCAATCACAGCCCAGGAAGTAAAGGGGGCTATGAAAAGGATAAAATTACAACACCTGGTGAGGATGGCATCACCTACGACATACTCAATGCACTGGTGAAGTGTCTGGGAACCCAATACTCCACCTGTTTAACAAGTCATTCCTAAGTGGAGTGTTGCCCACACAATGGAATCATGCATCAATTGTTCCCATACCGAAACCCAATGACCCTGGCAATTACAGACCTATCAGGCTCATGTCATGCACTTGCAACATGTTCGAAAGGATCATCCGAAACCGACTATTGCACAAAATACGCAGGTTAAGGGATGTGGGTCAATGGATTTGTTAAAGAACGGAGCACAGCAAATTGTATAGTTAATTATCTGCTTAATGACACAGCTAAGTACTCCCAATAAACTCTCTCCTTGGGGCAAATATTTTAAATTTAAAATACAATACCTAAAGCCACTAATACGCATAGCGTTTCGGCCAAATATATACGAAGTAAAACCCAAACAAAAACCCATTACAGCAGAGTAGGACCCATAAAAGATGAGACTAACAATGCAACCCGTCCTCAACTCTAGTCCATTACATTCAGCGGTCGACCCCACAGACGCATTCATAAATTTTAACATGCTGTTCATTCAAAACGGGAATTTTCTCAAGTATAAATTAATATTATAATATATTGGCATATTGTGTATATATAGGCATAGGATAGGTTAGGTCAGGTGTTTAGGTTCTGTTGGCGTTTATTTGTATTTGTAGTACGTGGGTGAAGCATTGATAGTGTTGTGATTCGAACAAAATTCGTCAGTGAAGCACTTGTTCCGGATATGTTCGAACGTCAGCAGTTGTGAGTCGTGTGTAAACCGCTTTTCATTCATAAACAGGGGGTTTGGCGGGTGCATGGAATCACTTTTGGATCTTTGTTTGGAGGACGGGCTGAACAATGTTAAGTTGCACGATAAAAGGGCAGCAAACACACTGAACGAATACTTTACATCAGTGTTCACACTAGAAAGGTTGAATGACATCCCATCACCCACACAAATGTTTGTCGGAGGTAAAGAGAATGAATTAAGGGAAATACCAATTACACGCTACACAATCAGGAAGAGCATTGACAAACTAAAAGACTCAAAAGCCCAAAGTGTGAATGTATTTCAGTCCCAAGTCGTAAAGGAACTGAACTGGCAAATTCACTATGTTTGTCAGTGAAACTCCTTTTCAGAAAATCCCTGGACCATGGAATAGTTGAAGGTGATAATGAGACCTTACTAAGTGATCTAAATGAACTTCTAAAATGGTCAGATGACTGACAAATGCTTTTTAATATCGATAAATGCTAGCCCTTACATGTGGGCCACAACACTCCACTTCAGAACTACCAAATTGACAGCACTACCTCACAACAGATAGATGAAGGAAAGGGCGTTTGAGTCAGAATGCATCTTTTCGCCTTCTCGCCATGCCCTGTGGCTGGGGGGATTGGTGCCCTGAAGCTACATCAACACCCTATACCCCCCCCCCCCCCCGAAGTGGCAAGGGGAGCCAGGGGACAATAATATTGCTCAACAAGTGGAAGAGGTAATTAAAAAAATCATACCAGAGCTTAGTCATCTTTCGTATCAGGAATGGATGAGGGCCACTAGGGTAACAACACTGCAGACCAGGCATGACAGGGCGGATCTCATAGAAACCCATAAAATACTAAATTTGGAGGATGTCAATCTGGACAGTTTTTTCAAAAGGTCAGACGTAACACGAACGAGGAGCAACGGGTTCAAGCTCAAGAAACCACAATGTAGGACAGAAAACCAAAGATGCTTTCACCCATAGGGTTGTAAACCCGTGGAATCGCCTACCCGCACATGGCATAACTCTGCTTGGTCTTAAATGCTGTAGCGAGTAATCCTTATACTCGCTCCATTATCTCATTATCTTAATAGTATAACTAATTAGCTCTAATTACAGAAGCTACAATCCTTTCCCCAATTACAGGTAATACTCTTCTCAGCTTGTTGGAGGGAGCTGAGGTGTAATCACCATATAAGCAAGCGATATGAGGAATGGAGGACAGTACAATTTCCCCATTCAACAATGTAACACTAGGCGTGTACAGTTCTAATCGACCCAAGACGCTACAGCTTCGACACAGAGCAGACAGCAGACTACGACTCAGCAGACTCACAATTTGCCATTAGCCATTATCTTAATTATTGTACATGTGCTTGGGGTTCTACTACCTAAAATCATGCATGTCCCCTAATTATGCCATACAAATCTGCTATTAGAACTTTTACCTGAATAAACATTTAATATTCTTTATGTAAAGTAGTACTGTTAATTTAGTACTTGTGACGTGGATTGTTATGGCCCATATACAAGATCTTGCATTTAATTATAATTTACATTATAATTTGATGATGTGGTTTGTAATATTTTCATCTATGTTATTGGTATATATGACAAAACCTCATGTAAATCAGGTAGGTAGGTAGGTGTGTGGCAGTCCGTCTAATTACCCAAAGCTTCTTAGTACAGTATACGTAAGTAATGAAACACTACGATATATTTACTCACTATATTGTTGGTGCTGAATGTAGAACATCATGAAAAAAAAACTTATTTTTACTCTAAAGTAACATAATTTTATAGCAAAATTGGAATCATCTAATTACCCAAAGCCACAACATTCTCTCTTTAGCGCATTTATTATGCACCCTATACCCATCTTGTGAGCCGAAGTGGAAAGAGATACAGAGGCTTATTTATTGTCATGTTCCTGCATGCCAATGTGAGAAGGAATCCACAACATTTTTATATTTACCCTCTTGCTAAGTATTCTTATATATCTATGTCTAGCTTCCAAGACAAGCACGTTATTACTTGATTGCAAACTGTTTATTGCTCGTAGTGAAGAAAGGGAGTCAGAAATAATTAAGCTGTCTACTTCAGTGTTGTCAATAATTTCGAGTGCTACCAGGCTTAGAATGTAGACTTCCTGTGTTGAACTGCGAGTTAAGTTTCGTATAATTTCGTTATAAAATATGATTATTTCAGAGTAAAAATGTGTATTTCCATGTTCTACATTCAGTACCAACATTATAGTGAGTAAATATATCATATTTCTTCATTACTTACGTAATGCTAGGAAGCATCCTCTCAAATGAAGTAGTTTCCTGAACCTACTGGGCCGTCATATCTACACTTGAAACTTTGTACGGAGTCTGCCTCCACAACATCACTTTCTGATGCATTCCATTTGTCAACTACTGATACTAAAAAAGTTTTCTGTATCTCATTTGGGCACTCATTTTTCATGTTTACCTTTTTTGTGTTTTTTTTTAAGGAAAGCAAAGAAATTGCACATAACTACAACTACAATTTATTTAATAAGCATTTCTAAACTAAACAAAACTTTGAGGGTAATTAATAAAAATAAAAACTAATTTGAAAACAAATCTTTCTTGAGCAACATAGGGATGCAAAATTAACATGACGATGATTTAGGCAAAGAACATTTGCCCAACCCAGGGGTAGAGAATACTTGTTATTTTCTCTTTGCTTTGCTACTTAAAGCTACTCAAATCAAAGGGAAGAGTGTTTCTTCCATTTCTTCGTTGTCAGTCTGTGACTCAATACTGACTACACTGTTGTCACTGTCGGTCTCGGAATCCTCGGAATCTTGACTGTCTGAAATTTGTTGTACTCTACTTCCCTGTCTTCAGAAAACAGGTTAGTTGCCTCAAATAGTTTAATTTGATAGAATTTTTTCATATTTAGCAAGAGGGCCGTAAGTCCACTGGTTACATGCTGGAATGATGACTTCTTTATTGAGTATTTACCCGGTTCATGTAAAACAAACACACATCATTATTTCAGGCATTTTTTAAATTAAATGTTTGTTTTCCTAACAAGTGTTTCATTTAAACTTTAACCAGTAAAAGTGATAATGAAAATATATTACAATTTGTGTCTACAAAATGCTTTTACTAATTTTACTTCACTTAGACACAAACAACAATGATTAAGCTACCTGTTAAAATAATTACCAAGTAGCTATAATGCAATAACATTTATTTCAGTGGAGTAATTAAGTTAATATTGATACCTGATACTAACTTCAATTATCCAAGAGGGTGGAGCACTTTTGTTTTGTACATCATCTAGTCTTTGTGTTATCTCTTCAAGCTTTTTTCTGTAGAAATCCAAGTAATTTTTCATTTCCAGTTGAATGACATTTTGTTCTTCCATAGTCCTGTTGTACATATGCAGCTTTTCTGCAGCATTTCTCTTTTCTTGAAGAGTAACTTAAAATATTCAAAAATAAAATATAAAGTAAATTATTTAATAAGGAACATGAACAAATCTGTCATTGTAGGATGCATGTATTATGCAACAACAATGCAATCATATGTAATCATTTTTAAGGTATCTTGTTAATATTATTATCTTAAAAATATAAATTAGGCATGGACTTCCATTTGTCCATTACCATAATGAGTAAGTTTGAATTAACATGTTAGTAGCTAACAATATTTATCCTCATTGACAAGGCCAATATGCACAGAAAAATAACCAAATATACTTACCATTATCAGTTGGTTGAGGAGTGCCATTATACCATGGAAAGTTGCCCTCTTCATCAATGTCCACACTAAGTTTTTCTGTATTGTCTTCATTGTAGACCGCTATCAGTTCCCTCAACTTTTTCTTGTCTGCTTCAATCTTTGCACGGTATCGTGATCTCATTTTGCTTGAAACTGAAAGAAACACTTTGTTACTAGTAAATAAGATTATAGTTGATAAATTTGTTTTGTATATTGTGACGGTAACGCGTTGGTGTTCGGCTGTTTAAGGCTAGGGGTATGGCCTCGTCACATAGTTATAAAAAAAAATAGAAAAACTGGAACTTCGTCTGTGGTAAGGTAAGGAGAAGACACACAAAACACAAGTAAACTTTAACAATGAAATTTTAATTACGTTAAATAAATCAAAACATGAAAATAATGCACAAACAAATTCTTATAATAAAATCAATCAAAATAATAAGAATACTTAAATGACACAATGAAAAGTTACGTTAAGGCAAAATAACAAGAAGTGCAACACAAAGGTAAGTGGGAGGTGCTGGAATATTGGCTTAAAGCCACCACCTCTCTCAGTACACGCTAACGTCTAGCTGGGAGGTGTGATGGCCACGAAAGCACTGAACATTCTGCGGACTGATGTTGGGGCGACCCCAGACATCAGGTAGTATGGGGGGCGAGTGCAGGTGCAGCCAGACCGGCGACCAATCAGCGCAGCCGGCAGCGATCAACATGTAGTTTGGTGATTTGGGTCCGAACAGGTGGCTGGCTGCATACGTTTTTGCTCACCCTGGCAAGCCTTGCTGGTGTTGTTGTCGTTGTTGGACATTTCTTCCATAGTCTTTTTATATAATTGTGAAGACGTAATTATGGAGGGAAGAGCAGGCTCAATCTCTTGAAGGAGATTATCGTCACAACTCTCCCCCGAAGCCTGCGGTTCTGGAAGAAGTACGTCGTTATGTGGTGGAGTAATGGATGGAGTTGCTTCTACTTCATAAACTCTGGAGAGGGCATCGGCTATGGTGTTGTCAGAACCCTTGATATAGCGGATCTCCAGGTTGAAGTCTTGTAAATACAGAGCCCATCGTAGAAGACGCTGGTTGGTGAATTGGGCTTGATGTAGGAAGCGGAGAGGGTTGTGGTCTGAGAAGATGGTGGTAGACCTGGCGCCTTGTAGGTACGGAGCGAAGTGTTGGAGGTTCAGGACGATGGATAGTAGCTCCTTTTCAATAGTGCTGTAGTTCCTCTGGTGTGGTTTCAGTTTGTAGCTGTAGTAGCTGACAGGTAGAACCTCCTCGCCTCGTTGTTGCATCAGGACACCACCAACGCCGGTACCACTGGCGTCGACATGAAGGACGAAAGGCTTGGTGATATCTGGAGAGGCGAGAATGGGGTTAGAACAGAGGAGGAATTTGAGTTGTTCGAAAGCAACGGTTTGCTGCATGGTCCAATTATACCGTTGCTTGGGACTGGTTAATAGAATTAGAGGTGTGGCGACTGTACTGAAATTCCTCACAAACCTACGGTAGTAAGAGGCAAGACCAAGGAAGCGCAGGAGCTGCTTCCTGGTGGTAGGCTGTGGATACTGTAGGATGGCTTGAGTGTGTGAGTCTAACGGAGCTATGCTGCCACTCCCAATAACATGACCCAGATAACGCACTTTACCTTTCGCGAAAGTGGACTTGCCCAGGTTGATGGTGAGGCCGGCTGTCAGGAGCTTGGAGAACAGACGTCGCAGCTGGAGCAGATGTTCACTCCAGGAGTTGGAGGCTACGACGATATCGTCCAGGTAGGCGTATGTGTTATCCAAGCCCTGGATGACACGGTTGACAGCTCTTTGAAAGGTGGCCGGGGCATTACATAGTCCGAAAGGAAGGCGTTCATATCTGAAAAGTCCAAAAGGAGTGATGAAGGCAGATATCTCTTTAGCGCGCTCCGTTAGACACACTTGATAGTACCCCTTAAGCAAGTCCACTTGGGACAAGTACTGGGCACTACCAATGGCATCAAGGATGTCATCTATCCTTGGCAAGGGGTAAGCATCCTTGACAGTGACAGAGTTCAGTTTACGATAGTCAGTGCACAACCGCACCTTACCTTGGGGTTTGGGCACCAAGATACAGGGTGAGGCCCAGGGGGACTCACAAGGTGTAGCCAGTCCATGATCCAAGAGGTATTGCACCTCAGCACGCATGACTTCTTTCTTGCTCGGGCTGATTCGGTAGAAGGGTTGACGAATCGGCCGGGTGTCGGGGAGCAGTTGGATGTCGTGCTGGGTAACATTACACTCTTGGGGATCATCTCGGAACAACTCTTGATGTTCTCTGAAGATCTTGACGAGAGGTGCACTATGATTATCCTGAAAGTATTTGGGAAGATCATTAAGGATTTCGGAATTAGAAAGCGCTGACTCCTTGTCAGTGCTTTCGGGAGGAGAAGCTGGGAAGGTCTCACTGTGGATGTAGGGTTCTGTGAATGTGGAATAGTTAGTCAAGACAGTGGGAGGAGTACCATTATATTGCTTCAGGAGGTTGACGTGGCACAGCTGGGTCTTCCGCCGCTTATCTGGAGTCTCTATGACGTATGTGTTGTTGTTTCTGCACTCTTTGACGCAGTAGGGTCCTGAAAATTTGTTTTGTAAAGGTGAACCTGGGATAGGAAAATAGGCAAGGACGAAGTCTCCCGGCTTGAATTTTCTTACTTTGCTGGTCTGGTCGTAATGAGTCTTCATTCTCACCTGGGCTTTCAATAGATTATCATGGGCAAAGCGGTGGACTCTCTCTAGAATGTGTTGAAGGTTTTGAAGAAACTGGGGCACATTCTGATGCTCACTGAAGGTGGCATCTCTGAGAGAGTCTTTGAAAGCCTTAAGGGGAGTACGGCACTTACGGCCGTAGAGCATCTCATAAGGAGATACTCCTAGGGACTCATTGGGGAGACTTCTGAAAATACACATTATTAGGTCAATCTGCTTATCCCAATCCTTCGAGGTTTCACTACAAAACTTTTTCAAGAGTGCTTTGATGGTCTGATGACTACGTTCAAGAGAACCCTGTGAAGCAGGATGATAGGGGCTGGACAATACCTGTTTGATGTTGAACTCCTCCAGTGTCCTTTTGAAGAGATCACTGGTGAAGTTGGTGCCACAGTCACTTTGAATCTCCCTGGGAAATCCGTATTGAGTGAAGATCTTCAATAGATGTTTGATAACCGTAGCAGCCGTGATGTTCTTCACTGGAACTGCTATGGGAAATCTGGTGGTTGGACACAGGATGGTTAGGATGTAGGCGTTACCTGAACTGGTCCGAGGTAAAGGACCAACACAGTCTATTATGAGTCTGTGGAAAGGTTCCGCAGGCACCTGTATGGGAATCAGTGGTGCTCTGGGAATGGAGACGTTCGGTTTGCCTGCCATCTGACATGTATGACACTGTTTTACGTACTGTTTGACGTTATTTACCATACCTGGCCAGTAGTAGTCTTGACGAATTCCATGGTAAGTCTTGTTGAAGCCGTAGTGGGAGAATGCTCCGTGGGCCAGGTGTAGAATAGTGGGCCGCAGGCTGGTGGGAATCACAAGTTGTTCGATGTTGGCCCAATCGTCCTCCTCCTTCAGTTTACTGGGTCTATATCTGCGGTAGAGCAAGTCGTTCTCTAGGAAGAACCCAGGAATACTGTCGGGTTGAGTCTCAGCCTGGAAAAACAATGGTGTTAAAGTAAGATCTTCCCTCTGCAACTTACGGAACTCCAACTTGGTCAGATGCGGGGGTAGTTTCTGAGGGTCTTGAGGGACAGCGGTAGCAGTAGAGTCAGCTGGCTGTGGACGTGCGGCTTGTGCACGGGTGGTCACGAGAACCGGAGGAGAAACTTCATCACTCTCTTGAACCTCTGCTGGAACATACTCAAGAATAGGATTTATTGGCACAGAGTTACACACCTGGGGTTTGTCCATGACGATCAGGTTGGTCGGTTGCAGGTCTTCTGCCAAGTCGTTGCCTAGGAGAAGTTGCACTCCAGGCATGGGAAAAGGCTTTTCCCTGACGGCGACTTGGACTTCCCCGTTCACGTAGGGACAATCCAGGTGGACTCTGGCGAGAGGGTATGGAGTGGTAGCAGTGAGGTCAGTGATGAAGACTGTTTCCCCGGTGTAGACTATGTTGGGCACAGCCGACTTCAAGATGATCGATTGTAGAGCCGCTGTGTCCCTCAAGATCTTCAATTTGAAACGTCCCTCCGGATTTGAACCGTTGGCAGAGACAGTTCCAGTATACAGGTGGTTACTGAAAAGAGAAAGATCATTAACATCAACACCAACATTCATCACAGGCTTACCGGACTTAGGAGGAGTTGGTTTGGGTCGTTGTTGGTCAGTGGTTCCCTTGTATTGAGACTTACCACACTTGTCTATGGTATGTCCATAGAGTCTACAATACTTGCAGTACAGTTGTGAACCAGCTTGATCGGGGCTCACCTTCTCGTAACTGTACCACGACTTCTTACTGGAGGATGGTTCAGGTGTCAGCCGGTGGATGAGGCTGTAAGTGTCAGCCGACTTAGCACACTTCAGGTAGTCGGTTTCTTCTTTATCTGCTAAGTAGAGGCGGACAGGAGGCGGCACACGTCTCAAGAATTCTTCAACAAGCATCAGGTTGACGAGTTCTGTAAAAGTAGAGACATGTGCTGCTTCCAGCCATTTCATGAAATACCTCCGTTTCGTGTTGGCAAACTCGAGGAAGGTAGTGGTACTTGCCTTCAGGTGGTCACGGAATTTCCTTCTATAATTTTCTGTGGAAAGTAGGTAGGCGTCTAACACTGCTTGTTTCAGAGTGTAGTAGTCATTCTCAGACGCCAAAGTACTGAGTGTGACTGCAGCTCTACCTGTAAGATGGACTCTGAGAAGTGTGGCCCATTGGTCGACAGGCCAACTGAGTTGATTAGCAAGGGTTTCAAAGGTGGTAAAGAACACATCAACTTCTGCTTCTACAAAGGATGGCATTAACTTACTTGCATGTGATATATTAAAACTGACGGGAAGATTGGCAGTAGCTTGTTGGCGTTGAGTGAAGTGTGAAGTTTCCAAGGCGATTTCACGTTGACGACACTCTAGAGCCAGAGTCGCTTGTTGCTTGTCATGTTCGCGTTGTATTTCCAACTCGCGTTGTTTGGTTTCAAGCTGTAAGCGTTCCCGCTCCTGGAGTGTTTCAAGCTGTACTCTTTCACGTTCACGGAGTAATGCGACCTCACGTTCGTGGAGGGCGAGTCCACGTTCGTGTTCTTCTCTCCTCAAGGCAGCTTCGCGTTCTTGTTCTTCCCTTCGTATGGTAGCTGCTTCTCTTTGCTGCTCACGTTCAATCTTAGCCAGCTCTAGTTTAAGTTTCATCGTAGCCAAGTCAGTTTTCTCTGCAATATAGTAAGTTTCATGAGTTTCAGAGTCTATCTTACCTTGCTCTAAATAGTAATCCAGCAACAGGTTGTGTAGGTCATTTTTGTTGGCTTGGTAGGGAACTTCTAGTTGATACTCACGTGCAAGAGTTTGTAGTTCAGTCCTCTTGGCACGACTTAAAGTCCCTATTTCACCTGCTGGATTTGCACGGAAAGTTTGGAGACGAAACATGGTGAAATTAGCAAATAAAGGTACACGAATGTTCAATAATGAAATGTCAGAAACAGGACAACGTGGCAACTGGTACCTATCCTGTGTGATCTTTAACAATTAACGTTAAGTGAAAGATATTAAACGATTAAATTAAATCAAGGGCGCAGGAAATCTTGTACCCGGTACTCATGTAAGAGAATAAGGGCAAGAAAATCCTACTAACAAATGAAACAAAGTTTCGAAAACAAATGAAACAGTTAAATGCTTCAAAAGTAAAATTGGTAGTCCAAGGATGTAGGCATACCTTGCCAAGTCTCTATAGGACATAAAGCAAGTTTTTCCTACTGAATTTAATATGATACTTACAGAATTAGCGAACTTTTGTGCTCTGAAAAAATAAGCTAATTCCCTACCGTTGTATGTATCATCATCTCTGACTGACGTGTAGGGGTGCGAGGTGTCAACTGGTGACGAGAACTGCTGCTGAGGTCCCAATTCAGCAACTAAAGTTCGAGCTAGAGGAACTATGGCCCTCTTTGTCCTCCTACAGTCAGATTGCAGAAGATTGGGTACTCTTGACCCGGGGCAGACCACAGTACCAGGGTACCAATATGATGATCTGTCAGAATGAGAAATATTCAAGGGACATAGATGGTAAATACGAGTAATAACAAGGAGGGAGAGATGACCAATTAAGAGTATGACTGCGGCCTACAGTCACCACGTAATCCAAAGTTGTCTCACCTTCACTATATGTTACTCTCGTAATGCACAATACACCGCACCTTATAAAAAATGAAATTGAATGAAAAATAGTAAAGCTACGTTAACAAAGTTAAATACGCTTACCATAAATTACCACTTGGCACCAGTACCTGAGTGAAGCTCCTAGGACAGGCCCCCATATAACTTGTGACGGTAACGCGTTGGTGTTCGGCTGTTTAAGGCTAGGGGTATGGCCTCGTCACATAGTTATAAAAAAAAATAGAAAAACTGGAACTTCGTCTGTGGTAAGGTAAGGAGAAGACACACAAAACACAAGTAAACTTTAACAATGAAATTTTAATTACGTTAAATAAATCAAAACATGAAAATAATGCACAAACAAATTCTTATAATAAAATCAATCAAAATAATAAGAATACTTAAATGACACAATGAAAAGTTACGTTAAGGCAAAATAACAAGAAGTGCAACACAAAGGTAAGTGGGAGGTGCTGGAATATTGGCTTAAAGCCACCACCTCTCTCAGTACACGCTAACGTCTAGCTGGGAGGTGTGATGGCCACGAAAGCACTGAACATTCTGCGGACTGATGTTGGGGCGACCCCAGACATCAGGTAGTATGGGGGGCGAGTGCAGGTGCAGCCAGACCGGCGACCAATCAGCGCAGCCGGCAGCGATCAACATGTAGTTTGGTGATTTGGGTCCGAACAGGTGGCTGGCTGCATACGTTTTTGCTCACCCTGGCAAGCCTTGCTGGTGTTGTTGTCGTTGTTGGACATTTCTTCCATAGTCTTTTTATATAATTGTGAAGACGTAATTATGGAGGGAAGAGCAGGCTCAATCTCTTGAAGGAGATTATCGTCACAATATACTTAGTAGTGAATACCTACACAAAAGTAGCAGAACACAATACATAAATATTTGCTAAGCACATTTTTTTAACAAGCTTAGGTATACACAGCAATGTGCTGCTATCCTATTATGTATGAAAGACCACAGTGTAGATCAAAAACCTCACAGGACAGCCAGTCATACATGGAATCTGGAGAGAATATGAAATGTAAGGCTGATCTATTAGCCTCCACTAACAAAATCGGGGTACAGCACAAGAATATCTTCCAATATTCCTGAGTGTATGAAGTAATAACAAAACTCAAAGTACATCATACCATTGGTTCTGAAATCATTGATAACAGGGCAATCACATATATAGTGATAGACAGTATGTCCTAGCTTTTGTTCACATAGTTTACAACTGGAATGATTTCCATTGGCAGATACATTACCTGCAGGCACCTGCCATAAATATTGATATCTCAACTTAATTTTGACAATTACCTATAATTACATAGGACAACACCTAAGTGAGATGGTATCCATACAAATCTACCTGAGAAATAAATGACATTAGATGTGTTTAGATAAAAAAAGTCATTGTTTTCTTGAAGTATTTTACAAACACTAAAAGATTTCTGTTTGTTTTATCAGTCCCTAACTTATACATAAGCTTTAACATACCTGTTACACTGGATATGTGGGATTTCTTGGTTCTAATTGAGTCACATACTAACTCTATCCCCTTTTGAACATCATTTTGAGAAACTGATCTGTTGAGAATAGAGGATACTGTTTACTATAATGTTTACTAAATTCAAACATATAAAGACCCTGATAAATTAAATAAAAAGTAACTTAAATTTTTAGGCAATGGTCACAATGGCATTTTATGATGGCTGACAATTACGGTACAAGAACTAAACAATTAAAATAATAAAGAAATGTTTTGGCAATTTTATGATTTATGGTACTGCATTGATTTTACAGTACAATAACCTTGTTAAAATATATAAGAGTATTTCAAAACAGTGTTTCTTACTATATATTTTACAAGCAAACCTTTCATTTAAACTCTGGGCTAAGTTGGTTAACTCTGCAATCCAGATGAGAAGTTGTTTTTCATCAAGAGATAAGTCAGCTAACTCCTTTCTTATTAACTCTGCAGCTTCTTTTGCCTATCAACAGGAGGAAAAACTGCCCTGTTAGTAAAATAAATGTTGCAATTTTTATTTAATATTTGATATTACAAAAAAAAACAATCCTTACGAGCCTAACTGCTGATGAAGGCTGTTTAATGGCAGTAAATGTTATTTTTATTTTTATTTTTGAATGTTTTTTTTTTCCTGTGCACTTATATTAGTGATTCATGACCATTGTTGCATATATTCAATGAATATAGCAAATTACTTGCCTTACAAAATCTTGAAGCTAGAACACGAGCTAAAGAGTCATGTTTACGATGGTTCCAAAAAAATGAAGATTCACTAAGTTCTTCTTCACGCTCTGAAAAAAAGGGACAAAAAATAACTCCCTTCGATGAATATGTAAAATGAAAATAATTCACTTTTATGCAGGCGATGAGTCACAATAACGTGGCTAAAGTATGTAGACCAGACCACTCACTAGAAGGTGAAGGGACGACGACGTTTCGGTCCATCCTGGACCATTCTCAAGTCAATTGTGATGAGGAAGTAGAGACAGGCAATAAATAGGCTAGAGAGAGCTGAGGAGCAAAGTAAGGTGTATTTTAGGGGATAGTAATAATAATAAGAGCTGCAGAGGGCCTATTGGCCCATACGAGGCAGCTCGTATTATAACCACCAAATGAGAAGGAGATAGGAATAAGAAGACGATAGCAAGGGAGCGTAGGAGAAGACAATGAACAGAAAAAAGGGAGAAGAGAGAAAGAAAAGGAAAGAGAAAGAAAAGATAGATAAATGGAAGGGGTTGGCTTATGTTAGGTCACGTTTGTTAGAAAGATTACAGCATTTGAGTATATACTGTGAAAGGGAAGAGTCCACAGCAACAAAGCCAGGACTCAAGTTCATGTTAGGTACATTGTGTATTAGAGCCGATTCAACAAGACGGCGTCTGTGTAGAGTAGAGGCAGGAAAGATTATTTTGGAGGAAGACCAATCTATGGGATGATTAGAATCCCTCACATGGCAGAAGGGAGCATTGTTAGTGTCTGCAGACTTGACACTTCTCTTGTGTTCCTTAAGTCTGTCATTCAGTGTACAGCCAGTTTCGCCAAAGTATTGTACAAGATGAACAGGAAATAGAGTAGACACCAGCAGCAGGAGGAGCATTTTTTTTTTTTTTTTTTGAGGAGCACTGTGAACTAGATTGCTACGAAGTGTGTTAGTTTGTTGGTGTGTTAGTTAGTTCTTATTCCTATCTGCTTCTCATTCAGTGGTTATAATAGCAGCTGACTCGTATGGGCCAATAGGCCATCTGCAGCTCTTATTATTATTACTATCCCCTAAAATACACCTTACTTTGCTTCTCAGCTCTCTCCAGCCTATTTATTGCCTGTCTCTACTTCCTCATCACAATCGACTTTAGAATGGTCCAGGACGGACTGAAACGTCGTCATCCCTTCACCTTCTAGTGTGTGGTCTGGTCAACATTCACTTTTATACTATCTATAATTTACTTGCTATATTAATCAAATCCAATTCATATACACAAAGTTGTAGGGTGACACCAGGTGTTGCTAGTTACTGAAGTCATCTTCATTACACATAATAAATATCACTAACAAGTTTTAATAGATTATACCTACCTCATTGTAACAATGCACTATAAACTAACCGGCTTTCAACATTTTTTGGTGGTACACTACTGTTGTACCGCGACATATAGCTGAAAATTTGCTCGGTTTCTTCACCTGTGGTCAAACCACTTCCGTGCTGCCAGCGTCCTCCATACAAGACCTATAATTAAGATGTAACACACTGTAAAATAATTACAAGGAAAGAATATTAGTAGATTGCTCAAAAATTTAATTATATACTAAATACTTTATTTTGATTAATAGCTTTTTAACCCTAAAATAACGTTACATTTATACCCGTTATTTTGACAAATGATAATTATTTACCTGGCAATACCATGCATGTGCTTTTGCATGCAAAACACCTAGGAACGGCTTTGTCTCCAGTAGGGTGAATTCTTTATTTTTTTTCTTGAATTTTCAGGGCCCATGGCCAGTACTGTACTGGCAGATGATGTCCTGGCAGATGTACTTGGCACTTTTGAAGTAATTTATATGGAGATAGTGTGCATAGCCAAAAACCTCACCACGAGTCATATTGCACATTTTGAGAATTACACCATGCCGGCATGATGCAAGGCTTATGCCAGTCTGGTCCAGGGATTTGTGTGTATACGATTCGTTTCGCGCCGCTTTCCACAACGAGACACCACAATTTTGGCTGTTCTGCAAATCAAATATAAATGATATATATTATATATATATATATCATATATATTATATATTTATATAATATATATTTTATTAAATATGACCGAAAAAGTAAGATTAATAATTCTAACACGAATTTTCTCAATCTTTCGTACATTATGCTTCACTGTTGGAGGTAAATCAAAAATCACTTCTCCAAAATTCATTTTTATTTCTAGTCTGACGCGACACGGGCGCGTTTCGTAAAACTTATTACATTTTCAAAGACTTCACAAATACACAACTGATTAGAACTTGCGTTTCCCTGATTTTATATCTACATTTGAGTGAGGTGGGAAGGGTGATGTGGCATTACATTTGAGTAAGGTGGGAAGGATGATGTGGCATTAGAGGATATTAATAGGGTATTAAAAGTATCAACACAAGACAGAACACGAAACAATGGATATTTGAATAGAAGTGTTTGTAGAAAGCCTATTGGTCCATATTTCTTGATGCTTCTATATTGGAGCGGAGTCTTGAGGTGGGTAGAATATAGTTGTGCAATAATTGGCTGTTGATTGCTGGTGTTGACTTCTTGATGTGTAGTGCCTCGCAAACGTCGAGCCGCCTGCTATCGCTGTATCTATCGATGATTTCTGTGTTGTTTACTAGGATTTCTCTGGCGATGGTTTGGTTATGGGAAGAGATTATATGTTCCTTAATGGAGCCCATCGCCAGAGAAATCCTAGTAAACAACACAGAAATCATCGATAGATACAGCGATAGCAGGCGGCTCGACGTTTGCGAGGCACTACACATCAAGAAGTCAACACCAGCAATCAACAGCCAATTATTGCACAACTATATTCTACCCACCTCAAGACTCCGCTCCAATATAGAAGCATCAAGAAATATGGACCAATAGGCTTTCTACAAACACTTCTATTCAAATATCCATTGTTTCGTGTTCTGTCTTGGGTTGATACTTTTAATACCCTATTAATATCCTCTAATGCCACATCATCCTTCCCACCTTACTCAAATGTAATGCCACATCACCCTTCCCACCTCACTCAAATGTAGATATAAAATCAGGGAAACGCAAGTTCTAATCAGTTGTGTATTTGTGAAGTCTTTGAAAATGTAATAAGTTTTACGAAACGCGCCCGTGTCGCGTCAGACTAGAAATAAAAATGAATTTTGGAGAAGTGATTTTTGATTTACCTCCAACAGTGAAGCATAATGTACGAAAGATTGAGAAAATTCGTGTTAGAATTATTAATCTTACTTTTTCGGTCATATTTAATAAAATATGTCTACAGGAAAGACTGCTACCAAAATATACTTATATAATATATATATATATATTTATATATATATGACAATGTCAGACCACGGAGGAAAATGAAACAGGAAATTTCCTTAAGTACTTTCGTATATTAAATACATCTTCAGAAGGAATCGATATATATATATATATATATATATATATATATATATATATATATATATATATATATATATATATATATATATATATATATATATATATATATATATATATATATATATATATATATATAATATATAAATACAGTATATATAAAATATATAATAAATAATGAAAAGAACCTAACCTGATGGGTTATATAAAAGTGATATAGACCAACAGAAATATAGCATCTTACTCAATATGGCTTCAGACCCCAAAAATCACCATTTATATGGTGCATGTAGCTCTTGACAAACGTTGAGTACTCTATGTTTTACTGGTTGACTTGCCTGTGGGTTAAAAAAACTTAACTACTTGTTATAATATATATATTAACTCTGTAAACTGTAAGACATCATGACTGTCTTTTCCCAATGGTGTAGTGGGTTAAGACACTCGCCTGGCGTTTCGCGAGCGCTTTTTCCTGGGTTTGAATCCTGGCCTTGGAAGATTTACTGGGCATCAACCCTTAACTATGCCCCCCCCCCCTGTTTACCCAACAGTAAAATGGGTACCTGGTTGTTAATGGATTTGGTGGGGTCATATTCTGGGGAACATAGGATTAACGACTTGCTTGAAACACTATGCGTGCTAGTGGCTGTACAAGAATGTAAAAAGTCTTGTATATATAAATAAAAATATAAAATCTATGTACAGTTTACAAAGTCTGTACACATAATATTTACCTTTGTTTTTAAGCTCTCTATATGGTTCAGGTGATTAGTCACATCATTGTCAGCAGCAAAGACACCCTCTGAATAATATGATTCCCTCAATCCTCTGAAAGAAACAAAATGACAGTATTTACATAATTTACATTGATTTGTTTTCAATTTTGATTATTGTGTAAATATATATTACTTAATGTTGTAATACATGAATAACGCTATTATGTATTGCATGTAAGAATTTTTCAGATATTGATATATTTACATAACGAATAATGTATTGTGATATATAAGTTGCCCTAATAGAAATGTATTAATTGTTGAAAAATAAAAATTTATCTTACAAAAGGAAAATTATTTAAGAACTGTACCTTCCAACTTTTTTATATCGGAATAACTTTTTGTTGCCATCAATATGTATGGCAAATGGGTTAGTATGACAAGCAGGGCACACGGTCTTGTTGTAGCTTTGGACATTTGCAAGTTCATACTGCATAAATCTCCACTCCTGGAATGTTCTTTAGGCAGCTTCAAAGTTGATGCAACCATCCTGAAATATATACTGAATATAGAATTTGCATGGATTAGCCCCATATATTGGGGGAGTGGGTAGCACAAGTTGTAGTGCAAGATTGAACAACTACGTTCCCAGCCTAATACTGGGAACCTTGTTCCCAGCGTAGTGCTGGGAACCTAGTTCCCAGAACTAGGCCCAGATGTGGCTAAGCCAAGCAAGTTGCATGAGTTAGCCATATATATTGGGGGAGTGGGTACCACAAGTAACAGTGCAAGTTTGAAGAACTACGTAGGAAACTATAAGGATGAAATTAATGCTTTTTAGTTTTATTTTTGAATAATGTTTTGAACAGCTGGACAGCTTTTAATTCAATAAAGAGTTTACCAATTAGGAGCAATAACCAATTACTTTATTTGCATAGAGAGTTTGCACAGATTTAGTTTGACTCGGGGGATATCAGAGAGATATTGATTTCTGGTGTGGTGATTATGGGATCCTTTACATCTATGAAGGAAGAGTTTCAGATCAGGATGTGCATTTAGGAACAAGGTTTTGTACATATAAGTGGCACAACAGAATGTGTGGAGTGGGTTCATATTTTTATGTATTATTATATATACAGTTTAATGTATACAGGTACTTACATTACATATATAAAATTAATAAATACTTACTCTTCCATTATGAGAGCCAAGCGCTTGGAGCGCTATTAACAAGGATTTCATTGATAAACCTGGGCTGTTCCTTTGAAGGAAATGCCAGTTGTTCAGGAGTTTGGTGCTAAAGAATGTGTTACTTTTCCTGGCAGATGAGCAGAAGTATCCACCATCATACAACATCTTAGCATCTGCAGGAAGGCTGTATCCACACTCTTGACACTCAAATATGGGCAGATAAAGGTCATACCTGCCTAGAAAGCTTAGTTTTAGTATTTATTCCTAAAATAAAGCAGCTTATTTTGAATCTTTTGTAAAACTCATCTCCATCACTGAATGGATATGTTTGTGTCTCAAAGATTGAAGTCCACATGCTTGGGTATGGGTATCGTCACTAGAACTTCAGTGATGCTACTATATTCAGTGATGCATATACTCATAGACTTGTGTGTTCAAACTTAATATTAAATAAAATATACCTGAGAGCATTATGAAAGTACACATGATGTCAGAACTCTTTATGTTAAGGTTACAGTCTTTACAGTTACAGGAAATTTTTGGCACAACAGGTTCTGAATAAGAAAATAATAATAAACTTAGCAAAGATTGCATATTTAAATAATATTCAGTAAATCAAATGCCATAAAAATTGAACTGCTTATTGAGTAAAAAATGTATTTATTTTTTTCTTTCAATATTTTGGTACTTATATTGTAAAGGCTTGGTAAAAAGAAAAGTTTTCATATGTAAAGAATTTTTTGGTTTACATACGCCAGTCAGTAAATGTCCCATTAAGGTCAACAGTCACAGTTGGTGGCAATGCTTCATAATATCCACTGGCCCAGGAAAACCTATCATAGAATGGGTTTAAAAAATGTTTTTTCATATCACAGTGGTAGCAGAATAGGCGATGACAATCTTCACATTTGATGCTGGCTTCAATCATACATTTGAAGCATTTTGTGTCTGTCAAATGAAAATATTTGAAAACATATGTTCAAAAATATCGCATCTTTGTCAAAAAAGACTTCTGTACAGTTTCAGATCATGCAGAATTAGGAAAAAAATGTGGTCTATAAGTATACATAAACATTTTAAATTAGTGATAAAATGCTTCAGGTATATTTAAAACGAAGTATCCACTCTCTATTCAAAAAATATAACTAAAAAAAATGCAAATATAATAAGTTGTAATGTAAACTGATATGCTGATGTAAATAGACAATATGCTTATAAGTATTGTGTATGTACCTTCAACTGGAACAGCGTGCCTACACACCTCCCACTCAAATAGAACTGACCGACTTTCTTCCCAAGAAATTTCAGCCTTCATTCTTCTTTGCTGCCATTGAGAAATCTTCACTTGCGATTCTTGGATTTTTTTTTATTTCTGCAGCAAGTTCGGCAGCGGCTGAAATTATTATACTTTAATTATAATCTTTCACTGATTTTTAGACTATCTTCATTAGCTGTTTTAAATTTCACTCAAACTATAAGTCAATATTTTGACCAAAAAATATTTTTATATATAAATTTATATATATATATATATATATATATATATATATATATATATATATATATATATATATATATATGTATATATATATATAGTCAGAGGACTATATATATATCCTCTGGTGGGAGTGTCCTCTGGTGTCAGAGGACACTCCCTACAATACCTCAAATCCTACCTTACTGACAGGCTCCAATGTGTTTCTGTGAATAATACAATTTCTCCCACCCTACCCATCAACATTGGTGTTCCCCACTGCAGCATACTTGGCCCTCTCCTCCTTCTCATCTACATTAATGACCTTCCAAATGCCTCCCAACACCTCAAACCAATTCTATTTGCTGACGACGCAACCTTCATTTACTCCAGTCCTGATCCCCTTGCTCTAAATGCCACAGTAAATACTGAGCTTAATAAAGTCCATCTATGGCTAACTGCCAACAAACTCACCCTTAACATTGACAAAACTTTCTATATTCTGTTTGGCAAGATATCCTCTAATCAAATAAATCTCAAAATAAACAATACCCAAATTTGTAACAAATTAGATGGCAAATTCCTTGGCATTCTCATTGACCACAAGCTGAATTTCCAGGGACACATTCTAAACATATCAAAAAAAGTTTCAAAAACTGTGGGCATGCTTTATAAGATCAGATATTATGTACCACGCACTGCCCTGGTGACTCTCTATTACTCCCTTATCTATCCATATCTCAACTATGGTATTTGTGCTTGGGGCTCTACTACCCAAAATCACTTACGTCCTCTAATTACTCAACACAAAGCTGCTATTAGGACAATATCCAATTCTGGCCCCAGACATCACTCGGTACCCCTACTCAAATCTCTGAATATGTTAGACATTAAGTCACTGCACATTCTCTCATGTGTATTATACATATATAAAACGCTAAACTATAATGCCAATCCTGATCTCAAAAGCTTCATAGAAGGTTGTAACAGAACCCATGAGCACCACACCAGAAATAAATACAGTTTTGATATTCCTAGAGTACGACTTAATCAAACCAGAAATGCTCTACAAATCAAGGGGCCCAGAATGTGGAATGACCTTCCCAACCATGCTAAAGACTGTACCTCTCTCAACCAGTTTAAGTTAAAAACGAAGCTATACCTAATAAATTCCCTGTAACTCACCTTACCCCTCTGTTGTCAACCCATGTATGTTTTTTTGTTTTTTTTTTGTTTTTCAAATCAACGCTGTTTGAATGTAATTTTCTGTAATAATTTGTAATTGTATTTGTGCTGCTTTTTCAACAATGTTCCCCCCTCTTTTACCTCTATTTTTATTTGTACACATCATCAACACATCTTATTCTTTTTACCCA
>NC_091158.1:49147345-49297345 GCF_040958095.1 Procambarus clarkii | reverse complement strand
CTACATACCAGCAAATCAATTGTCTAATTAACATGCATATATATGCTAATTAACCTTCAAGATTTATATGTCAGAAGAAAGGCAGAGATGTAGACATTACTGTAGCTACATTTCAAGTAATATATATAATGTATGTGAAAGGCATTATATTTTTAAATAAATAATACTACATAATCGCCGGTATCCGGACACATGCACACTACATTCAATGCCATCATTATAGTCGGTAAATATGTTATATTTCATTAATACTTGTGTAATGCAAGGAGGTTTTATCTTTTTTAAAGATAAATATTTCAACTTTAAATATCTTTTCAAATATTTGTCATTAAAGTATATATTCTGAAAATAATCATGTATTTTATTTACCCCAAAGTAGAGCACGCATATCATAGTGTCATATCCTGTGATTAGTAATTTATTTCGCACCCCATACTCATTCCTTGAAGATTATTTACATTCACTCCTCGCTGGATAAATTCAAGATCTTTTGAGTACATGAAAATATGTTTTAGAATTAAAGTATTCAATTGAAATTAGTAGCGTATAGCTAGCTCTAAGCAGAACTACTACTGTACCAGTAACCAGTAAAACATTTTAATTAACATTTCAGATCAGGTAAGAATTGAGACCACAAAAATCCAGTAGCATTTCTATCACATTCGTCTATAGTTGAACCATTAAGAATGTCTCTTAAATGTTACCCAAGCACACATGTTTGTGGAGACTAAAGTTATTATCAATAGAAAGCAACAAGGCCAGATGGGTTTATTGCACCATATATGACAGAGGACTTTCTAAGTGAGCAGAAAGAAACATCAGATTAGTGATGTGAAAGGAATTAGATTCTCTGAATCTTTATCCTGGGAATGTGTGTGTGTAATACTAGATAAGAGAGAAAATTAGGTCTGGAATCAGTACATTAGACAGCAGAGGGTTAGAAAGGCGGAATCCAAGAGCTAACAGCTTTAGAACATAAGAACAAAGGTAACTGCAGAAGGCCTCTTGGCCCATACGAGGCAGCTCCTATTTATAACCACCCAATCCCACTCATATACATGTCCAACCCACGCTTGAAACAATCGAGGGACCCCACCTCCACCACGTTACGCTGTAATTGGTTCCACAAATCAACAACCCTGTTAACGAACCAGTATTTACCCAAGTCTTTCCTAAATCTAAAAGTATCCAATTTATACCCATTGTTTCGTGTTCTATCTTGTATTGATACTTTTAATACCCTATTAATATCCCCTTGTTGTTCTAGATTTAGCTACATAGAACGAAGTGTCCATGTAGCACGGGCTATGGTGAGCTCGTAATTGAGTTCGGTTATTCGCGATAACCTTGTTTCTGTGATATTTGAGTCTAATTGATTGATTGATAAAGATTAAGCCACCCAAGAGGTGGCACGGGCATGAATAGCCCGTAAGTGGTACAATTTTTTTTCTGAGTATTCTGAGGTTGCATTTAACCATCATGCTGTTATCGTGGGGGAGGATACTGCTTCACAGTCTTTATGAGGGTGTCCAGCTGCTGGACACCTTTGTTGACCAGGAGAGTGGCTGTGTTGATGGCTTCAGGGTGGCCACTGCATGATTCAGGAACTCTTAAAGCTCTTCTAAGGTCATTGGTTGCTTCACATTCCAGAAGATAGTGAAGTAATGGCTTTTCTGTGACAGTTTGGCAGAAGATGCACTCTCTCTGTCGGGGTTCACCAATCTCCCAGTTGCATCTGTAACCTAGACGTAGTCTATATAGTCTAACTGCTATTTCCCTGTGGATTCCTTTTGGGATATTTAACCTCTCTAATTTGGTTGCCTGAAGATACCATGTTGCAGATGGCGAACCTTCAGCTATTCTCTGGTGTAGGTCGGCTTTGTTGAGATGTGAGAGTTTTTTGGTGATGATGTTTTTTATGTTCTCTAGGCTGGGTTGAATTGTTTTATGTATCACTGGATGACGAGTTGCCAATTTAGCAATTTCATCAGCTTTTTCATTTAATGGGATTCCAATATGGGATGGGATCCAGTTTAAAGTTATGTTGAGGCCTTTGCCTTTAGCGACTGCTCCTTGATACAAAATGGTGGTAATTATTTCCACATTATCTTTCCACTGTTTTTGTCCTAGTATTTGAAGTGCAGCTTTTGAGTCTGTGTGTATGATTGCATTTTGAGTGTTTTGTGCAATCGCATATGCGAATGCCTGTTGTATGGCAAACAGCTCAGTTTGGGTTGATGATACTAGTCCTCCCAGTCTCCAATATGCCTGAACGCTGGTCGTGCAAAGAGCAGCGCCAGCACTCTCATTTTCTGTGTCCACCGATCCGTCTGTGAAGATGTGGGTGGCTCCTGCTACTGCTATGCTATACATTTGCTCTTCTATTATGCGCCTTAGGATTGTCGGATCATAGGCAGCCTTTTTCATTGGGAGACTTTCTATTACTATTTTGAAAGTAGGCTCTTCCCACGGCGCGGAAGGAGTGTAATTTGGGTGTGGATGATCACCCTCTCTATCAAGAATCATGTTTTTTTAAATGTAGTCTGTTTAGGACTTTTCCTGCTCTTGCAACCCAAGAGTTTCCATTGTTTTGGCATAGTCCAACCACCAAGGCCTGCCGTACTGGGATTGGATCAGAAGAAATAATTATCTTACTGATAATTGTAGCTGTCCTTTGTGATATTCTTTCTTGTAGAGAGGGCAAACCCGTCTCCAGTCTAAGAGTTTCAAGCCTGGTCCACATGGGGGCTCCCAGTACAGCTCTCATAGCATTGTTTTGGGCAACTTCAAGCTTTTTCCACTGTTGGTGTGATAGATTTGTGAGTGCAGGTGCGGCATAATCGATCACTGATCTGACTGCCTCTACATAGTATGTGCGAAGGACTTGCAGATTGGCTCCTCCAGAAAGGGAGGTTAGCAACCTGAGGATTGCCGTCCGGGCCGCAGTTCGCTCTCTCAAGTATGTGACCTCAGCATTAAAATTCATATGTGTGTCCAGGATGATTCCTAGATACTGATAGGTGTCGACCCATTCTATTGGTTGACCCTGTACTGTGAGTTGGATGTTGGGCTTCGCTATTTTTATGGGCATGGTCTTTGACTTTGAGGGGTTGAGTTTGATCCCAATCTGTTTTGCCTCTTTACTGATGCAGTCTAAGCATTTGGGTGCAAGGCGCGCCGCATCCCTTCCTTTTATGATGATGACAAAGTCGTCCGCGTAGTTTAGCAGCCTGCAGTGATGTGGGAGTTTCAACCTCATTATTCTCTCCATTAAACAGTTGAAGAGAAGAGGGCTAAGAATACCTCCTTGCGGTGTACCATTTTCATGTCTTTTGTACTCAGAGACTGCGCCATGAAGTTTTACTCTTGCTTCTCTGTTTATGAGACAGTTTTTGGTCCAGGAGAGCAGGTTGCCTCTGACCTCTTTGTCAATGAGGCAGCAGAGAATAGCTGGGGCGCTAGCCAGTTCAAAGGCTTTTTCGAGGTCCAGGAATATCAGCATTCCTTGTCTGTCATTCAAGTGGGCTAACAGAGTTGTAATACATTCCACTGTGCCAACCCCTCTTCTATAGGCATACATATCATGGTGCAGTTTAGGCATTTTCCACTCCAGTCTGTTGAGTGCCATTCTGTCAGCCGTCTTGGCTGCACAGCTTTGGAGAGAGATGGGCCTGGGATTAGCTGGATCTTTGGGTTTTGGGATCGGCACTATGTCTGCTCTATTCCAAGCAGAAGGTCTAGTTTGAGAAGTCCAGGCTAAATTAATTAACCTTAGGTATGCAGCGTCTCCCTCTGGGCCGAGGTTTCTAATCATTTTATAGGTTATTTTGTCGGCTCCAGGGGATGTATCCTTGGATTTTTTCTTAGCCCGATTGAGCTCATCCAGTGTGAAGGGGGCATTAGTGTCAGAGACTTCTTCACATGCTGTAAGGATTCTGTGCCACTTTTCTTCCTCTAGTCCGGTCTGTACTGCTAATACATCTGGTGGAAGTTGATTGCTGGCTGCTCTCTCTGCAAACCTGGTTGCCAGTACTTCGGCAGGTCTAATATTATTTGAGGTATTCGGCAGGTATTTGAGTCTAATATCCCCTTTGTTATGTCCATTCATGCACTTGTAAACCTCTCTCATGTCACCCGTAACTCTTCGCCTTTCCAGTGAATGCAATTTAAGCTTTGTTAATCTTTTTTTATATGACAGGTTTCTAATTTCTATGTTCTCTTATTATTCTTTAACATATATTGTTCATTACTTCCCACCTTTTGAACTGAGAGGATTAATATATTAGCTACCTCGTCTCTCATTAATCTAATGGCCGAGGCTACATATAACTGTGAAATTCTATCCTCAATACTCATCATATTCAATTCCTTCCTCATTATCTCAATCATAGCATTTCTTGGGCACCCTAAGATTATTCTCATGGCTAAACCATAGGTTTAGCCTATGGATACAAATAGCAAATACACAAGCAATTCATTTCATGAGGATCCCGGGGATCCTGTAAATTACTATCCTCCCTTCTCATCTAATATTGTTCTTCCGAAGAAATTACTATCTATTTGTTTGTGTTATATACAAGAAGGTACATTGGATTTGTCAGAGTACATAACAGTGGTGTTCTTACAATTATTGTAAAGCCACATAGTTTTGGGCAAGTGCTTAATCTATCAGGGGGGGGGGGGGGCCATCTGGCGCCTCCCTTTCCCGGCAATTAAATGTTAACCGCATAGAATGTTACAGTATTACACTGTCATTTCCCAAGGTAGCACTTTTACTAATGTAAAATGTAATAGCCCCATTGTTAGACTTAATTTTTTTTTTTTTTTTTTTTTTTTTGTTTGAGATATATACAAGTAATGAATGTAATATGAATGTAACAACAAGAGTTGTTACATTCTTGTACAGCCACTAGTACGCGTAGCGTTTCGGGCAGGTCCCTGGAATACGATCCCCTGCTGCGAAGAATCGTTTTTTCATCCAAGTACACATTTTACTGTTGTGTTAAACAGAGGCTACAGTTAAGGAATTGCGCCCAGTAAATCCTCCCCGGCCAGGATACGAACCCATGACTTAGCGCTCGCGGAACGCCAGGCGAGTGTCTTACCACTACACCACGGAGACTGCTACAAAATCTCTGGAAGTTACACATTATTACATTTACCCTTGTTACACTTACTAAGTTTAATATACAATGTTATTCTCAGGATGTTAACCTTCAAGTCATGTTAATCAAACCAGTACAGTGCATTGTTAACTTACAGCGTTAATGTAAATAAGTTATTTTACGCATGATAAAAGTTTTACCAATGGTTGTTGACCAGACCACACACTACAAGGTGAAGGGATGACGACGTTTCGGTCCGTCCTGGACCATTCTCAAGTCGATTGTGATGAGGAAGATTTATTTATTTATTTATTTAATTTATTTATTTATTTATTTATTTATATACAAGAAGGTACATTGGGTTTGTGAGAATACATTGGATAGTACAGTATTTACATTCATGTAAAGCTACTAGTACGCACAGCGTTTCGGGCAGGTCCTTAATCTAGCAGATAATTTTAAGTAGGTAATTTCAATCAGAATTGATAAATGATAAAGATACATTACAAGAGAAAAATGAGATGAGAGAGATAAGTAAGTATATTAAAGCACATTGTTATATTAAAGCTCTGATTGATTACATTGACAGCTTGATTAGTAATTTAAACAAGATTAATAGACACCATACAGCAGATTGACAGCACATATAAGACAGCAATGATCACAATGGTAAAGATGTTCAGATTGGGTACATAAAGATTGGGAGACTGGGTAGCAAAAGATTCAGATAAACAAGATTTATAAACACCATACAACAGATTGGCAGCACATATAAGAAAACAGCAATGATCACAATGGTAAAGATGTTCAAATTGGGAACATAAAGGTTGGGAGATTGGGTAGCAATTGATACAGTGCAATTTTAAGGTAAAAAGTGAAAAACTATGATTGATTGATTTATGAAGATTAAGCCACCCAAGAGGTGGCACGGGCATGACCCCCCGCAAGTGGTACAATTTTTTTTTCTCAGTATTCTGAGTTTCCATTTAACCATCAAGCTGTTATCGCGGGTGTTACGGCCCTCTCGGGACGCAACGGGGTTCTTACTTTGATGTTGTTAGAGGAAGTTATATCCGATCCCAAGCCAGTAGTGGCCATCAAGGGATGTGATCCGTGACGCAAGTAACTTAAAGGGGGTAGGGAAAGAAAGTTAAGAACGTAAGACTATAATTGTTCCCATCACCAAATAAATAATATATAAAAGAATGCACAGGGGGAGGGGTATTAACGCTGTACAAGGGAATTACACAATCGTCTTCTGCTGAAGACTCTGGATGCAGACTCTCGGTGCTGAGTCCTCGGTGCTTTTGTGGTCTCTTGACGAATCTTTCGACCAAGCTGAGTCTACCCCAGACACAGGCCAGCCAAAACACAGTTTCACTGGGGGCACCGCCTTGGAGGCCGTCAACCACAAGTCCAGCCGGTCTGCTGGCAGATTCCGGATCAGCAAGGCTGGTCAGGCCACTCCACGATCGATATAAGGGTAACGCCCTAAACAGGAGCCTCGTGTGATACCACAAATCACTCTCCTGTCCTCAATACCCCAGTGGATAATCGTCTCCAGCAGTCGGTCCCGGGTAATCTTTCTACTGCCACTCCACTGGCAGGGTAACACACCACAGTGTTCTTCCGGGGGATGACTTCACAGCTGCTGCAGCAAAGCACAAGGTATGGAGACGGCTGCCTTGGGTAGACTGACTCAACTTCCATCACAGCAGTCCCAGGTCGACTCTGTAAGCAGACACGTCATCAATAACAGGGACACTAAAACACCTCACTTACAGGCTCAGACACAAATGCCCGACATATCCACTCCATAGATGGCGTTGTAGTCTGAGCACCACCTAACCAGAGGTCAGCGGCGGCGGTGTTGAGTGCTGAACGGGACTGGAAACTGGCCCTCGTAGCTAGTACACGTCGTCCTCACCAGGTGTCGTCGTCCTTTTGGAGGGGGTTTCGGGAGCTGACCCACAGATGGCGTGGTCGTCACTGCTCCGGGCTCGGACGCTGGATCCGGGTTCGTAGCAGCGGGGGAGGATACTGCTTCATAGTCTTTATGAGGGTGTCCAGCTGCTGAACGCCTTTGTTGACCAGGAGAGTGGCTATGTTGATGGCTTCAGGGTTGCCATTGCATGATTCAGGAACTCTTAAAGCTTTATCATTTCATAAGAAAAAAAATAGAGAAAATATATTAATTCAGGAAAACTTGGCTTATTAGGCAAATCGGGTCATTGCATGATTCAGGAACTCTTAAAGCTTTATCATTTCATAAGAAAAAAAATAGAGAAAATATATTAATTCAGGAAAACTTGGCTTATTAGGCAAATCGGGTCTTGCATAGTAGGCTGAGATGTGCGTTCCAGCTACTAGGTACGACATATATATATATATATATATATATATATATATATATATATATATATATATATATATATATATATATATTTTTTACATATATATATTATATATATATATATATATATATATATATATATATATATATATATATATATATATATATATATATATATATATATATATATATATATATATATATATATATATATATATATATTCTTTGGGGCACACGTGAGGAACACAAATGCGTACACCTCAGAATGAGGTGATTTGGTGAAATGCTATGCCCAAGATTACCATCCGAGTTGCCGGCGGGGAAGTGGTTCAAATAGCTTTGGCTGTCACTTCCTTTGTCCGGCCGTGATGGTCAAGCGGATTAAGGCGCCCTGTAGTTACCAGTTGCGTTGCTTCTGGGAGTATGGGTTCGAGTCACTTCTGGGGTGTGAGTTTTCAGTCGCATATAGTCCTGGGGACCATTCAGGCTTGTTCGCATTTGTGTTCCTCACGTGTGCCCCAAAGAATGAGGTGATTTGGTGAAATGCTATGCCCAAGATTACCATCCGAGTTGCCGGCGGGGAAGTGGTTCAAATAGCTTTGGCTATCACTTCCTTTGTCCGGCCGTGATGGTCAAGCGGATTAAGGCGCCCTGTAGTTACCAGTTGCGTTGCTTCTGGGAGTATGGGTTCGAGTCACTTCTGGGGTGTGAGTTTTCAGTCATATATATATATATATATATATATATATATATATATATATATATATATATATATATATATATATCTAGTCTGACGCGACACGAGCGCATTTCGTAAAACTTATTACATTTTCAAAGACTTTAGTTTACAAATACACAACTGAATAGAACTTACGCATCTCCGATTTTATATCTACATTTTAGTGAGGTGGATGGGGTGAGGTGGCATTAATAGGGTATTAATTTCATCAACACAAGACAGAACAAGAGGTGGCATTAATTGGGTATTAATTTCATCAACACAAGACAGAACACGAAACAATGGGTATTGAAATGGAAGTAATTGTAGAAAGCCTATTGATCCATATTTCTTGATGCTTCTATATTAGAGCGGAGTCTTGAGGTGGGTAGAATATAGTTGTGCATTAATTGACTGTTGATTGCTGGTGTTGACTTCTTAATGTGCAGTGCTTCGCAAACGTCAAGCTGTCTGCTATCGCTGTATCTATCGATGATTTCTGTGTTGTTTACTAGGATTTCTCTGGCGATGGTTTGGTTGTGGGAAGAGATTATATGTTCCTTAATGAAGCCCTGTTGCTTATGCATCGTTAAACGCCTAGTAAGAGATGTTGTTGTCTTGCCTATATACTGGGTTTTTTGGAGCTTACAGTCCCCAAGTGGGCATATGAAGGCATAGACGACGTTGGTCTCTTTTAAAGAGTTCTGCTTTGTGTCTGGAGAGTTTCTCATGAGTAGGCAGGCCGTATTTCTGGTTTTATAGTAAATCGTCAGTTGTATCCTCTGATTTTTGTCTGTAGGGATAACGTTTCTATTAACAATATCATTCAGGACCCTTTCCTCCGTTTTATGAGCTGTGGAAAAGAAGTTACTGTAAAATAGTCTAATAAGGGGTATAGGTGTTGTGTTAGTTTTCTCTTCAGAGGTTGCATGGCGTTTCACTTTCCTTCTTATGATGTCTTCGACGAAACCATTGGAGAAGCCGTTGTTGACTAGGACCTGCCTTACCCTACAGAGTTCTTCGTCGACTTGCTTCCATTCTGAGCTGTGGCTGAGAGCACGGTCGACATATGCGTTAACAACACTCCTCTTGTACCTGTCTGGGCAGTCGCTGTTGGCATTTAGGCACATTCCTATGTTCGTTTCCTTAGTGTGGACTGCAGTGTGGAAACCTCCGCTCTTTTCCATGACTGTTACATCTAGAAAGGGCAGCTTCCCATCCTTTCCCATCTCGTAAGTGAAACGCAGCACGGAACTCTGCTCAAATGCCTCCTTCTGCTCCTGCAGATGTCTGACATCAGGTACCTGTGTAAAAATGTCGTCAACATACCTGCAGTATATGGCCGGTTTCAAGTTCATGTCGACTAAGACTTTTTGCTCGACGGTACCCATGTAGAAGTTTGCAAACAGGATACCTAGGGGAGAACCCATGGCGACCCCATCTACTTGCTTATACATGTGCCCATTCGGGCTCAAGAAGGGTGCCTCTTTAGTACAAGCTTGGAGTCGTTTCCTCAGAATATTTTCTGGTATGTCAGGAGGAGTACAGGCTGGATCACGATACACTCTGTCGGCTATCATCCCGATTGTCTCGTCCACAGGTACGTTGGTAAACAGCGATTCGACGTCCAACGAGGCTCTTATCCCTGTGGCCCGTGTGCCCCGCAGTAAGTCAACAAATTCCTTTGGAGACTTCAGGCTGAAGGCGCAAGGAACATAAGGAGTCAGCAGGCCGTTGAGTCGCTTCGCCAGTCTGTACGTGGGTGTGGGTATCTGGCTAATGATTGGCCGTAGTGGGTTTCCAGGCTTGTGTGTCTTGACATTTCCATGCGCATATCCAGGATATGCGATATGCGTATGGAATTGTCAAGACACACAAGCCTGGAAACCCACTTCGGCCAATCATTAGCCAGATACCCACACCCACGTACAGACTGGCGAAGCGACTCAAGAACCCATGGTGACCCCATCTACTTGCTTATACATGTGCCCATCCGGGCTCAAGAACGGTGCCTCTTTAGTACAAGCTTGGAGTAGTTTCCTCAGAATATTTTCTGGTATGTCAAGAGGAGTACAGGCTGGATAACGATACACTCTGTCGGCTATCATCCCGATTGTCTCGTCCACAGGTACGTTGGTAAACAGCGATTCTACGTCCAACGAGGCTCTTATCCCTGTGGCCCGTGTGCCCCGCAGTAAGTCAACAAATTCCTTTGGAGACTTCAGGCTGAAGGCGCAAGGAACATAAGGAGTCAGCAGGCCGTTGAGTCGCTTCGCCATCACGACCTGACATAAGGTCCACTCACTGACAGGACCATCACGACCGGACATAAGGAAGTGATATCCGAGTGCCGGCGGGGAAGTGGTTCAAATAGCTTCGGCTATCACTTCCTTATGTCCAGTCGTGATGGTCAAGCGGATTAAGGCGTCCCTGTACATACCAGTTGCGTTGCTCCTGGGAGTATGGGTTCGAGTCACTTCTGGGGTGTGAGTTTTCAGTTGCATATTGTCCTGGGGACCATTCAGGCTTGTTCGCATTTGTGTTCCTCACGTGTGCCCCAAAAAATGAGGTGATTTGGTAAAATGCTATGCCCAAGATTACTATCCGAGTGCCGGCGGTGGGGTGGTTCAAATAGCCTCGGCTATCACCTCATTTTGTCCGGTCGTGATGGTCAAGTGGATTAAGGCGTCTTGTACATACCAGTTGCGTTGCTCCTGGGAGTATGGGTTCGAGTCACTTCTGGGGTGTGAGTTTTCAGTTGCATATTGTCCTGGGGACCATTCAGGCTTGTTCGCATTTGTGTTCCTCACGTGTGCCCCAATGAATGAGGTGATTTGGTAAAATGCTATGCCCAAGATTACTATCCGAGTGCCGGCGGTGGGGTTGTTCAAATAGCCTCGGCTATCACCTCATTTTGTCCGGTCGTGATGGTCAAGTGGATTAAGGCGTCTTGTACATACCAGTTGCGTTGCTCCTGGGAGTATGGGTTCGAGTCACTTCTGGGGTGTGAGTTTTCAGTTGCATATTGTCCTGGGGACCATTCAGGCTTGTTCGCATTTGTGTTCCTCACATGTGCCCCAAAGAATGAGGTGATTTGGTAAAATGCTATGCCCAAGATTACTATCCAAGTGCCGGCGGTGGGGTGGTTCAAATAGCCTCGGCTATCACCTCATTTTGTCCGGTCGTGATGGTCAAGTGGATTAAGGCGTCTTGTACATACCAGTTGCGTTGCTCCTGGGAGTATGGGTTCGAGTCACTTCTGGGGTGTGAGTTTTCAGTTGCATATTGTCCTGGGGACCATTCAGGCTTGTTCGCATTTGTGTTCCTCACATGTGCCCCAAAGAATGAGGTGATTTGGTAAAATGCTATGCCCAAGATTACTATCCGAGTGCCGGCGGTGGGGTGGTTCAAATAGCCTCGGCTATCACCTCATTTTGTCCGGTCGTGATGGTCAAGTGGATTAAGGCGTCTTGTACATACCAGTTGCGTTGCTCCTGGGAGTATGGGTTCGAGTCACTTCTGGGGTGTGAGTTTTCAGTTGCATATTGTCCTGGGGACCATTCAGGCTTGTTCGCATTTGTGTTCCTCACGTGTGCCCCAAAGAATGAGGTGATTTGGTAAAATGCTATGCCCAAGATTACTATCCGAGTGCCGGCGGTGGGGTGGTTCAAATAGCCTCGGCTATCACCTCATTTTGTCCGGTCGGGATGGTCAAGTGGATTAAGGCGTCTTGTACATAACAGTTGCGTTGCTCCTGGGAGTATGGGTTCGAGTCACTTCTGGGGTGTGAGTTTTCAGTTGCATATTGTCCTGGGGACCATTCAGGCTTGTTCGCATTTGTGTTCCTCACGTGTGCCCCAAAGAATGAGGTGATTTGGTAAAATGCTATGCCCAAGATTACTATCCGAGTGCCGGCGGTGGGGTGGTTCAAATAGCCTCGGCTATCACCTCATTTTGTCCGGTCGTGATGGTCAAGTGGATTAAGGCGTCTTGTACATACCAGTTGCTTTGCTCCTGGGAGTATGGGTTCGAGTCACTTCTGGGGTGTGAGTTTTCAGTTGCATATTGTCCTGGGGACCATTCAGGCTTGTTCGCATATATATATATATATATATATATATATATATATATATATATATATATATATATATATAAGCCTATACTTGCATAAACCACAAGTGAAGATTAACAATCTTTGGACAACACCCACCAGTGGGCCTCGAACCCAGAAAGCACAACTACCTTCCAGTAGCTGCCATAACTATTATGCTTTAACCCACTACACCATCAGACCCTACAAAAGAAGTAGAGTCTTCGAGATATATATATACCTCAAATATCTCCACTTCCCGAGGGCACTAGACAAGTGTGAGGTTATTCTGCGTTTTTCATCAAGCCACTGTCAATGTGAGAGAACTCGTGTCCATGCTATAAGCCTATACTTGCATAAACCACAAGTGAAGATTAACAATCTTTGGACAACACCCACCAGTGGGCCTCGAACCCTGAAAGCACAACTACCTTCCAGTAGCTGCCATAACAAGTACGCTTTAACCCACTACACCATCAGACCCTACAAAAGAAGTAGAGACTTCGTAGACACCCACCAGAGGCCCACTGGTGGGTGTTGTCCAAAGATTGTGAAAATTAAAATGGAAAATAAAATGGAAAATACTGGAGGCCCAGGTCCCAAATCTACACAGTAAAATAACAACATACTGAAGTGAACAATATGGAAGAAAATGAAGAATATAACCAGTGAAGAGAAGGGGTGCCATAGACACAATCAGAGAGTACTGAATAAACATCAGAGGTCTGCGGTTTTTCAACATACTCCTAGCGAGCATAAGAAATATTGCCGGAACAACCGTGGACTTCTTCAAGAGAAAGCTAGATAGTTTTCTCAAAGGAGTGCCAGACCAACCGGGCTGTGGTGGGTATGTGCGCCTGCAGGCCACTCCAAGCAACAGCCTGGTGGACCCAACTCTCACAAGTCAAGCCTGGCCTACTGCCAGTCTTGCTGTGTAAAAGAACTCCCAGAACCCCATCAAGCAGGTATTGATTGCTCTTTAAATACTTAGTATAAGCAAAGATATTTAATGTCTGGTGAAGGATGGAGGGTAGGCAATCCAAGAGAGGAGGTGCATACTCTAGATGAAAGCAAACTAAGTAATACTTAATAAATATTCTAAATTGGAATTTTAGGTAATAATGTACAATCTTTGGATGATAAAACAACACATCAGAAAACGAAGATGCAATGATCTTTACGCCTGTCTGGGACAATTATCAAATTGTGTAATTAATATTTTTGTGAATCATTTGCTAATTATACTCTTAGCTAAATGGATACTATGTAGCATGAAAGACTGCTTCATACCCTTTTCTGTCCAGAAAATTATGATAATTTGGGCTATCATAAAGCATGCAATATGATTAAAATATAGTACCGTGATAAAGGAAGTCTAATCCTAATTATAATGAAACTTACTTGGATTTTTGGAATCCATTGTTGCAATGATCTCTCAGATATTCGACTGCATGAGAAACAATATCACCGGTTGAAATTGATGTTGGGCTGCTGTAAAATTTACCCAAAAGGTACAAAACTATTTAAAACCAGGCATAAAATAGAATCAGTTTAGATTAATTACATAAAACTACAAGAACAAGGTAGGATGCATACTTGCACCACCATCCAAAAACTGCAAATGAGAGTTGTGACATGCAAATCTCATAATCACTTTTTTTTCACATATTAACTTCTTGGCATTTTTTCAGTAATTAAACTGAGATAAAAATAAAATTAATACATGTGAAAATACAAGCAAAATATAACTGAAATTTGAACAATGAAACTTTACAGATGATACAGAAGACACAAGAAAATTGGCACTGTAGGAGACATTGAAAAAACAGAAATAACAAGATGTTTAACAGTGATAAGTTACAGGTGCTGAAGTATGGTAGAAACGAGGAAATTGAAATTAAATGAAACAAGGAACACAGGATACAATCAGACCTACTCTAAGAAGGAAAAAACATGCAAGAGATCTGAGAATTACGACGTCTGAGGACCTCACACTTTGTGAACATAACCGAGCAAATATAGTGGCGGCCAGAAAAATAATGGGATGGTTTATGAGAATGTTAAAATTCAAAGACCCCACCCACAGTAATGCTAATACTATTCAAATAACTGGTGCTGTCCCATCTTGAGTATTGCTCGGTACTGACTCCCCCTTTCTGAACAGGAGAAATCTCTGAATTAGAGGAAATAGAGAGACCATAAACAGCAAACATATAAATGATAAAACATCTAAATAATTGAGACCGTCTCAAAGCTCTCAAAATGTACTCTCTGGACAGGAGACAAGAATGGTATCAAATAATACATATATGTAAGATACTAGAGGGCCAGGTCCCAAATTTGCACAGCATAATATAACAACATACTGGAGCTAAAGATACAGAAGGAAATTAATAATAGGTGTCATAGGTACAATCAGAGAGCAGAGTCTTAACAGTAGAGGGTTCAAGGGCTGTTTGCTAGGCTAGGCAAGGGTAGACTAGGCTTGGCTAGTGTTGGCTAGGTTATGCTAGGAAGAAGTGGGCTAGACTGATTTACTCCACCAGTAATTGGCGGTCTGTCTAATTACAAGCTACCACAAGATACACAAGCTTCACATAGCTTCCTGGCAATATGTTAGTAATGAATAAATAAGATATATTTACTCATTATAATGTTGGTACTGAATGTACAACACGAAAAAACATAATTTTAATCTGAAAAAGTATCTTTTTATAAAGAAATTAGACGAAAATAAAGAAATGGTGACACCAAATCAAGTCGACGATCCAAGCATCGGTTAGGTTAGGTTAGGTTTGGTTTGGTTAAGATTGAATTAGGATTGAAACAAGGGATGATAGTATGAGGCTACAGGACGACCTAGACAGACTGAGGGAATGGTCAAACAAATGGCTGTTAAAGTTTAACCCGAGTAAATGCAAAGTAATGAAACTAGGCGGTGGAAACAGGAGGCCAGACACAAGATACGGAATATGAGATGAAGTACTTAATGAAATGGAGAAAGAGACAGATGTATGAATTGACATCACACCAAACCTGTCTCCTGAAGCCCACATAAAAATAATTACGTCTGCGGCATATTCAAGGCTGGCTAACATCAGAACAGCCTTCAAGAACCTGTGTAAGGAATCGTTTAGAATCTTGTACACCCCATACATATGACCAATCCTGGAGTATGCGGTCCCAGCATGGAGCCCGTACCTTGCCAAGCACAATACGAAGCTGGAAAACGTCAGAGGTATGCCATTAGACTGGTCCCAGAACAAAGAGGCATGAGATATGAGGAACAACTGCGGGAAATGCACCTTACGACACTGGGAGACAGAAGAGTGAGGGGAGACATGAACACTACCTACAAAATCCTCAGGGGAATTGATAGGGTAAACAAAGGTGAACTATTCAACACTGGCGGTACATGTACAAGGGGACACAGGTGGAAACTGAGTACCCAAATGAGCCACAGAGACGTTAGAAAGAACTTCTTCAGTGTAAGAGTAGTTAACAGGTGGAATGCATTAGGAAGAGATGTGGAGGAGGCTTTCTCCATACACAGTTTTAAATGTAGATATGATAGAGCCCAGTAGGCTCAGGAATCTGTACATCAGTTGATTGACAGTAGAGAGGCTGGCCCAAAGAGCCAAAGCTCAAACTCCGCAAGCAAAATTAGGTGAGTACACACACATACACAACTTTGTTACTACAACAACTACAAAGCGACTACACAGTGACTACTACACAGCGACTACAAAGCCAGCCAGAGGGGCTGGCTGGCTCAGTGGAGAGCGCTCTTGACTTGTGGACCTAGGGACCAGGGTTCGATCCCGGCAGCCGGCAGGAAAACAATGGGCAAAGTTTTTTTCACCCTGTTGCCCCTGTTACCTAGCAGTAAGTAGGTACCTGGGAGTTAGTCAGCTGTCACGGGCTGCTTCCTGTGTGTGTGGGGGGGGGGGATTGTAGTTTGTAACGGTTGATTGACAGTTGAGAGGCGGGCCGAAAGAGTAGTGTTCAACCCCTGCAAATACAACTAGGTGAATACACACATTTAGGCAGTGATGTGGTGGAGGCTGACTCCATACACAGAATCAAATGTAGATATGATAGAGCCCAGTAGGCTCAGGAATCTGTACATAGTTGATTGACGGTTGAGAGGCAGGACCAAAGAGCCAGAGCTCAATCCCTGCAAGCACAACTAGGTGAGTATGCACACACACACACACACACACAAACATACACACACTCAATACAATGTGTGCAATACAAAATTCCTCTGGAAGAATACAAAAAAGTATTTCCCTCTGTATTTCTCCAGAGGGACAGAATGAAGGAGGAGAGAGCCATGGTGACAGAAGCAAGGAAGAAGTGCAGGGAGAGAGGAGTAAACAAAGAAATCACAGCTCCAAACACAACAGTCCCAGAAACAAGAGGGGAACCTACAACAAGAATCCCAGCAACACCAGAGGGGAGGGCAACACCACCACCTTCCTATGTATAGAAACCCTCCCTACCCATAACCCACCCTGCCCCCACTCAAATGCTCACTCCCTTGGTACTGTGTCAAAGGCTTTCTGACAATCCAAGAAAATGCAGTCTGCCCAGCCTTCTCTTTCTTGCTTAACGTTTGTCACCTGGTCATAGAATTCTATTAAGCCTGACAAGCAAGATTTACCTTCCCTGAACCCATGTTGGCGATTTGTCACAAAGTCCCTGCTCTCCAGATATGTTACTAGATTTTTTCTCACGATCTTCTCCATCACCTCGCATGGTATGCAAGTCAAGGACACTGGCCTGTAGTTCAGTGCCTCTTGCCTGTCGCCATTTTTGTATATTGGGACCACATTCGCTGTCTTCCATGTTTCAGGTAGGTCTCCCATCTCCAGTGACCTACTATACACTATAGAGAGTGGCAAGCAAAGTGCCTCTGCACACTCTTTCAGTACCCATGGTGAGATCCCAGCTGGACCAACAGCCTTTCTAACATCCAGATCCAACAGGTGTCTCTTGACCTCCTATCTCGTAATTTCGAACCCTTCCAAGGCCGCCTGGTTTATTTCCCTTTCTCCTAGCACAGTGACCTCACCTTGTTCTATTGTGAAGACCTCCTGGAGCCTCTTGTTGAGTTCTTCACTCACCTCTTTGTTATACTCTGTATACCTGTCCTCGCCTGTTCTAAGTTTCGTTACCTGTTCTTTCACTGTCGTTTTCCTCCTGATGTGACTATGGAGTATCTTTCGTTTGGTCATGGGTTTGTTGCTATATAATTTTCATAATTTTTCTCTGTTTCTCTTCTCACCCTAACATGCTAATTACTGGTTCTCTGGTATCTCTCTCTGCTTTTTGGTGTTCTGTTATTCCGGATGTTCCTCCACGCCCTTTTGTTCAGTCCCTTTGCTTCCATTCATGCCCTATTATACAATGGATTCTTCTTTTGCTTCTCGGATTTTTCCCTTTGGGCTGGGATGAACCTATTTACTGCCTCCTGACACTTTTGGGTGACATAGTCCATCATATGTTGTACAGACTTAGCTCTGAGACCTGTGTCCCATAGTATTTCCCTCAGGAAACTTCTCATTTCCTCATAGTTCCCATTTCGGTATGCCAGCCTTTTGTTTCCTAGTTCTTTTTTGGGGGAGATAATTCCTAGCTCTACCAGGTACTTAAAGTTCAACTCACTGTGGTCACTCATTCCCAAGGGTGCTTCCATCTTAACTTCCTTTATATCCCACTCATTTAGGGTAAATATCAGATCGAACATAGCTGATTCATGTTCTCCTCTCATTCTTGTTGGTTCCTTGATGTGCTGGCTTAGAAAGTGTCTTGTTGCCACGTCCAGCAGTTTAGCTCCCCATGTTTCTGGTCCTCCATGCAGATCTCTTTTCTCCCAATCAATCTTCCTGTGGTTGAAGTCACTCATGATTAGTAGTCCAGATCCATTCCTGCTAGCAACAGAAACTGCTCTCTTTATTATGTTAATGGTGGCCATGTTGTTTTTATCATATTCCTGTCTGGGTCTTCTGTCATTTGGCGGTGGATTTTATATGACTATGACTATAAATTTTTGTCCTCCAGTTGTTATGGTGCCTGTTATGTAGTCACTGAATCCTTCGCAGCCCTGAATAACCATCTCCTCAAAATTCCAGCCTTTTCTTACCGGCAGAGCTGCACCACCACCACCGCCTCTTCCTTCTCTCTCTTTCCTCATAACATAATAGTTCTGTGGGAACATTGCATTTGTTATCATTTTCGTTAGCTTTGTTTCTGTGAGTGGTATTATCTCTGGGTTTTCTTCAAGTACCCATTCTCCAAGTTCATTTTCTTTATTTGTAATTCCATCTGTTAGTGTGCATTGCCTTGAGGCTCACTTTCTTCTGTCCCTTCTCAAATCGCCTCCATGGTGAGTGTTCTGAGGGAGGGGGAAGCTGTTCCATGGATGTGAGGAATTGTGAGGTGGATAACAGGGTCTCAGAGGATACTGGGGTGAGGGGCAGGGAGTCAAGTGAAGGGGGGGGGACAGGGAGGGTATGGGATGAAGGGGGATGGAGGCCAGGAAGGAAAAGGGGGGAAGGGGGACATGGTGAGAGGAGGGGAAGGGTAGAAGGGTGGGAATGGGGTGTGGGGGGAGGGAGATTTGGCTGAGCTTTTGAGTGGGAGCAGGGAGTGTTCGGGGCTGGGTGGTTCTCTATGCAGAGGAGGGTGGTGTGGTTGCCCTCCTCTCTTGTGTTTCTGGGTGGCTGGTTGTGGGTTTCCCCCTCACCTCTGGGGATGTTGTGCTGGGAGCAGTGATTTCCTGGTTTTCCCCTCTCACCCTGCCTTTCTTCTTTGCTTCTGGCGCCATTGCTGTCTCCTCCCTCATCATGTCCCTCTGGAGGAATACTTTTTTAAATTCTCTTACATATTGAAGTTGGCTCTTCCTTGTTAGAATCATCTTCTCTGTGCTCTCGTTTGCAAACACTATCTTTAACACACGGTCTCGGTCTTTGTTGTACCAGCCTAGCCTGAAAACCTTCTCAATCCTATGTTCAGCCCCTTCCATCTCTATTGCTTAGTATTTCATTCACTGCGTCGTTGTCCTTATCATTCCATTCTGTCCTATTGGAGCCTTTCGGCTCTTTAATACCCACAGCTACCACTGATCTTTTTCTTTCCAGCAGCTGGGTAGTGGAGCGTGCTGCTTCCTGTGAGGTGGCTGCTTCCATGGCCACCTCCATCATTGTGGACATTACTTCAGAGTTATTTTTAGCATTTCTGCAAATGTTGCTTTTATGTTGGCAATCTCTTCCAGTATACTATTTCCACCTTCTCACGATCTTCTCTATCACCTTGCATAGTATACAAGTCAAAGACACTGGCCTGTAGTTCAGTGCGCTACAGTGTCTGGATGATTATCTGAGTCTCAGCATCATCACCGTTCTCTTTGGGCACAATCCAAATCTCTTTGAGATATAGATAGTGCTAGGGCATGGAATGCTGGTTGGGGGGGGGGGTAAACAGATAAGGAGATAGGAAGAGACGTAGTGAGGAAGATAGTACAGAGGGGAGGGGAGGGGAGAGGTGGGGGATCACGAGAGAGAGAGTGAGAGAGTGTTGGGGGATTAAGAAATTGATGGAGAGTGGGAGAGAAAGCAAGAAAGGTGGTGGAGGGAGGGAGGGAGGAAGGGAGGGAGGGAGGGAGGAAGGGAGGGAGGGAGGGAGGAAGGGAGGGAGGAAGGGAGGGTGGGAAGGAGGAAGGGAGGGAGGGAAGGAGGAAGGGAGGGAGGGAAGGAGGAAGGGAGGGAGGGGGGGGGGGGGAGAGAGAGAGAGAGAGAGAGAGAGAGAGAGAGAGAGAGAGAGAGAGAGAGAGAGAGAGAGAGAGAGAGAGAGAGAGAGAGAGAGAGAGAGAGAGAGAGAGAGAGAGAGAGAGAGAGAGAGAGAGAGAGAGAGAGAGAGAGAGAGAGAGAGAGAGAGAGAGAGAGAGAGAGAGAGAGAGAGAGAGAGAGAGAGAGAGAGAGAGAGAGAGAGAGAGAGAGAGAGAGAGAGAGAGAGAGAGAGAGAGAGAGAGAGAGAGAGAGAGAGAGAGAGAGAGAGAGAGAGAGAGAGAGAGAGAGAGAGAGAGAGAGAGAGAGAGAGAGAGAGAGAGAGAGAGAGAGAGAGAGAGAGAGAGAGAGAGAGAGAGAGAGAGAGAGAGAGAGAGAGAGAGAGAGAGAGAGAGAGAGAGAGAGAGAGAGAGAGAGAGAGAGAGAGAGAGAGAGAGAGAGAGAGAGAGAGAGAGAGAGAGAGAGAGAGAGAGAGAGAGAGAGAGAGAGAGAGAGAGAGAGAGAGAGAGAGAGAGAGAGAGAGAGAGAGAGAGAGAGAGAGAGAGAGAGAGAGAGAGAGAGAGAGAGAGAGAGAGAGAGAGAGAGAGAGAGAGAGAGAGAGAGAGAGAGAGAGAGAGAGAGAGAGAGAGAGAGAGAGAGAGAGAGAGAGAGAGAGAGAGAGAGAGAGAGAGAGAGAGAGAGAGAGAGAGAGAGAGAGAGAGAGAGAGAGAGAGAGAGAGAGAGAGAGAGAGAGAGAGAGAGAGAGAGAGAGAGAGAGAGAGAGAGAGAGAGAGAGAGAGAGAGAGAGAGAGAGAGAGAGAGAGAGAGAGAGAGAGAGAGAGAGAGAGAGAGAGAGAGAGAGAGAGAGAGAGAGAGAGAGAGAGAGAGAGAGAGAGAGAGAGAGAGAGAGAGAGAGAGAGAGAGAGAGAGAGAGAGAGAGAGAGAGAGAGAGAGAGAGAGAGAGAGAGAGAGAGAGAGAGAGAGAGGTGGGGGAGTGCGTGCGTGTGTATTTGTGTGTGTGGGTTTGTAGGGAAAGGGGATGAGTGGGAAACAGGGAGGTTGGAGATGGTTACATCAGGTCAGTTGTAGAGGGGAGTGGGAGGGGGGGGGGGGGGAAGTGTTTTGAGTTAGTGACATGGGGGTAAGAGAGGAGGGGTTGAGTATTAGTGTTTGAGGCCTTATCACCTTTCCAAAAAAGTGTTAATCCTTTCTACCCTGCCTGAACGTTTGTGTGTGTGTGTGCGTGCGTGTCTTGTCTCAACTCACCTACTTGTACTCACCTATTTGTGCTTGCGGGGGTTGAGCTTTGGCTCTTTGGTCCCGCCTCTCAACAGATCAATCAACTGGTGTAGAGATTCCTGAGCCTACTGGACTCTATCATATCTACATTTGAAACTGTGTATGGAGTCAGCCTCCACCACATCACTGCCTAATGCATTCCATCCGTTAACTACTCTGACACTGAAAAAGTTCCTTCTAACATCCTTGTGGCTCATGTGGGTACTCAGTTTCCACCTGTGTCCCCTTGTTCGCGTCCTGCCAGTGTTGAATAGTTTTTCCTTGTTTACCCGGTCGATTCCCCTGAGGATTTTGTAGGTTGTGATCATGTCCTCCCTTAATCTTTTGTCTTCCAGTGTCGTAAGGTGCATTTCCCGCAGCCTTTCCTCATAACTCATGCCTTTTAGTTCTGGGACTAGTCTAGTAGCATAATTTTGTTTGTGTGTAAGTGTGTGTGTGTGTGTGTGTGTGTGTGTGTGTGTGTACTCACCTAGTTGTGTTTGCGGGGGTTGAGCTCTGGCTCTTTGGTCCCGCCTCTTAACCGTCAATCAACAGGTGTACAGATTCCTGAGCCTACTGGGCTCGATCATATCTACACTTAAAACAGTGTATGGAGTCAGCCTCCACCACATCACTTCCTAATGCATTCCATTTGTCAACCACCCTGACACTAAAAAAGTTCTTTCTAATATCTCTGTGGCTCATTTGGGCACTCAGTTTCCACCTGTGTCCCCTAGTGTGTGTGCCCCGTGTGTTAAATAGCCTGTCTTTATCAACCCTATCGATTTCCTTGAGAATCTTGAATGTGGTGATCATGTCCCCCCTAACTCTTCTGTCTTCCAGCGAAGTGAGGTTTAATTCCCGTAGTCTCTCCTCGTAGCTCATACCTCTCAGCTCGGTATGAGGTACTAGTCTGGTGGCAAACCTTTGAACCTTTTCCAGTTTAGTCTTATGCTTGACTAGATATGGACTTCATGCTGGACAGTCCAAAAAAATGCAGTCCGCCCACCCTTCTCTTTCTTGCTTAATCTTTGTCACCTGATCGTAGAATTCTATCAAGCCTGTAAGGCAACATTTACCCTTCCTGAACCCATGTTGATGTGTTGTCACGAAGTCTCTTCTCTCCAGATGTGTTACTAGGTTTTTTCTCACAATCTTCACCATCACCTTGCATGGTATACAAGTTAAGGACACTGGCCTGTAGTTCAGTGCCTCTTGTCTGTCACTCTTTTTGTATATTGGTACTACATTAGCAGTCTTCCATAATTCTGGTAGGTCCCCCGTTTCCAGTGACCTACTATACACTATGGAGAGTGGCAAGCAAAGTGCTCATGCACACTCTTTCAATACCCATGGTGAGATTCCTTCCGGCCCAACAGCTTTTCTCACATCCAGCTCCAATAGGTGCTTCTTGACCTCATCTCTTGTAATTTCGAACCTATCCAAGGTCACCTTGTTTGCTGCTACCTCTTCTAGCGCCGTGACATCTCCCTGTTCTATTGTAAAGACCTCCTGGAACCTTTTGTTGAGTTCTTCACACACCTCATTGTCATTCTCTGTGTACCACTCCTCGCCCACCCTAAGTTTCATCACCTGTTCCTTCACTGTTGTCTTCCTGCTGATGTGACTGTGTAGTAGATTTAGTTCGGTCTTGACTTTATTAGCTATATCATTTTCATACCTTTTCTCAGATGCTCTTCTCACACTGACATACTCGTTCCTGGTTCTCTGGTATCTCTCTCTACTTTCTGTTATTACGGAAGTTCCTCCATGCCCTTTTGTTCAGCTCCTTTGCTTTCATACATTCCTTATTAAACCACGGATTCTTCCTTTGCTTCTCTGTTTTTTCCTGTGTGTGTGTTTGTGTGTGTGTGTGTGTGTGTGTGTGTGTGTGTGTGTGTGTGTGTGTGTGTGTGTGTGTGTGTGTGTGTGTGTGTGTGTGTGTGTGTGTGTGTGTGTGTGTGTGTGTGTGTGTGTGTGTATGTGTGTACTCACCTAGTTGTGTTTGCAGGGGTTGAGCTCTGGCTCTTTGGTCCCGCCTCTCAACCGTCAATCAACAGGTGTACAGATTCCTGAGCCTATCGGGCTCTGTCATATCTACACTTGAAACTGTGTATGGAGTGAGCCTCCACCACATCACCCCCTAATGCATTCCATTTGTCAACCACTCTGACACTAAAAAAAGTTCTTTCTAATATCTCTGTGGCTCATTTGGGCACTCAGTTTCCACCTGTGTCCCCTTGTGCGTGTTCCCCTTGTGTTAAATAGACTGTCTTTATCTACCCTATCAATCCCCTTCAGAATCTTGAATGTGGTGATCATGTCCCCCCTAACTCTTCTGTCTTCCAGCGAAGTGAGGTTTAATTCCCGTAGTCTCTCCTCGTAGCTCATACCTCTCAGCTCGGGTACTAGTCTGGTGGCAAACCTTTGAACCTTTTCCAGTTTAGTCTTATCCTTGACTAGATATGGACTCCATGCTGGGGCTGCATACTCCAGGATTGGCCTGACATATGTGGTATACAAAGTTCTGAATGATTCTTTACACAAGTTTCTGAATGCCGTTCGTATGTTGGCCAGCCTGGCATATGCCGCTGATGTTATCCGCTTGATATGTGCTGCAGGAGACAGGTCTGGCGTGATATCAACCCCCAAGTCTTTTTCCTTCTCTGACTCCTGAAGAATTTCCTCTCCCAGATGATACCTTGTATCTGGCCTCCTGCTCCCTACACCTATCTTCATTACATTACATTTGGTTGGGTTAAACTCTAACAACCATTTGTTAGACCATTCCTTCAGCTTGTCTAGGTCTTCTTGAAGCCTCAAACAGTCCTCTTCTGTTTTAATCCTTCTCATAATTTTAGCATCGTCCGCAAACATTGAGAGAAATGAATCGATACCCTCCGGGAGATCATTTACATATATCAGAAACAAGATAGGACCGAGTACAGAGCCCTGTGTGACTCCACTGGTGACTTCACGCCAATCGGAGGTCTCACCCCTCACCGTAACTCTCTGCTTCCTATTGCTTAGATACTCCCTTATCCACTGGAGCACCTTACCAGCTACACCTGCCTGTCTCTCCAGCTTATGTACCAGCCTCTTATGCGGTACTGTGTCAAAGGCTTTCCGACAATCCAAGAAAATGCAGTCCGCCCAGCCCTCTCTTTCTTGCTTAATCTGTGTCACCTGATCGTAGAATTCTATCAAGCCTGTAAGGCAAGATTTACCCTCCCTGAATCCATGTTGGCGATTTGTCACGAAGTCCCTTCTCTCCAGATGTGTTACCAGGTTTTTTCTCACGATCTTCTCCATCACCTTGCACGGTATACAAGTCAAGGACACTGGCCTGTAGTTCAGTGCCTCTTGTCTGTCGCCCTTTTTGTATATTGGGACCACATTCGCCGTCTTCCATTTTTCTGGTAGGTCTCCCGTCTCTAGTGACTTACTATACACTATGGAGAGTGGCAAGCAAAGTGCCTCTGCACACTCTTTCAGTACCCATGGTGAGATCCCATCTGGACCAACCGCCTTTCTAACATCCAGATCCAGCAGGTGTCTCTTGACCTCCTCTCTCGTAATTTCGAACTCCTCCAAGGCCGCCTGGTTTACCTCCCTTTCTCCTAGCACAGTGACCTCACCCTGTTCTATTGTGAAGACCTCCTGGAACCTCTTGTTGAGTTCCTCACACACCTCTCTGTCATTCTCTGTATACCTGTCCTCGCCTGTTCTAAGTTTCAATTCCTGTTCTTTCACTGTTGTTTTCCTTCTGATGTGACTGTGGAGTAGCTTTGGTTCGGTCTTGGCTTTGTTTGCTATATCATTTTCAAAATTTTTCTCTGCTTCTCTTCTCACCCTGACGTACTCATTCCTGGTTCTCTGGTATCTCTCTCTGCTTTCTGGTGTTCTGTTATTCCGGAAGTTCCTCCACGCCTTTTTGTTCAGTTTCTTCGCTTCCATACATGCCCTATTATACCATGGATTCTTCTGTTGCTTCTCGGATTTTTCCCTTTGGGCCGGGATGAACCTGTTTACTGCCTCCTGACACTTTTGGGTAACATAGTCCATCATACCCTGTACAGACTTGTCTCTGAGGTCTGTGTCCCAAGGTATTTCACTTAGGAAACTTCTCATCTGTTCATAATTCCCCTTTCGGTATGCCAGCCTTTTGATTCCTAGTTCTTTTTGGGGGTAGATAAGTCCTAGCTCTACCAGGTACTCAAAGTTCAATACACTGTGGTCACTCATTCCCAAGGGCGCTTCCATCTTAACTTCCCTTATATCCCATTCATTTAGGGTAAATATCAAATCAAGCATTGCTGGTTCATCTTCTCCTCTCATTCTTGTTGGCTCTTTGGTATGCTGGCTTAGAAAGTTTCTTGTTGCCACGTCCAGCAGCTTAGCTCTCCATGTTTCTGGTCCTCCATGCGGGTCTCTGTTCTTCCAATCTATCTTCCCATGGTTGAAGTCTCCCATAATTAGTAGTCCAGATCCATTCCTGCTAGCAACAGAAGCTGCTCTTTCTATTATGTTAATGGTGGCCATGTTGTTTCTATCATATTCCTGTCTAGGTCTTCTGTCATTTGGTGGTGGATTATATATGACTGCGACTATAATTTTTTTCCCTCCATTTGTTACAGTACCTGCTATGTAGTCACTGAAACCTTCACAGCCCTGAATATCCATCTCCTCCAAATCCCAGCCTTTTCTTACCAGCAGAGCTACACCACCCCCACCTCTTCCTTCCCTCTCTTTCCGCATAACATAATAGTCCTGTGGGAACACTGCATTTGGTATTGTTTTCGTGATCTTTGTTTCTGTGAGGGCTATTATGTCTGGGTGTGTGTGTGTGTGTGTGTGTATGTGTGTGTGGTGTGAGGGGGTGGTACAGAGGGGGGTTAGCCGATGGCGGGAGGGAGGGAAGGATGGAGGGGGGGAGAGATAATGATGTGAGGAAGAGGGAGGAAGGGAGTGAGGGAGGGAGGAAGAGAGAGAGGAGAGTGTGGTTGAGTGAGGGAGAGAGAGAAAGTAAGTGTGTGTGTTTGTGTGGTGGGTGGTGTATGTTGAGGGGGAGGGAGGGGGGAGGGGGTTGATGGTGTGATCTTATGGCACTATTAGGTGTGATAAAGTAATACCCACATGATCAGTATATTTTTAGATTCTTTACGTTTTCATAGCTTATGACCAAGACTAATTGATATACTAAATGCACTGTACACTGTTAATTGACACATGAGGCACTTACATGCCTTCTCAATCCCCAGAGCACACTAGGTGCGTATGAAGCATTGTAGCCATTGTAGTTGTTATTGACCACACCGCTGCCAGACTCCAAGTTTCCTCCCTCATAGCATGGATAACTTACTCTTATTGTAATTGTCCACTTAGCACAATCCAACACTGCCACTAAATTGCTATTGCCTATGCCTTGTGTTACTCTTTTTAATATCACTACACACTGACCTCACACTAGTGTGAGTGCAGAGTCTGCCGATGTCTGGTAATTACCTAAGTAATTACCTAAGTGCAGTTACAGGATGAGTGTCGTGAAAATCCGACACCATTTAATAATATCATACAGGCAGATAATATTGCTGTGTTGTATAAACAAGTTAACCCATAGAAAATGTAACTTGTAGTGGAATTTTCGTCTATAGAAAACGGGATATCATTACCACATACTATTATAAATTCACCACCTATTATGGTGGGAATTATTCTTAAATACATTAGTCTTTGGACTTTACCATCATAAAAACATCTCATAAAAATTAACTTAATTATCAGAATTAAAATAGAGTAAATGTGACCCTTCTATCACTTACTGTCATCTGGACAATGTAGGCCAGTAGCGTCAGTTGTGAGGGAGTGGTCAGCCATTGTTATTGTTTATGACCACAGAGTCGTGGAGCGAATTACAGCTCCTATAAATTCTCTTGGACGAAGTGTTATGGAAGATCAGAGTAGTGATCTGCCATCATCAACACGCGGTCATCAATCTCAAGGGAAGTGTCTTTCCGAAACCCGTTTATCTAATCATTTTTGGCCATTAATGTCAGTAGATAGGGTGTACCGGTTAGAAGACGAATGATCGACTCAAACAAGGTAATTAAGCCTAGGTCTTTATGGATCCATGTAGAGTGTTTTCTCTGATATAGCTGTCATATATTAGGATTCTGGCTTCATAGCTAGCGCCCTTTTGACAGGTCAAGACGAGGAAGCATGCTTTGTGTACCAGTTACTGGGTGATGGAAGCTACCTCAAAGAGGATAATTTGGTGTCTACATCCTGGTTATACCTGGTGGACTAAGGCCTGCAGTACAATAAGATAAGGAACCTCTTCAATGTACACTAATGTGTAGTTAATACTGTAGTTTGATTGGCTGCATATATATAAATTTAATATAAACCCCCCCTAATGTGTAGAGGATCGATTTGTGAGATTATTGCAGAAATACAGTCCTCTTAACATCATAAAAATTGCTATCGAAGTATATAAATTAACGTATATATAAATTCTATATAAATTCATATAAATTAAATAAATATAAATCTCACAGGTCAGTTCCCACATTATTTGGTCATCTGCGAGTCGGATGACAGATTATTTGGTCATCTTAGAACCGGATGAACCAGTTAATCAGTGGATTCATTAAATATACTAGTGCAGTAGTGCAGTGTGATTTATACAAAGCCAGCAGTCAAAGACGGAGGCGTTGCCTCGTGCGAGCTCAGGAGCCCCCCTCAGTTCAGTTCAGCCTTATCAGCGGTTTCATGCACACCCACAGATTTGGTGGCGTGTTATTACGTGAAATGACAGCGCTAATATTGAAGCCAGCCAAATTAGTGGCTGTGTCTTCGCGAGATTGTTCACGGATTTCGTGGTGTTAAATTTCGCGAGAGATTATCCACGAATTTTGTGGAGTTTATTTCGCGAGGTCACTAATAATATTTAATACTTCTTGATAATATTAAAAGTTTCATAGAGGCTAATTAAGAGGCTATTATCAATAATTGTGTATATTATTTCTCCAAAATAGAGAATTATTTAATATATTGCACTAGTGTTCACAATATAATATTTACTAATTGCCAACCCACAACAGGGTAGGATATTACTATTGACTAGTTGAACTATTTATTGTTCATCCTAGTCCCATTATTACCATAGTCAGTTGTACTATATTGAACAACCTAGCGCCATTAATGAATGGTCCAGACCCTTTTTTGGGTGTAAATTTTATCAACTCGAGTTGAGTTGTGTATATATAATAATTTACTTATGATCATTACACCTTTGAGTGATTAATTAGTGTCTATACCATCCTAGGGTGATATAGAAGAGCTAACCTAAAGGTACTTCCATGACACTGGTTTATCACTCAAATCATTAGTGTGTATGATTGTATATATATAATGTGTATTAATTTTAAGTGCTAACCTCTAGTAGAGGTAGGATTATCGCCTATAGTTACTGTGTCACCCAAGAACGTGACACCAAAGGGTACTGGAAGCTATGGAACATGTTTGTTCTGTAATGAGAAACATTCAATGTACCACTGCCCTAATTTTCCTGATAGTGACGCCCGTGTTGAGCGACTCAAAGATTTGCAACATTGCACGAGGTGCCTCAGGAAACATAACATCAACGACTGTGATACTCAATTACACACCTGTAATAGGTGTAACAAAGGTCAGCACCATGCAGCATTGTGCAGAGACACCAAAACAACGTCTCCATACCCCAAGGTGGAAGATAGCATTCCCACCACAGTACAGTACTGCAAGGTGCAACAAACAAAGAGTGTCCAATCGGCAAAGTCTAAAGGTAATACGACTTTGCCTACTGCCGAAATTACCATCCTGAATAATAGGGCCAAGGTCCATACCCGTGGGTTGTTTGACCAAGGGTCCCAGAGAACATATGTCACGAAAAAGTTGGCAGATGAACTACAATTAAGGCCTGTAGCCCAGATGTCATTCAATATCTCAGGGTTTGTAACAGATGCAGGACCTCAAGTCTACCAGGTGGTACAACCATCAGTACGTTTAGGCAGGTACGTCTGTAGAGTACAAGCCATTGTGGTGGACAAAATACCAGTAGACCTACAAGTTCAAGGTCTGAGAGCAACAGCCAAATTCCTGAGAAATAGAGGAATAAAATTGGTAGGTAATATTAAGTCTGATCACCTCACCGACTTCGGTCTCCTTGTAGGGACAGACTATTGCCATTGATTCATCGGTAGCCCTACTAAATATCAGGGCATAACCATGTTAAATTCTGCAGGAGGTAAATTACTCTCAGGCCCAGTATCAAGCCTGAGGAGACCTATGACTGCAGATAAACAATACCAATGGAAATCTAAATTTGTCAGCTGATTATATTTCTCCAGTAGCATTATACTAAGGAGATTACAGCTGACTATACCAACAGAGGTTGATGTTAGTATCATCATTTAAAGCTGAAGATGAGTTCATGAGGCCTCAGTGACAAATCAGTGAACAGTAGCCTAAACAGCTATAAGTCACTGCGACCAATGTCACTGAACCCATTGCAGTCTCAGAACCATACTTTACTTTAATGATGAGCTATTCAATCTTCTGAATCAATTAACTAAATTAAACCCCAATAAATCTGATGACTGATTTGATACATTTATTTTTTAATCAAGATGTATTCCATGGGCCTCAGTGTTTATATATCAGTGACCAGTTACCAGTTATATCTAATGTCACTGATCTCACTGCAGTCCCTGAATCATACTTGACTAGCACTTGATCACATTCAGTCTTCTGGGTTAAATAATATGTAATTAGGCTTGAATTTTAGCCTTTCAAGAGTTAACAGGGAAATGAAATCGCATTAGACTTCTAACCCCTGCAACTCTAGTACGGGACATCCGTCCTATACGAACAGACGCATAAATGTGTGATTACTTACTACTAACATCAAATTAATCTAATAATTCGAAGGAGGAGTATCGGTGTTTGTCTGTTCAAAATAGGACTTCAACCCGTGAGCTGACCCCGGGGAATTATGTCGGAAAATCCGACACCATTTAATAATATCATACAGGCAGATAATATTGCTGTGTTGTATAAACAAGTTAACCCATAGAAAGTGTAACTTGTAGTGGAATTTCCGTCTATAGAAAACGGGATATCATTACCACATACTATTGTAAATTCACCACCTATTATGGTGGGAATTATTCTTAAATACATTAGTCTTTGGACTTTACCATCATAAAAACATCTCATATAAATTAACTTAATTATCCGAATTAAAATAGAGTAAATGTGACCCTTATATCACTTACTGTCATCTGGACAATGTAGGCCAGTAGCGTTAGTTGTGAGGGAGTGGTCAGCCATTGTTATTGTTTAAGACCACAGAGTCGTGGATCGAATTACGGCTCCTATAAATTCTCTTGGACGAAGTGTTATGGAAGATCAGAGTAGTGATCTGCCATCATCAACACGCTGTCATCAATCTCATGGGAAGTGTCTTTCCAAAACCCGTTTATCTAATCATTTTTGGCCATTAATGTCAGTAGATAGGGTGGACCGGTTAGAACACGAATGATCGACTCAAACAAGGTAATTAAGCCTAGGTCTTTATGGTTCCATGTACAGTGTTTTCTCTGATATAGCTGTCATATATTAGGATTCTGGCTTCATAGCTAGCGCCCTATTGACAGGTCAAGACGAGGAAGCATGCTTTGTGTACCAGTTACTGGGTGATGGAAGCTACCTGAAAGAGGATAATTTGGTGTCTACATCCTGGTTATACCTGGTGGACTAAGGCCTGCTGTACAATAAGATAAGGAACCTCTTCAATGTAAACTAATGTGTAGTTAATACTGTAGTTTGATTGGCTGCATATATATAAATTTAATATAAACCCCCCCTAATGTGTAGAAGATCGATTTGTGAGATTATTGCAGAAATACAGTCCACTTAACATCATAAAAATGTTGATTATCATTTTGATTATCGAAGTATATAAATTAACGTAAATATAAATTCTATATAAATTCATATAAATTAAATAAATATAAATCTCACAGGTCGGTTCCCACAATGAGAGCTACGCTCGTGGTGTCCCGTCTTCCAGCACTCTTTGTCGTATAACGCTTTGAAACTACTGACGGTCTTGGCCTCCACCACCTTCTCACCTAACTTGTTCCAACCGTCTACCACTCTGTTTGCGAAAGTGAATTTTCTTATATTTCTTCGGCATCTGTGTTTAGCTAGTTTAAATCTATGACCTCTTGTTCTTAAAGTTCCAGGTCTCAGGAAATCTTCCTTATCGATTTTTTCAATTCCTGTTACTATTTTGTATGTAGTGATCATATCACCTCTTTTTCTTCTGTCTTCTAGTTTTGGCATATTTAATGCCTCTAACCTCTCTTCGTAGCTCTTGCCCTTCAGTTCAGGGAGCCACTTAGTAGCATGTCTTTGCACCTTTTCCAGTTTGTTGATGTGCTTCTTAAGATAAGGGCACCACACAACCGCTGCATATTCTAGCTTTGGCCTAACAAAAGTCGTGAACAATTTCTTTAGTATATCGCAATCCATGTATTTAAAAGCAATTCTGAAGTTAGAAAGCGTGGCATAGGCTCCTCGCACAATATTCTTTATGTGGTCCTCAGGTGATAGTTTTCTATCTAGAACCACCCCTAGATCACTTTCTTTATCAGAATTCCTTAAAGATTTCTCACATAATATATAGGTTGTGTGAGGTCTGTGTTCTCCTATTCCACATTCCGTAACATGGCATTTATTAACATTAAATTCCATTTGCCAAGTGGTGCTCCATATACTTATTTTGTCCAGGTCATCTTGAAGGGCATGGCAATCATCTAAGTTTCTTATCCTTTCTATTATCTTAGCATCAACAGCAAACATGTTCATATAATTTTGTATACCAACTGGTAGATCATTTATGTAGACAATAAACATCACTGGTGCAAGAACTGAACCCTGTGGTACTCCACTTGTGACATTTCTCCAGTCCGATACATTGCCTCTGATCACTGCCCTCATTTTTCTATCAGTCAGAAAATTTTTCATCCATGTTAGAAGCTTACCTGTCACCCCTCCAATATTTTCCTGTTTCCAGAACAACCTTTAATGTGGAACTCTGTCGAAAGCCTTTTTCAGGTCCAGATAGATGCAGTCAACCCAACCACCTCTTTCCTGTAATATCTCTGTTGCTCGACCATAGAAACTGAGTAAATTCGATACACAGGATCTTCCAGATTGAAAACCATACTGTCTGTCTGATATTATATCATTTCTCTCCAAGTGTTCTACCCATTTAGTTTTAATTATTTTTTCCAGTATTTTGACTATTACACTTGTCAATGATACCGGTCTATAATTAAGGGGGTCTTCCCTGCTTCCACTTTTGTAGATTGGAACTATGTTAACCTTTTTGCACACATTAGCTACAACTCCTGTAAACAGGAATGCCTGATAAATCAGTTGAAGATGAATGCTGAGCTCAGGTGCACATTCTCTCAGATCCCATGGTGAAACTCCATCTGGACCAACTGCTTTGTTCTTATTTAGCTCCTTCAGCATTTTTTCCACTTCATCTCTAGACACCTCTATGTGCTCTATGTTGTTCTCTGGAATCCTTATTGTATCTGGTTCCCTGAAGATTTCATTTTGTACAAACACTCTTTGGAACTTTTCGTTTAATGTTTCATGCATTTCCTTTTAATTTTCCGTGAATCTATTTCCTACTTTCAACCTCTGAATATTATCCTTTACCTGCAATTTGTTGTTCATGAATTTATAAAATAGACCTGGTTCTGTTTTACATTTATCTGCAATCCTTTTTTCAAAATTTCTTTCTGCCTCTCTCCTCACTGCCGTGTAGTTGTTTCTCGCATCTTTGTATCGCTGGTATGTTTGTGAGTTCGGCCTCTTCCTGTATTGATTCCATTTTTGTTTCTTTTGGTCTCTGGCTCTCTCGCACTTTCTGTTGAACCAATCCTGTTTCCTAGTTCTGCTTCTCTGTTTTGGTATAATTTTTTGTGTGCCTTTATCATATATTTCACAAAACTTGACATACATCTCATTCACTTCCTTGCCTAGCAACAAGTCTGTCCAATTATACTCATTAAAAATTGTTCTAAGGCTGCCATAATGTCCTCTCCTAAAGTCAGGTTTTTCAATTGCATCAACCTTCATATTTTCTTCTAGATTATAACGCATTGCATACTTTATTCCCAAAAAGACATGGTCACTTTTACCCAAGGGAGGAAGGTACTGAATGTCAAATATTTCTTTCTCCTTCCTGGTAAATATCAAATCTAGCATGGAGGGAACGTCCCCTTCCCTCATCCTCGTAGCTTGTTTAACATGTTGATACAAGAATGTTTCCAGGATGAGGTCTACAAACTTACAGGTCCAAAAATCTTCTGTTTTAGCTTCATATGCTTCCCAGTCTATGGATATCAAGTTGAAGTCGCCCACTATCAACAGTCGTGAACGATCGTTATCCGCTCTCGCTATGATCTCTCTCATTATTGTTATAAGACATTCTCGTTTACTATCTAGCTCCTCCTTTGACCATGTGCTGCTTGGCGGTGAACTATATGCATTTATGATCATTAGTTTGTGTGTGTGTGTGTGTGTGTGTGTGTGTGTGTGTGTGTGTGTGTGTGTGTGTGTGTGTGTGTGTGTGTGTACTCACCTAGTTGTACTCTCCTAGTTGTGCTTGCGGGGGTTGAGCTCTGGCTCTTTGGTCCCGTCTCTCAACTGTCAATCAACAGGTGTACAGGTTCCTGAGCCTATTGGGCTCTATCATATTTACACTTGAAACTGTGTATGGAGTCAGCCTCCACCACATCACTTCCTAATGCACTCCATTTGTCAACCACTCTGACACTAAAAACGTTCTTTCAAATATCTCTGTGGCTCATTTGGGCACTCAGTTTCCACCTGTGTCCCCTAGTGCGTGTGCCCCTTGTGTTAAACAGCCTGTCTTTATCAACCCTGTCAATTCCCTTGAGGATCTTGAATGTGGTGATCATGTCCCCCCTAACTCTTCTGTCTTCCAACGAAGTGAGGTTTAATTCCCGTAGTCTCTCCTCGTAGCTCATACCTCTCAGCTCGGGTACTAGTCTGGTGGCAAACCTTTGAACCTTTTCCATTTTAGTCTTATTCTTGACTAGATATGGACTCCATGCTGGTGCCGCATACTCCAGGATTGGTCTGACATATGTGGTATATAATGTTCTGAAAGATTCCTTACACAAGTTTCTAAAGGCCGTTCTTATGTTAGCCAACCTGGCATATGCTGCTGCTGTTATCCTCTTGATATGAGCTTCAGGGGACAGGTCTGGCGTGATATCAACCCCCAAGTCTTTTTCCTTCTCTGACTCGTGAAGAATTTCCTCTCCCAGTTGATACCTTGTATCTGGCCTCCTGCTCCCTACACCTTTCTTCATTACATTACATTTGGTTGGGTTAAACTCTAACAACCATTTGTTCGACCATTCCTTCAGCTTGTCTAGGTCTTCTTGAAGCCTCAAAAAGTCCTCTTCTGTTTTAATCCTTCTCATAATTTTAGCATCGTCCGCAAACATTGAGAGAAATGAATCGATACCCTCCGGGAGATCATTTGCATATATCAGAAACAAGATAGGACCGAGTACAAAGCCCTGTGGGACTCCACTGGTGACTTCACGCCAATCGGAGGTCTCACCCCTCACCGTAACTCTCTGCTTCCTATTGCTTAGATACTCCCTTATCCACTGGATCACCTTACCAGCTACACCTGCCTGTCTCTCCAGTTTATGTACCAGCCTCTTATGCGGTACTGTGTCAAAGGCCTTCCGACAATCCAAGAAAATGCAGTCCGCCCAGCCCTCTCTTTCTTATTTAATCTTTGTCACCTGATCATAGAATTCTATCAAGCCTGTAAGGCAAGATTTACCCTCCCTGAATCCATGTTGGCGATTTGTCACGAAGTCCCTTCTCTCCAGATGTATTACCAGGTTTTTTCTCACGATCTTCTCCATCACCTTGCATGGTATACAAGTCAAGGACACTGGCCTGTAGTTCAGTGCCTCTTGCCTGTCGCCCTTTTTGTATATTGGGACCACATTCGCCGTCTTCCATATTTCTGGTAGGTCTCCCGTCTCCAGTGACTTATTATACACTATGGAGAGTGGCAAGCAAAGTGCCTCTGCACACTCTTTCAGTATCCAAGGTGAGATCCCATCTGGACCAACAGAAATAACATCCAGATCCAGCAGGTGTCTCTTGACCTCCTCTCTCGTAATTTCGAACTCTTCCAAGGCTGCCTGGTTTACCTCCCTTTATCCTAGCACAGTGACCCCACCTTGTTCTATTGTGAAGACCTCCTGGAACCTCTTGTTGAGTTCTTCACACACCTCTCTGTCATTCTCTGTATACCTATCCTCGCCTGTTCGAAGTTTCAATGACTGTTCTTTCACTGTTGTTTTCCTTCTGATGTGACTGTGGAGTAGCTTTGGTTCGGTCTTGGCTTTGTTTGCTATATCACTTTCAAAGCTTTTCTCTGCTTCTCTTTTCACCCTGACGTACTCATTCCTGGTTCTCTGGTGTCTCTCTCTGCTTTCTGGTGTTCTGTTATTCCGGAAGTTCCTCCACGCCCTTTTGTTCAGTTTCTTCGCTTCCATACATGCCCTGTTATACCATGGATTCTTCCGTTGCTTCTCGGATTTTTCCCTTTGGGCCGGGATGAACCTGTTTACTGCCTCCTGACACTTTTGGGTAACATAGTCCATCATACCCTGTACAGACTTATCTCTGAGGTCTGTGTCCCAAGGTATTTCACTTAGGAAAATTCTCATCTGTGCATAATTCCCCTTTCGGTATGCCAGCCTTTTGATTCCTAGTTCTTTTTTGGGGGAGATAAGTCCTAGCTCTACCAGGTACTCAAAGTTCAATACACTGTGGTCACTCATTCCCAAGGGTGCTTCCATCTTAACTTCCCTTATATCCCACTCATTTAGGGTAAATATCAAATCAAGCATTGCTGGTTCATCTTCTCCTCTCCTTCTTGTCGGTTCTTTGATGTGCTGGTTTAGAAAGTTTCTTGTTGCCACATCCAGCAGCTCTGTGTGTGTGTGTGTGTGTGTGTGTGTGTGTGTGTGTGTGTGTGTGTGTGTGTGTGTGTGTGTGTGTGTGTGTGTGTGTGTGTGTGTGTGTGTGTGTGTGTGTGTGTGTGTGTGTGTGTGTGTGTGTGTGTGTGTGTGTGTGTGTGTGTGTGTGTGTACTCACCTAATTGTGCTTGTGGGGGTTGAGCTTTGTCTCTTTGGTCCCGCCTCTCAACTGTCAATCAACTGGTGTACAGGTTCCTGAGCCTACTGGGCTCTATCACATCTACACTTGAAAGTGTGTATGGAGTCAGCCTCCACCACATCGCTTCCTTGAGCATTCCATTTATTAACTGTTGTTGTTGTTGTTAAAGATTTGCTACCTGGAACAAGAAGTTCCAAGTATCACGGGCTATGGTGAGCCCGTAGATTTATTAACTACTCTGACACTCAAAAAATTGTTTCTAACGTATCTGTGGCTCATCTGGGTACTACGTTTCCACCTGTGTCCCCTTGTTCTTGTCCCACCCGTGCTGAAGAGTTTGTCTTTGTCCACCCTGTCAATTCCCCAGAGAATTTTGTAGGTGGTTATCATGTCTCCCCTTACTCTTCTGTTTTCCAGGGACGCGAGGTTCAGCTCCTTTAGCCTTTCCTCGTTGCTCATTCCTCTCAGTTCTGGGACGAGCCTGGTGGCATACCGCTGAATTTTCTCTAACTTTGTCTTGTGTTTAAGTAGGTATGGATTCCAGGCTGGAGCTGCATATTCCAGGATTGGTCTGACATAAGTGGTATACAGGGTTCTGAATGATTCCTTACACAAGTTTCTAAAGGCAGTTCTTATGTTGGCCAGTCTTGCATATGAAGCTGATGATATTCTTTTGATGTGTGTCTCTGGGGACAGGTTCGGTGTGATATCGACCCCCAGATTTTTTTCTGTATTTGACTCTTGCAGGATTTCACCTCCCAGATAGTAAATTGTGTTCAGCCTCCTGCTCCCTTCGCCTAATTTCATTTCCTTACACTTTCCTGAGTTGAACTTTAGCAGCCATTTTCTTGACAATTCCTCCAGTTTTTCCAGGTTCCTCTCAAACATTGAGAGGAATGAGTCTATACACTCTGGAAGATCGTTTACATATATTAGAAGCAGGATGGGTCCAAGTACTGAGCCCTGTGGGACTCCGCTGGTGACATCTCGCCACTCTGATGTCTCACCCCTCACCGTTACCCGCTGTTTCCTGTTGCTTAAGTACACCCTTATCCACTGGAGCACCTTCCCTTTTACTCCTGCCTGTTGCTCCAACTTTTTTAACAGCTTTTTATGAGGTACTGTGTCAAAGGTTTTCTGGCAGTCCAAGAAAATGCAGTCGGCCCACCCATCTCTTTCCTGCCTAATATTTGTTGCCTGGTCACAGAATTTTATCAAACCTGTGAGGCACGATTTACCATTCCTGAACCCATGTTGGTGGTGCGTTACAAAGTTATTTCCTTCCAGATGCTCTACGAGCCTTTTCCTCACAATCTTCTCCATCACCTTGCATTCTATACAAGTTAGGGAAACTGGCCTGTAGTTCAGTGCCTCTTGCCTGTCACCATTCTTATATATTGGGACTACGTCAGCTGTCTTCCAACTTTCTGGTAGGTCTCCTGTTTCCAGTGACCTGTTATACACCATAGAGAGTGGCACACTTAGTGCTTCTGCACCTTCCTTTAGTATCCACGGTGAGATTCTGTCAGGCCCAACAGCCTTTGTCACATCCAGCTCCAGCAGACACCTTTTGACCTCATCACTGGTGAGGTCAAATTCCTCCAAGGTTGCTTGGTTTGCCTCCTCCTCATTTAGTGCAGGGGCTTCTCCTTGTTCTATTGTGAAGACCTCCTGGAATCTCTTGTTGAGTTCTTCACACACCTTTTTGTCATTCTCTGTGTATGTGTTCCTCCCTTTTTTTAAATTTCATCACATGTTCCTTCACTGCTGTTTTCCTCCTGATGTGGCTGTGGAGCTTTAGCTTTGTGTATGTGTGTGTGTGTGTGTGTGTGTGTGTGTCTGTGTTTTTACTCACCTATTTGTGCCTGCAGAATCGAGCATTGACTCTTGGATCCCGCCTTTCAAGCCATCGGTTGTTTAGAGCAATGACTTCTGTCCCATTTCCCTATCATATCTAGTTTTAAATTATGAATAGAGTTTGCTTCCACAACCTGCTCCTTAAGTGCATTCCATTTTTCCCTTACTCTTACGCTAAAAGAATATTTCCTAACATCTCTGTGACTAATCTGAGTTTCAAGCTTCCACCCATGTCCCCTCGTTCTGTTACTATTCCGTGTGAACTTTTCGTCTATTTCCATTTTGTCAATTCCCCTGAGTATTTTATACGTTCCTATCGTATCTCCCCCTCTCCCTTCTTTTTTCTAGTGTCGTAAGGTTCAGTTTCTTTTGGCACTCTATATAGCCCATCCCTAGTAGCTCTGGGATGAGCCTCGTTTCAAACTTTTCCAGTTTCCTTGTGTTTCTTCAGGTGGGGACTCAATGATTGTGGAGCATACTTCAAGACTGGTCTCACGTAGGCAGTGTAAAGTACCCTAAAAGCCTCCTCACTTAGGTTTCTGAATAACTTTTGCCAGTGCAGAGTATGCTGCTGTTGTTATCCTTTATATATGTGCCTCAGGAGTTAGATTAGGTGTTACATCCACTCCCTGGTCTCATTCTCGAATCATCATAGGTAGGCACTTCCCCTTCACTTTTGTACTGTCTCTTTGTTCTCCTATCACATAATCCCAATTCCATAACTTTACATTTGCTCGTGTTGAACTCCAGTAACCATTTCTCTGACCATCCCTGCAACCTGTTCAAGTCCTCTTAGAGGAATCTATAATCCTCATCTGTCATAACTCTTCTCAGTAATTTTGGGGCATCTGCGAACATCGACATGAAAGATTCTACTCCTGTAAACATGTCATTTACGTAATTTAGAAACAGAATTAGTCCCAGCACCGACCCTTGAGGTACTCCACTCATTACTGTTCGCCGGTCCTACTTCTCGCCCTTTACCATTATTTTCTGGCTCCTTCCTGTTAGATACTCACCTAATTGTGCGTGCGGGGGTCCAGCTTTGTCTTTTTGGTCCCGCCTCTCAACTGTCATTCAACTGGTGTACAGATTCCTGAGCCTACTGGGCTCTATCATATCTACATATGAAACTGTGTATGGAGTAAGCCTCCACCACATCATTTTCTAGAGCATTCCATTTATTAACTACTCTGACACTAAAAAAAAAATTTCTAACGTCTCTGTGGCTCATCTGGGTACTAAGTTTCCACCTGTGTCCCCATGTTCGTGTTCCACCCGCACTAAAGAGCTTGTCTTTGTCAACCCTGTCAATTCCCCAGAGAATTTTGTAGGTGGTTATCATGTCTCCCCTTACTCTTCTGTTTTCCATGGTTGTGAGGTTCTGTTCCCTTAGCCTTTCCTCGTAACTCATTCCTTTCAGTCCTGGGACTAGTCTGGTGGGATACCTCTGAATCATCTCTAACATCGTCTTGTGTTTAACTAGGTATGGACTCCAGGCTGGAGCTGCATAATCCAGGATTGGTCTTACATAAGTGGTATACAGGGTCCTGAACGATTCCTTACACAAGTTTCTAAAGGCAGTTCTTATATTGGCCAGTCTAGCATATGCCGCTGATGATATCCTTTTGATGTGGGCCTCTGAGGACAGGTTCGGCGTGATATCGACCCCCAGATCTTTCTCTCTATTTGACTCTTGTAGGATTTCACCTCCCAGATGGTACCTTGTGTTCAGCCTTCTGCTCCCTTCTCCTAATTTCATTAATTTACACTTTCCTGAGTTGAACTTTAGCAGCCATTTTTTAGACCATTCCTCTAGTTTGTCCAGGTCGTCCTGTAGTCTCTGTCTATCTTCATCTGTTTTGATTCTTCTCATAATTTTTGCATCGTCTTCAAGCATTAAGAGGAATGAGTCTATACCCTCAGGAAGGTCGTTTACAAGTACTAGAAACAGGATGGATCCGAGTACAGAGCCCTGTGGAACCCCGCTGGTGAAATCTCGCCACTCTGATGCCTCCCCCTTCACCGTTACTCGCTGTTTCCTATTGCTTAGATACTCCCTTATCCACTGGAGCACCTTACCTTTTACTCCTGTCTGCTGCTCCAACTTTTGTAACAGCCTTTTGTGAGGTACTGTGTCAAAGGCTTTCTGACAGTCCAAGAAAATTCAGTCTGCCCACCCTTCTCTTTCTACCTAATTTGTGTTGCTTGGTCATAGAATTCTATTAGGCCTGTGAGGCACTATTTACCATCTCTAAACTCATGCTGGTGGTGTGTTACAAAGCTGTTTCCCTCCAGATGCTCTACGAGCCTTTTCCTCACAATCTTCTCCATCACCTTGCATTGTATACAAGTTAGGGAAACTGGCCTGTAGTTCAGTGCCTCTTGCTTGTCACCCTTTTATGTAAATTGGGACTGCATTAGCTGTCTTCCAGCTTTCCGGAAGGTCTCCCGTTCCCAGTGACCTGTTATACACCATAGAGAGTGGCACACTTAGTGCTTCTGCACCTTCATTTAGAATCCACGGTGAGATTCTGTCAGGCTCAACAGCCTTTGACACATTCAGCGCCAACAGATTCCTTTTGACGTCATCACTAGTGAGGTAAATGGTTGTTCGGTTTGCCTCCTCATTTAGTGCAAGGACCTCTCCTTCTCCTATTGTGAAGACCTCCTAGAATCTCCTGTTGAGTTCTTCACACACCTCTTTATCGTTTTCTGTGTATCTGTTCTCCCTTTCTCTCAGTTTCATCACTTGTTCCTTCACTGCTGTTTTCCTCCTGATGTGGCTGTGGAGCAGTTTTGGTTGGGTCTTAGCTATACTCGCGATGTCATTTTCATTCTGCCTCTCTGCTTCTCTCCTCACTCTGATGTATTCATTTCTGGCCCTCTGGTATTTCTTCCTGCTCTCTGGTGTTCTTTTGTTCTTGTAGTTTCGCCATGTTCTTTTACTCAATTGCGTCACTGCTGCACATTCCTGGTTGAACCACGGATTCTTCTGTTGGTTTTCATTTTTCACTATTTTTACTGGGATAAACCTGTCTGCAGCCTCCTGACACTTCTGAGTGACATAATCCATCATATCCTGTACAGTCTTTTCTCTAAGTTCTGTTTCCCCATGGTATTCCCATTAGGAAGTTCCTCATCTCGTCATATTTTCCTCTTAGGTAATTTAGTCTTTTTCCTTTCAATCCCATCCTTGGATAGGTTATCCCTACTTCTACAAGATAGTCAAATATCAATACACTGTGGTTACTCATTCCTATGGGGGCTTCATATATGACTTCCCTTATTTCTGAGCCACTTAAGGTGAAAATCAGGTCGAGTCTATCTGGTTCGTCATTTCCTCTCATTCTTGTGGGCCCCTTGACATGTTGGCTCAGAAAGTTCCTTGTACTCACTTCCAAAAGTTTAGATCTCCACGTGTCTTCACCTCCATGTGGGTCCCCATTCTCCCAGTCTATCTTTCCATGGTTGAAATCGCCCATGATTAAGAGTCTGGATCCATTCCTGCAAGCAACTGAAGCTGCTCTCTCTATTATTTTAATGGTAGCCATGTTGTTTCTGTCGAACTCTTGTCTAGGTCTTCTGTCATTTAATGGAGGGTTGTAAATGACTGCCACTATTATCTTAGTGCACCCATTGTCATAGTTCCTGTTATGTAATCTCCGAATCCGTCACAGCCTGGAATTTCCATCTCTTCAAAGCTTCAGTCCTTCCATATCACCAAAGCCACTCTTCCTCCTCCTCTCCCATCTCTCTCTTTCCTTACTATATAAAAGTCCTTTGGAAACACAGCATTTGTTACGCCTCCTGACAATTTTGTTTCTGTGAGTCCTATTACATCTGGGTATTCTTCTTGCACCCTTTCTGCCAGTTCACTTGCTTTGTTGGTAATCCCATCGATGTTTGAGTACTTACCTTGAAGCTCACTTTCCTATGTCCATTTTCACCCACCCTCCCCACTAGTGCAGGAAGCTGTTACATGGGCATTGCTGCTTGGGTAGGCTCATCCTCCTGTGGGGTAGTTACCAGGGGTTCTGAGGGAGGTGGGGGTGGGGGGGGGGTAAGGAGGGGAAGTGGGAGGATGGCTTAAAACTGGGGTGGGGGGATGGAGGACTTAGTTCGTGTCAGGGCCGGCTTGGGGCAGGAGGAAGACCAGGGGGTGGGAGGGAAGGGGGTACTCGGAATAGGGAGGGAGGATGGAATTGGGTGGAATGGTGGAGCTCCCCACCTATAGGGTGGTGAGTTGGGATGTTGCAGTCCCCTCTGAGGTTCCCGAGGTGCTGGGTTGAGGTTCCACACTCCCCTCTGATATTGCTGGGTTGGGGGTTGAGGTTCCCTGGCTCCCTTCCCTCAGCCTGCGCCTTTTCCTTGCATCTGCTGCCTGTATTATCTCTGTCCCGGTCATGTCCCTCTGAAGGAATACCTGTCTGTAATTTGTTACATATTTCAGTTTGCTCTTATTTTGCTAGTATGTCCTCTATGATGCACTCGTTTTTGAGCACTACCTTGATCAACCGGTCTTTGTCTTTGTTGTACTGGCCAATCCGGAAAAACTTTTCTATGTCTGTTTCAGCCCCTTCCAGACCAATCTCCTTTAGTATCCCTGCCACTGCTGCTTTGTCCTTAGATCTCCATTCTTTCCTTGTGGAACCCTCTTGTTCCTTAACACTTATCACTACTACAGCTCTTTTCCTTTCCAGTAACTGGCTCGTGCATCTTGCTGCTTCGTGTGAGGTTACTGCTTTCATTACAACTTCCTTGACTGTGGACACTGCTCCTGGGCACTTCAGCATTTCAGCAAAGGTGGCACCCATTGTAGGGGTCCCTGCCATTGCTACATCTGGTACCTGGGGGTTGGTCCCCTGTGCCACAGTCTGAGATCCTGTTTATAGGTTTGTTATCTCCTCTTGCGCTGCCTTTAGTTCATTCTGAAGTTTATTTATAAGTCCTCTTATGTCTTTCAGTTCTTCAGTGATTTCCCTCCATGTGCGAACAGTCATCTCCATGTATGACTCGTCCTGTTCCTCTCCTCCACCTGTGTTCTGTTTTCTTACCATCCTGCTTGATCCCTTTTCTTTTCCCTAGCGTTTGTTAGTCTACACTAACCTCAGTGTGTGTGTGTGTTTGATTGTGTGTGTGTGTGTGTGTGTGTGTGTGTGTGTGTGTGTGTGTGTGTGTGTGTGTGTGTGTGTGTGTGTGTGTGTGTGTGTGTTTACTAGTTGTGTTTTTGCGGGGGTTGAGCTTTGCTCTTTCGGACCGCCTCTCAACTGTCAATCAACTGTTTACTAGCTACTTTTTTTTTTTCCACACCACACACACACACCCCAGGAAGCAGCCCGTGACAGCTGACTAACTCCCAGGTACCTATTTACTGCTAGGTAACAGGGGCACTTAGGGTGAAAGAAACTTTGCCCATTTGTTTCTGCCTCGTGCGGGAATCGAACCCGCGCCACAGAATTACGAGTCCTGCGCGCTATCCACCAGGCTACGAGGCCCCCCGAGGTGGTGTGTGTGTGTGTGTATGTGTGTGTGTGTGTGTGTGTGTGTGTGTGTGTGTGTGTGTTTGTGTGTGTGTGTGTGTGTGTGTGTGTGTGTGCGTGTGTGCGTGTGGGAGAGGGAGAGAGGAGGAGAGAGGGAGAGAGGGAAAGAAGGAGATATAGAGAGAGAGTGTGGGGAGTAGGAGTGGGGGGGAGGAGCGTATTGGGTTAGTGAGATGGGGGGGGTAAGCGAGGGGGCGGATTATGAGTGAGGTCTTATCCCCTTTCCACGGAAGGTGTTAATCATTTCTAGCCTGACTGGATGTTTTTGTGTGTACTCACCTAGTTGTACTCATCTAGTTGTGCTTGCGGGGGTTGAGCTCTGGCTCTTTGGTCCCGTCTCTCAACCGTCAATCAACAGGTGTACAGTTTCCTGAGCCTATTGGGCTCTATCATATCAACACTTGAAACTGTGTATGGAGTCAGCCTCCACCACATTACTTCCTAATGCATTCCATTTGTCAACCACTCTGACACTAAAAAAGAAAAGTTCTTTCTAATATCTCAGTGACTCATTTGGGCACTCAGTTTCTACCTGTGTCCCCTAGTGTGTGTGCTCCTTGTGTTAAATAGCGTAAATGTGAATGTGGTGATCATGTCCCCCCTAACTCTTCTGTCTTAAAACGAAGTGAGGTTTAATTCCCGTAGTCTCTCTTCGTAGCTCATACCTCTCAGCTCGGGTACTAGTCTGGTGGCAAACCTTTGAACCTTTTCCAGTTCAGTCTTATGCTTGACTAGATATGGACTCCATGCTGGAGCCGCATACTCCAGGTCTGACATATGTGGTATATAATGTTCTGAAAAATTCCTTACACAATTTTCTAAAGGCCGTTCTTATGTTAGACAACCTGGCATATGCTGCTGATGTTATCCTCTTGATATGAGCTTCAGGGGACAGGTCTGGCGTGATATCAACCCCTAGGTCTTTCTCTCTCTCTGGCTCTTGAAGTATCTCATCTCCCAAATGATACCTTGTTTCTGGTCTCCTGCTTCCTACCCCTATCTTCATTACATTACATTTGCTTGGGTTAAACTCTAACAGCCATTTGTTCGACCATTCCTGCAGCTTGTCCAGGTCTTCTTGAAGCCTCAAGCTGTCCTCCTCTGTCTTAATCCTTCTCATAATTTTGGCGTCGTCAGCAAACATTGAGAGGAATGAGTCTATACCCTCTGGGAGATCATTTACGTATATCAGAAACAGGAAAGGTCCAAGCACAGAGCCCTGTGGGACTCCACTGGTAACTTCACGCCATTCTGAGGTCTCACCCCTCATTATAACTCTCTGCTTACTATTGCTTAGGTACTCCCTTATCCACTGGAGCGCCCTACCAGTTACTCCTGCCTGTTTCTCCGACAGTCCAAAAAAATGCAGTCAGCCCATCCTTCTCTTTCTTGCTTAATCTTTGTCACCTAACCGTAGAATTCTATCAAGCCTGTAAGGAAAGATTTACCCCCCCCCCCTGAACCCATGTTGATGTGTTGTCACGAAATCTCTTCTCTCCAGATGTGTTACTAAGTTTTTTCTCACAATCTCCATCACCTTGCATGGTATACAAGTTAAGGACACTGGCCTGTAGTTCAGTGCCTCTTGGCTGTCACCCTTTTTGTATATTGGTACTACATTAGCAGTCTTCCAAATTTCTGGTAGGTCTCCCGTTTCCAGTGACCTACTATACACTATGGAGAGTGGCAAGCAAAGTGCTCCTGCACACTCTTTCAATACCCATGATGAGATTCCATCCGGCCCAACATCTTTTCTCACATCCAGCTCCAATAGGTGCTTCTTGACCTCGTCTCTTGTAATTTCGAACCTTTCCAAGGTCACCTGGTTTGCTGCCACCTCTCCTAGTGCCGTGACTTCTCCCTGTTCTATTGTAAAGACCTCCAGGAACCTTTTGTTGAGTTCTTCACACACCTCTTTGTCATTCTCTGTGTACCTGTCTTCGCCCACCCTAAGTTTCATCACCTGATCCTTCGCTGTTGTCTTCCTCCTGATGTGACTGTGTAGTAGCTTTGGTTCGGTCTTGGCTTTATTACCTATATCATTTTCATATATTTTCTCAGCTGCTCTTCTCACACTAACATACTCGTTCCTGGTTCTCTGGTATCTCTCTCTACTTTCTGGTGTTCTGTTATTACGGAAGTTCCTCCATGCCCTTTTGTTCAGCTCCTTTGCTTTCATACGTTCCCTATTAAACCACGGATTCTTCCTTTGCTTCTCTGTTTTTTCCTGTTGGGCTGGGACAAACCTGCTTACAGCCTCCTGACATTTTTGGGTGACATAGTCTATCATGTCTTGTACGGACTTGGTTCTGAGTTCTGTGTCCCAATGTGTATCCCATAGAAATTTATTCATCTCCTCATAGTTTCCCTTTCGGTTCGCCAGCCCTTTGTTTCCCAGTTCTTTTTTGGGGGTGATATTTCCTAGCTCAACCAGGTACTCAAAGCTCAATACACTATGATCACTTATTCCCAAGGGGGCTTCCAAGTTAACTTCCCTTATATCCGACTCATTTAGGGTAAATATCAGATCAAGCAAGGCTGGTTCATCCCCTCCTCTCATTCTTGTCGGCACCTTGACGTGCTGACTTAGAAAGTTACTTGTTGCCACATCCAGCAGCTTAGGTCTCCATGTGTCTGGGCCTCCATGTGGGTCTCTGTTCCCCAATCTATCTTCCCATGGTTGAAGTCTCCCATGATTAGTAATCTGAATCCGTTCCTGTTAGCCACAGAAGCTGCTCTCTCTATTATATTGATGGTGGCCAAGTTGTTTCTATCATATTCCTGTCTAGGTCTTCTGTCATTCGTTGGGGGGCTATATATGACTACTACTATAATTTTCTGGCCTCCAGTTGCTATGGTGCCTGATATGTAGTCACTGAAACCTTCACAATTCTGAATTACCATCTCTTCAAAACTCCAACCTTCTCTTAGTAGCAAAGCTACACTACCTCCTCCTCTCCCTTCTCTCTCTTTCCTCACTACATAGTAGCCCTGTGGAAACACTGCGTTTGTTATAGCTTTCGTTTGCTTTGTTTCTGTGAGTGCTATTATGTCTGGGTTTTCTTCTAGTGCCCATTCTCCGAGTTCACTTGTTTTATTTGTAATCCCATCTATGTTAGTGTACATTGCCTTGAAGCTCACTTTCTTCTGTTCATTTACTTGTCCCTTTCTTGGCAAGCATTCTGCTGGTGTGGGAAGCTGTTCCGTGGGTGAGAAGATCTGTGAGGTGGTTTGCAGGGTCTCAGAGGATTTTGGGGTGGGGGGTCGGGGTTTATGGGAAGGGGGAACAGGTAGGGTTTGTGTTAAGGAGATAGGGGGGACATGGAGGATACGGGGTGAGGGGGGAGGAGGGATAGGAAGATTATGGGATGAAGGAGGAGGGGAGACAGGGGGGGGAAAGGTGGGAGGGGGGACATGACGGGAATGGGGAAGGGGTGACAGGGTCAGAATGGGGTGGGGGGGAGGGAGGGTTGGGTGGGGGCAAGTAGGGTGAGGGGAAGGGAGGGTTTCTATGCAGAGGGGGGTGGTGGTGTTGCCCTCCCCTCTGGTATTGCTGGGATGCTGGTTTTGGGTTCCCCTCTTGTCTCTTGGACTGTTGTGTTGGCGGCTGTGATTTCCTGGTTTGCTCCTCTCTCCCTGCACTTCCTCCTTGCCTCTGCTACCCTGGCTCTCTCCTCCTTCGTCCTGTCCCTCTGCAGGAATACTTTTTTGTATCCCTCCACATGCTGCAGACGACTCTTCCTTTCGAGAATATCCTCATTTGTGGTTTCGTTTGTAAACACCACCTTTACAAGTCGGTTTCTGCCCTTGTTGTACCAGTCCAACCTGAAAACCTTCTCAATGTTTTGTTCAGCCCCTTCCATCTGTAACCCCTTCAGTAGCCCCTGTACTGCCTCTCTATCCTTGCTATTCCATTCTTGCCTGTTGGATCCTTCCTGTTCTTTGATGCCTATAACTACCACTGATCTTTTTCTCTCCAGCAGCTGAGTGGTGCACCTTGCTACTTCCTGTGAGGTAGCAGCTTGCATAGCTACCTCCCTCACTGTGGCCATTGCTTCTGAGCTCTTTTTCAGTATGTCCGCAAATGTTTCAGGTACAGAGGCATTTCCTTCCAATGTAACATTCCCACCTTCCCTTTGGATGATAATCTGATGATCAGTCTCTTTATTTTTCTCTGTGAAGGATTTGATATCCTCCCTTGCTGATGTCAGCTAACTTTGCAGGTTGTTAATTGTAATCCTCATTTCATGCATCTCCCTCCTGAATTCCTCCAGAGCTTGGGTTAACATTTCCTTCGTTTGGTCACTCTGGTTGTTTCCTGTGTCCCTGTTGCGTCCTCCTGCCATTATGCCCCTTGTCAAGAGAGAGAGCAAGAGCGAGAGAGCAATAAAGCAAGAGAGAGAGAGCTAGAGAGAGCAGGAGAGCAAGAGAGAGAGAGCAAGAGAGAGAGAGAGAGAGAGAGAGAGAGAGAGAGAGAGAGAGAGAGAGAGAGAGAGAGAGAGAGAGAGAGAGAGAGAGAGAGAGAGAGAGAGAGAGAGAGAGATACAGAGAGAGAGAACGTGTGTGTGCGTGTGTGCATGTGGGATGGGGGTTGTCTGCAGATAATGGCAGGTAAGAGAAGGGGTAAGAGAGGGGCGTGGATTATGAGTGAGGATTTTATCCCCTTTCCACAAAAGGTGTTAATCCCTTCTAGCCTGACTGGACGTATGTGTGAGTGCGTGCATGTGCGTGTGTTTGTTTTTGCGTGTGCGTGTGTGTGTGCTTGCAAATGTACGTATGCGTGCGTGTGTGTGTGCATGCGTGTGTTACGGGGGTCCCGTAAAATGTCAACCGCTACCCAAAGTGAGCCACTTTGATATTTTAAATGTGTGTGCTTAAACACTCGTTTACCCACACACAGAACAAACACTTCTACCCAAAATGAGCCACTTTCAGATTTTTTAAATATATATGCTATCCTGAACAAGAATTTGATAATATTTTACCTCGCACTGTACACTTGATTAATTAACCAGAGAGGGATACATACCAGTCTTCCTTTCCGCTCACACAACTAGATGAGTAATGATGATGTATGGTTGACGGTGCTCCGTCGTCGCCTTCCACTTGGTGATTCACTAAGTGCTGGTAAATTGATGATGGCGGTTCTTCTGTCTACACAAAGCTCTGGAGTCAGTCACTGTATCGTTGTGTTACAATTTACTAATTTACTTTACCACTGATCACAGTCACCACCCAACAAACACAATCAGGTAGTTCCACGGCGGGTCGTCCCACCTGGCCGTCAGGTCAGGACGCTCCCGGTCGTCCACACTATGCACTGGTGATGCCACTAGCTCCACTTTGGTTTCTTCGCACTATCGCTAGCGATATGACTATGCTATGTAGCACCCTGCTAGCTACACACTGCATACACACACTGTGTGTGTGTGTGTTTGTTTTTGCGTGTGCGTGCGTGTCTGCTTGCAAACGTACCTGTGCGTGCGTGCGTTTGTTAAGGGGGTCCTGTAAATGTCAACTTCTACCCAAAATGAGCGACTATGAGATTTTAAATGTACATGATATACTGAACAAGAATTTGATAATATTTTACCTCACTCTTTACACCTGAAGAATTGACCAGAGAGGAGTACCTACCTGTCAGCCTCCCGCTCACACAACCATGTGAATAATTACGATAGCTGGGTGACGAAGTGCTCCGTCGTCGCCTCCCACGTGGTGATGCACTAATCCAGGAGATTGATGGTGGCGGTTCTTCTCTATCCAACACAAATCTCTGGAGTCAGAACCTGTATCGGTGTGACTGTTGTGTTACAGTTCACCAATTTACTGTACCACTGATCACTTGACCCAATATGTAAACAAAGCCTCGTCGGCCCTCCCACGTGGCATGTCTGGTGAAATCACTGCTTAACACAAAGTTCTAGCGATAGCATTGTAATTTTCTTCCCTATTCGCGGCGGTTATACACTTTGTGATACCCTACATCTGTGATCTGTCACTGTAGCCCTAATAAACCCAAAAATATTGGCGTTTAACGTAGCGCGTGACCCCCGCTACCTTCCCTTCATGGCTGGCTCGACTCGAATGTATGTGTGTACTCACCTAGTTGTGTTTATGGGGGTTGAGCTCTGGCTCTTTGGTCCCACCTCTCAACCGTCAATCACCAGGTGTACAGGTTCCTGAGCCTATTGGGTTCTATCATATCTACACTTGAAACTGTGTTTAAAGTCAGCCTTCACCACATCACTTCCTAATGAATTCCATTTGTCAACCACTCTGACACTAAAAAACTTCTTTCTAATATCCCTGTGGCTCATTTGGGCACTCAGTTTCCACCTGTGTCCCCTAGTGCGTTAAATACCCTGTCTTTATATACCCTGTTGATTCCCTTGAGAATCTTGAATGTGGTGATCATGTCCCCCCTAACTCTTCTGTCTTCCAACGAAGTGAGGTTTAATTCCCGTAGTCTCTCCTCGTAGCTCATACCTCTCAGCTCGGGTACTAGTCTGGTGGCAAACCTTTGAACCTTTTCCAGTTTAGTCTTATGCTTGACTAGATATGGACTCCATGCTGGAGCCGCATACTCCAGGATTGGTCTGACATATGTGGTATATAATGTTCTGAAAGATTCCTTACACAAGTTTCTAAAGGCCGTTCTTATGTTAGCTAACCTGACATATGCTGCTGATGTTATTCTCATGATATGAGCTTCAGGGGACAGGTCTGGCGTGATATCAACCCCCAGGTCTTTCTCTCTCTCTTACTCTTGAAGTATTCCATCTCCCAAATGATACCTTGTATCTGGTCTCCTGCTTCCTACCCCTATCTTCATTACATTACATTTGCTTGGGTTAAACTATAACAACCATTTGTTCGACCATTCCTGCAGCTTGCCCTGGTCTTCTTGAAGCCTCAAGCTGTCCTCCTCTTTCTTAATCCGTCTCATAATTTTGACGTCGTCAGCAAACATTGAGAGGAATGAGTCTATACCCTTTGGGAGATCATTTACGTATATAAGAAACAGGATAGGTCTGAGTACAGAGCCCTGTGGGATTCCACTGTTGACTTCACGCCAATCTGAGGTCTCACCCCTCATTGTAACTCTCTGCTTCCTATTGCTTAGGTACTCCCTCATCCACTGGAGCGCCCTACCAGTCACTCCTGCCTGTTTCTCCAGCTTATGCATCAACCTTTTATGGGGTACTGTGTCAAAGGCTTCCGACAGTCCAAAAAAATGCAGTCCGCCCATCCTTATCTTTCTTGCTTAATCTTTGTCACCTGATCGTAAAATTCTATTAAGTCTGTAAGGCAACATTTACCCTCCCTGAACATAGGGTGATGTGTTGTCACGAAGTCGCTTCTCTCCAGATGTGTTACTAGGTTTTTCTCACAACCTTCACCATCACCTTGCATGGTATACAAGTTAAGGACACTGGCCTGTAGTTCAGTGCCTCATGTCTGTCACCCTTTTTGTATATTGGGACTACATTAGCAGTCTTCCAAATTTCTGGTAGGTCCCCCGTTTCCAGTGACCTACTATACACTATGGAGAGTGGCAAGCAAAGTGCACGCTCTTTCAACACCCATGGTGAGATTCCATCCGGCCCAACAGCTTTTCTCACGTCCAGCTCCAATAGGTGCTTCTTGACCTCATCTCTTGTAATTTCGAACCTTTCCAAGGTCGCCTGGTTTGCTGCCACCTCTCCTAGCGCCGTGACTTCTCCCTGTTCTATTGTAAAGACCTCCTGGAACCTTTGTTGAGTTCTTCACACACCTCTTTGTCATTCTCAGTGTACCTGTCCTCCTCCGTCCTAAGTTTCATCACTTGTTCCTTCACTGTTGTCTTCCTCCTGATGTGACTATGTAGTAGCTTTGGTTCGGTCTTGGCTTTATTAGCTATATCATTTTCATACCTTTTCTTAGCTGCTCTTCTCACACTAACATACTCGTTCCTGGTTCTCTGGTATCTCTCTCTGCTTTCTGGTATTCTGTTATTACGGAAGTTCCTCCATGACCTTTTGTTCAGCTCCTTTGCGTTCTTCCATTCCATATTAAACCACGGATTCTTCTTTTGCTTCTCTGTTTTTTCCTGTTGGGCTTGGACAAACCTGCTTACAGCCTCCTGACACTTTTGGGTGACATAGTCCATCATGTCTTGTACGGACTTGGTTCTGAGTTCTGTGTCCCAATGTATATCCCTTAGGAATTTATTCATCTCCTCATAGTTTCCCTTTCGGTACGCCAGCCCTTTGTTTCCCGTTTCTTTTTTGGGGGTGATAATTCCTAGCTCAACCAGGTACTCAAAGTTCAATACACTATGATCACTCATTCCCAGGGGGGCTTCTAACTTAACTTCCCTTATATCCGACTCATTTAGGGTAAATATCAGATCAAGCAAGGTTGGTTCATCCTCTCCTCTCATTCTTGTCGGTCTCTTGATGTGTTGATTTTGAAAATTTCTTGTTGCCACATCTAGCAGCTTAGCTCTCTATTTATCTGGTCCTCCATGTGGGTCTCTGTTCCCCCAATCTATCTTCCCATGGTTGAAGTCTCCCATGATTAGTAGTCTGGATCCGGTCCTGCTAGCCACAGTAGCTGCTCTCTCCATTATATTCATGGTGGCCAAGTTGTTTTAAATCATATTCCTGTCTGGTTCTTTTGTCGTTCGGTGGGGGGTTATATATTACTACTACAATAATTTTCTGTCCTCCAGTTGTTATGGTGCCTGATATGTAGTCACTGAAACCTTCACAGTTCTGAATTACCATCTCTTCAAAACTCCAACCTTTTCTTATCAGCAAAGCTACACCACCTCCTCCTCTCCCTTCTCTCTCCTTCCTCACTGCATAGTAGCCCTGTGTAAACACTGCGTTTGTTGTGGTTTTCGTTTGCTTTGTTTCTGTGAGTGTAATCATGTCTTTGTTTTCTTCTAGTGCCCATTCTCCGAGTTCACTTGTTTTATTTGTAATCCCATCTATGTTAGTGTACATTGCCTTGAAGCTCACTTTCTTCTGGTCATTTTCTTGTCCCTTTCTTGGCGAGCATTCTGCTAGTGTAGAAAGCTGTTCCGTGGGTGAGAAGATCTGTGGGGGTGGTTTGCAGGGTCTCAGAGGATTTTGGGGTGGGGGTGGGGGTTCAATGGAAGGGGGAACTGGTAGGGTGTGGATTAAGGAGATAGGGGGACATGGAGGATACTGGGTGAGGGGGGAGGAGGGATAGGGAGGGTATGGGATGAAGGAGGAGGGAAGACAGGGGGGGAAAGGAGAGAGGGGGGACATGGGGGGAATGGAGGAGGGGTGACAGGGTCAGAATGGGATAGGGGGGGAAGGGATGGTTGGGTGAGCATTTGAGTGGGGGCAGGTAGGGTGAGGGGGGAAGGGAGAGTTTCTATGCAGAGAGGGGTGGTGGTGTTGCCCTCCCCTCTGGTACTCACCTAGCTGCACTCACCTAGTTGTGTTTGCGGGGGTTGAGCTCTTGCTCTTTGGTCCCGCCTCTCAACCGTCAATCAACAGGTGTACAGATTCCTGAGCCTATCGGGCTCTATCATATCTACACTTGAAACTGTGTATGGAGTCAGCCTCCACCACATCACTTCCTAATGCATTCCATTTGTCAACCACTCTGACACTAAAAAAGTTCTTTCTAATATCTCTGTGGCTCATTTGGGCACTCAGTTTCCACCTGTGTCCCCTTGTGCGTGTTTCCCTTGTGTTAAATAGACTGTCTTTATTTACCCTATCAATTCCCTTCAGAATCTTGAATGTGGTGATCATGTCCCCCCTAACTCTTCTGTCTTCCAGCGAAGTGAGGTTTAATTCCCGTAGTCTCTCTTTGTAGCTCATACCTCTCAGCTCAGGTACTAGTCTGGTGGCAAACCCTTGAACCTTTTCCAGTTTAGTCTTATCCTTGACTAGATATGGACTCCATGCAAAGGAACATGGGGGGAATGGGGGAGGGGTGACAGGGTCAGAATGGGATGGGGGGGAAGGGAGGGGGGGGGAACATTTGAGTGGGGCAGATAGGGTGAGGGGGAAGGAAGAGTTTCTATGCAGAGAGGGGTGGTGGTGTTGCTGGCATGCTGGTTGAGGGTTCCCCTTTTGTCTCTGGGACTGTTGTGTTGGAGACTGAAATTTCCTGGGTTACTCCTCTCTCTCTGCGCTTCCTCCTTGCCTCTGCTGCCCTGGCTCTCTCCTCCTTCGTCCTGTCCCTCTGCAGGAATACTTTTTTGTATTCCTCCACATATTGCAGATGACTCTTCCTTTCTAAAAGAACCTCTTTGGTGGCCTCGTTTGTAAACACCACCTTTACCAGTCGGTTTCTGTCCTGTTGTACCAGCCCAACCTGAAAACCTTCTCAATGTTTTGTTCAGCCCCTTCTATCGTAACCTCTTCAGTAGCCCATGTATTGCCTGTCTATCCTTGCTATTCCATTCCTGCCTATTGGATCCTTCCTGTTCTTTTATGCCTACCACTACCACTGATCTTTTTCTCTCCATTAGCTGGCTGGTGCACTTTGCTGCTTCCTGTGAGGTAGCTGCTTGCATGGCTACCTCCCTCACTGTGTCCATTGCTTCTGAGCTCTTTCTCATTCTTTCCACAAACGTTTCAGGTACAGAGGCATTTCCTTCCAATGCTCCAATCCCACCTTCCCTTTGGATAATAATCTGATGCGCGGTCGCTTTATTTTACTCTGTGAGGGATTTGATCTCTTCCTTTGCTGATGTCAGCTCACTTTGCAGGTTGTTAATTGTAATTCTCATTTCATGTATCTCCTTCCTGAATTCCTCCAGAACTTGGGTTAACAGTTCCTTTGTTTGGTCACTTTGACTATTCCCTGTGTCCCTGTTGCATTCTCCTGCCATTTTGTCCCTTGTCAAGAGAGAGAGCAAGATAGAGAGAGAGTAAGAGAGAGAGAGAGAGAGAGAGAGAGAGAGAGAGAGAGAGAGAGAGAGAGAGAGAGAGAGAGAGAGAGAGAGAGAGAGAGAGAGAGAGAGAGAGAGAGAGATAGAGAGAGAGAGAGGGAGAGAGAGAGAGAGTGAGAGAGAGAACAGAGAAAACGAGAGAGAGGGAGGTGTGTGTGTGTGTGTGTGTGTGTGTGTGTGTGTGTGTGTGTGTGTGTGTGTGTGTGTGTGTGTGTGTGTGTGTGTGTGTGTGTGTGTGTGTGTGTGTGTGTGTGTGTGTGTGTGTGTGTGTGTGTGTGTGTGTGTGTGTGTGTGTGTGTGTGCGTGTGTACATTTAGTCAGTGGTAGGGAGAGTGGGAGTGGGGGGGGGGGAGTGTTTTGGGGGAGTGAGATGGGGGTTAAGAGGAGGTGGGTTAGGTGTTGTCTTCATATTACGGCAGGGGGATTAGCGGCTTATCTGGGTTCCCAGTGAGCTCACAGTTGCTGTCTCTGTTACCTGTCTACCACTTATTTATATATTTATTTATTTATTTATATACAAGAAGGTACTTTGGGTTTGAGAGAATACATTAAATAGTACAGTATTTACAATCTTGTAAAGCTACTAGTACGCGCAGCGTTTCGGGCAACTTACGATTGTGTTATTGAATGGAATGCATTAGCTGCTACGATATGACATTATATAAACCTTGCACACTGTTGGAGACTTATGAGAGACACTTTTACCAGCCAGCCCCCCGCATGCACTCTAGGTGAATACACCGCGTTCCGTCGGTAATCCTGTGAGGTCTTCAGGTCTCCACGTGGGTCCCAGCTGATGCGACTGATGATGCCTCAAGAAGTCGATCTTCACTAGCAATCTTCTCTAAATTCACTAAGATAATTCACCACGAGATGTGATCAATGTGTTGCATTGCAATGCCACTGTTCGATTTATACTGTCCCGATTCTCACTGCTCAGTATACCTGCTCACTTGACCCTATTATTCCCTCGGTATACGAGGACCGCTGACCCTACATGTCTGCTCACTATCAAGGCTGACCCAAGACTGTGTGTGTGTGTGTGTGTAAGTGCACGTGTGTGTGTGTGTGTGTGTGTGTGTGTGTGTGTGTGTGTGTGTGTGTGTGTGTGTGTGTAGGTGCACACATGTGTGTGTGTGTGTGTGTGTGTGTAGGTGCACGTGTGTGTGCGTGTGTGTGTGTGTGTGTGTGTATATACTCACCTAATTGTACTCACCTAATTGTGCTTGCAGGGGTTGAGCTTTGGCTCTTTGGTCCCGCCTCTCAACCGTCAATCAACTGGTGTACAGATTCCTGAGCCTACTGGGCTCTATCATATCTACATTTGAAACTGTGTATGGAGTCAACCTCCACCACATCACTTCCTAGTGCATTCCATTTACTAACTACTCTGACACTGAAAAAGTTCTTTCTAACGTCTCTGTGGCTCATTTGGGTACTCAGCTTCCACCTATGTCCCCTTGTTCGCGTCCTTTGTTCGCGTCCCCTTGTTCGCGGCCTTTCCGCTTATTCCTACCTGCCTCTCAAGTTTGTATAGCAGTCTCATGTGCGGTACTGTATCAAAGGCCTTTTGGCAGTCAAGAAATATGCAGTCTACCCAGCCTTCTCTGTCCTGCCTTATCCTTGTTACTTTATCATTCTAAATTCTAAAAGGTTTGTTAGGCATGATTTCCCTGTCCAGAACCCATGTTGGTGCTTGTTTACAAACCCAATGCTCTCCAGGTGCTCAACAAGTCTTAGCCTAATTATTCTTTCAAGTATTTTGCAGGGGATGCTTGTCAGTGATACGGGTCTGTAGTTAAGTGCCTCCTCCCTATCACCTTTCTTGAAAATCGGTACGACATTTGCCTCCTTCCAGCAACTGGGCAATTCTCCCGACTTAAGTGACTCATTAAAGATCATTGCCATTAAAGAGCAATGCAATATGTGTTTACTAGTTGTGTTTACTAGTTGTGTTTTTGCGGGGGTTTAGCTTTGCTCTTTCGGCCCGCCTCTCAACTGTCAATCAACTGTTTACTAACTACTTTTTTTTTTTTTTTTTTTTTTCCACACCACACACACACACACACACACACACACACCAGGAAGCAGCCCGTGACAGCTGACTAACTCCCAGGTACCTATTTACTGCTAGGTAACAGGGGTACTTAGGGTGAAAGAAACTTTTGCCCATTTGTTTCTGCCTCGTGCGGGAATCGAACCCGCGCCACAGAATTACGAGTCCTGCGCGCTATCCACCAGGCTACGAGGCCCCACATTGTGTGTGTGTGTGTGTGTGTGTGTGTGTGTGTGTGTGTGTGTGTGTGTGTGTGTGTGTGTGTGTGTGTGTGTGTGTGTGTGTGTGTGTAGGTGTGTGTGTGTGTGTGTGTGTGTGTGTGTGTGTGTGTGTGTGTGTGTGTGTGTGTGTAGGTGCACGTGTGTGTGTGTGTGTGTAGGTGCACGTGTGTGTGTGTGTGTGTGTGTGTGTGTTTGGTATGTTTAATTCCCTTGGTGTTTGAGATTTTAAAGTGTGATTGGGATGAAAGTACTATTAAGTAAAGAGTATTATATTCACTGAAGGAGAGTATGGGGAGGCCCGGACAGTGAAATGTGAGCCGTGTTGAGATCAGAAATGGTTTGCTGTATGACCCCAGCGAGAGGTGTAGTGAGCCAGTGTCTCCCTCGCTCCCTGTGTTACCGCATGTTACCCTGCTGCTCGTCCTGCACACCCATCTCGCTGCGTCACTCTCTCTTCCCTTGTCTCTCAGTCTCTTTCTCTGCTTCTCTGTCTCTGCCTCTCTGTCTCTGCTTCTCTGCCTTTCTGCCTCGGCCTTCTTATTTGGCTCCTCTGCTTCAGCCCCTCCGCTTCTGCCCTTCCGCCTCGACCCCTCTGCTTCGGCCCCTTTGTCTCGGCCCCTCTGTAATGGATCCCCGGTCTCTTTCCTCTCTGTCTCTGCCTTTCTGCCTATCCCTTGCCAATACCCCTCTGCCTCTGCCTCTCTGCCTGTGCCCCCTGCCTCTGCCACCCTGCCTCTGCCCCAGGGCCTCTGCCCCTCTGCCTCTGCCCCTCTGCTTCTGCCTCTCTTCCTCGTCCCCTCTGCCTCGTCCCCTCTGCTTCGGCCCCTCGGCCTCTGCCTTGGTCCCTCTGCAAAGGTCCCTCTGTCACTGACCCCTCGGCCTCAGCCTCTTTGCCTGTGCCCCCCTTCCTCCACCCCCTGCCCCTACTACTCTCCCCCTCTGCCTCGTCCCCTCTGCTTCGTCCCCTCTGCTTCGGACCCTCTTCCTCTGCCCCGTCTGCTTTGCCTCGTCCACTCTGCCTCTGCCCCTCTGCCTCGGCATCACTGACATGGCCCCTCTGTCTCTGACCCTTAGCATCTGCCCCTCTGCCTTGGCCCCTCTGCCACTGCCAGTTAGCATCTGCCCCTCTGCCTCTGCTCCTCTGCCCCTCTGCCTTTACCCCTTCTGCCACTCTGCCACTGCCCCTCTCCCTCATCCCCTCTGCCACTGCCCCCATGCCTCTGCCCTTAAGCCTTTCTTTCTTGTCCCCTCTGCCTTGACCCCGCTGCCTTGGCCCTCCTGCCACTGCCCATCTGCAGCTGCCCCTCTGCTTCGGCCCCTCTGCCTCTGCCCCTCTGCCTCTGCCCCTCTGCCTCTGCCCCTCTGCCTCTGCCCCTCTGCCTCTGCCCCTCTGCCTCTGCCCCTCTGCCGCTGCCCCTCTGCCTCTGCCCCTCTGCCTCTGACCCTCTGCCTCTGCCCCTCTGCCTCTGCCCCTCTGCCTCTGCCATTCTGCCTCTGACCCTCTGCCTCTGCCCCCTCTGACCCTCTGCCTCTTCCCCTCTGCCTCTGACCCTCTGCCTCTGCCCCTCTGACCCTCGGCCTCTGCCCCCTCTGACCCTCGGCCTCTGCCCCTCTGCCTCTGCCCCTCTGCCTCTTCCCCTCTGCCTCGGCCCCCTCTGCCTCTGCCCCTCTGCCTCTGCCCCTCTGCCTCTGACCCTCTGCCGCTGACCCTCTGACCCTCTGCCTCTGCCCCTCTGCCTCTGCCCCTCTGCCTCGGCCCCTCTGACCCTCGGCCTCTGCCCCCTCTGACCCTCGGCCTCTGCCCCTCTGCCTCTGCCGCTCTGCCTCTTCCCCTCTGCCTCGGCCCCCTCTGCCTCTGCCCCTCTGCCTCTGCCCCTCTGCCTCTGACCCTCTGCCGCTGACCCTCTGCCTCTGCCCCTCTGCCTCTGCCCCTCTGCCTCTGCCCCTCTGCCTCGGCCCCTCTGCCCCTCTGCCTCTGAGCCTCTGCCTCTGACCCTCTGCCTCTGCCTCTCTGCCTCTGCCCCTCTGCCGCTGCCCCTCTGCCTCTGCCTCTCTGCCTCTGACCCTCTGCCTCTGCCTCTGCCCCTCTGCCTCTGACCCTCTGCCTCTGACCCTCTTCCTCTGCCTCTGCCCCTCTGCCTCTGCCCCTCTGCCTCTGCCCGTCTGCTTCTGACCCTCTGGCTCTGCCCCTCTGCCTCCGCCCCTCTGCCTCTGCCTCTGACCCTCTGCCTCTGTCCCTCTGCCTCTGACCCTCTCCCTCTGACCCTCTGCCTCTGCCCCTCTGCCTCTGCCCTTCTGCCTCTGCCCCTCTGCCTCTGACCCTCTGCCTCTGCCCCTCTGCCTCTGCCCCTCTGCCTCTGCCCCCCTGCCTCTGCCCCCCTGCCTCTGACCATCTGCCTCTGCCCCCTCTGACCCTCTGCTTCTGCCCCTCTGCCTCTGACCCTCTGACCCTCTGCCTCTGACCCTCTGCCTCTGACCCTCTGCCTCGGCCCCACTGCCTCTGCCCCTCTGCCTCGGCCCACTCTGCCTCTGCCCCTCTGCCTCTGCCCCTCTGCCTCTGACCCTCTGCCTCTGCCCCTCTGCCTCTGCCCCTCTGCCTCTGCCTCTCTGCCTCGGCCCCCTCTGCCTCTGCCCCTCTGCCTCTGCCCCTCTGCCTCTGCCCCCTCTGCCTCTGCCCCTCTGCCTCTGACCCTCTGCCTCTGCCCCTCTGCCTCTGTCCCTCTGCCTCTGCCCCTCTGCCTCTGTCCCTCTGCCGCTGACCCTCTCCCTCTGACCCTCTGCCTCTGCCTCTCTGCCTCTGCCCCTCTGCCTCTGACTCTCTGCCTCTGCCCCTCTGCCTCTGTCCCTCTGCCTCTGACCCTCTCCCCCTGACCCTCTGCCTCTGCCTCTGCCCCTCTGCCTCTGCCTTTCTGCCTCTGACCCTCTGCCCCTGACCCTCTGCCCCTCTGCCTCTGCCATTCTGCCTCTGACCCCTCTGACCCACTGCCTCTGACCCTCTGACGCTCTGCCTCTGCCTTTCTGCCTCTGCCCCTCTGCCTCTGCCCCTCTGCCTCTGCCCCTCTGCCTCTGACCCTCTGCCTCTGCCCCTCTGCCTCTGCCCCTCTGCCTCTGCCTCTCTGCCTCGGCCCCCTCTGCCTCTGCCCCTCTGCCTCTGCCCCTCTGCCTCTGCCCCCTCTGCCTCTGCCCCTCTGCCTCTGACCCTCTGCCTCTGCCCCTCTGCCTCTGTCCCTCTGCCTCTGCCCCTCTGCCTCTGTCCCTCTGCCTCTGACCCTCTCCCTCTGACCCTCTGCCTCTGCCTCTCTGCCTCTGCCCCTCTGCCTCTGACTCTCTGCCTCTGCCCCTCTGCCTCTGTCCCTCTGCCTCTGACCCTCTCCCCCTGACCCTCTGCCTCTGCCTCTCTGCCTCTGCCCCTCTGCCTCTGCCTTTCTGCCTCTGACCCTCTGCCCCTGACCCTCTGCCCCTCTGCCTCTGCCATTCTGCCTCTGACCCCTCTGACCCACTGCCTCTGCCCGTCTGCCTCTGACCCTCTGACGCTCTGCCTCTGCCTTTCTGCCTCTGCCCCTCTGCCTCTGCCCTCTGCTTCTGACCGTCTGCCTCTGCCCCCTCTGACCCTCTGCCTCTGACCCTCTGCCTCTGCCCCTCTGACCCTCTGCCTCTGGCCCTCTGCTGCTGCCCCTCTGCCTCTGCCCCTCTGCCTCTGCCCCTCTGCCTCTGCCCCTCTGCCTCTGCCCCTCTGCCTCTGCTCCTCTGCCTCTGCCCCTCTGCCTCTGACCCTCTGCCTCTGCCCCTCTGACCCTCTGCCTCTGCCCCCTCTAGTAGTAGGATAAGGCACAACTCGCTGCAGTTTTGCTTTTTCCGACTGCAGCGAGTTGAGTCGTGTGTTTTTCGTTACCCCGGTGAGATTGAACTGCAGCGAGTTGAGTCGTGTGTTTTTCGTTACCCCGCTGACCCACGCACAGGCGTCGCAAATGGTCAATGACGTCACCAGGTAGTCGCTCAGCGTTCCTGCACAGGCGCGTTCAAGGGGATTAAAAAGCCGGTCTATGAGTCGTGTGTTTTGCGATACAACAGTGGCCTTGAAACCTAACTTAAAAATACCATCATCCCTAGTCTATTTTTAATTTCATATTTACTTCCAACCATCACCCATTACATTTATCAAAGGGGATCATGTATGTAAGGGAAGAACATAACTTCAGCACTGCAAGAAGTTATGTGTGTATTTTCGAGTTCGTCCCCTGCTGCCTGTATTTACCCAGGTCTTTTTCCTAAATATATAACTTATCCAATTCATTCCTATTCTGTTTCACGTTGATACGTTTAATAGGTTATTAATATTCCCCTTTACTATGACCATTCAGTCACACCTCTATCATGTCACCCCTATTTCTTCTTCGTCGTCGTTCTAGAGAATGTAATTTGAGCTTTGACAATCTTTCTTGAAGGAACGTTTATTATGCATAGGGCAAAAAAATAATATGAAAAAACTGCTATCAGTCGTTTATATTAAAAAAAATAGAGCCCTGGGTATTGGCGATTTCAATGCATGTTCAGTAGTAAACCAATATTGTCCTTAACCACGTACACTTCTCACATTCGCTCAAAAACATACCTCCCACACCTTGCTGTTGCATATAACAAATAAAAAAAACTCATTCAGTAAAAGCAAGCCTCTCATGTTTTAAAATAAGGCCTTCTGCGGCGCGAGGCGCGCTAAATGCGGATCCCAGGAGGTTCACACATAAGTGTGAACTCTTAATCTGGCTTAATACCTCAACTGTACTCTGTGCTTCACCAGAGTTGATATTCACCTACAATAGCTCGTATTTTCGCTCTTTGCTTATATTTTCTGTTATTCATAAACCCAATCAAAACCATCCTATCCAAACTTATTATATATAACAAACAAATACATTCTACAGACCAGTTATTGTTGTTGTTTAGTGACATCGTGAAAAGCGACCTCAGGTATAGGGATAAGGTATTGCTGGCCATTAGCACATAGGTGTGAAGGTATTACAGCACCTGACTGGCCAACTATGTGTGACGTCACCAGATGACCAATGCGGCCTTTAGCGTTCTACTGGCATATGTATTTAATGTTATTATTCAAAAATGACTAGACTATCCATCCCCACCTAACAAAATCAGAGGACTAAGAATATACATTTTAGTCATCCACAAGTGTAATCATTATTCAGTGATAAGTTCAAAAGTATAACAGCCGCCCAAATGTCGTACTGCAATTTAAGCAGAATCGTACATCTGGCAGCATAGCAGGTGAGCTGAACATAAGAATAAAGGTAACTTCAGAGGTCCTATTGGCCCATACGAGGCAACTCCTATATATTTCCACCCAATCTCATTCATGTCCACCCTATGCTGAAAACAACCAAGGGATCCCACTTAAAGCATTAGTTTACAATAATAGATATAATAAATAGCTCTTATTCTAGTTTTATACACAACAGCAATTATGAAACCCTATAGCTAGATATTCTACTATAATCCACAAGTAGTTACCACACATCTGGCAGTACAGCGGATTAGTGGCTGTGTTCATAGGCTAGTCAACTGTCCTCACATCCATCAAATAGCTATCCAAATGTCTCACCTCAATTCATCCATCTAGCAACTCAGCTGGATGTTAGCCACTATATTCATAGGCTAATCATTTCTACACCACAAAAAATCCTAGATTTGCTACGCAAATCAGGTAACTTGTTTCTAAACCAACAGTCGCAAATACAAGCATACATACCTACTCATACTCCACAACCTATACATTCATTGAGAATAGTCTAGTTTTTGCCACCATTACCCCATTAATCAGATGCAATTTATGCAATGCACACAGAAAATACAGCATCTACACACCAAAAATGCCATTTAATCACAAAATATATTATTTACACTCAAAATATGCCATCACACAAAAATATGTCATTTATAGACAAAATATAACATTTACATTCAAAAATATGTCAGTTGGACATGAAAATGTAGCATTTACACAATATTGCATGGACACTCAGAGTATGACATTTACACAAAGTACGGTATTTTGCACAAATATATCAAAATGCTTATGCATTTAGACAATCAAAAATGCGCTTTCACAAAAATTACACAACTTCACAAACATAATTTTCACAAAATACCCACACATTGTCTCAAACCAAAATACACTTACACCATGAAGATCTATTTTATCAGATTACAGAGCTTACACAAAATACACAATTTTCACACACAAATACAGTTGCACCAGTTCCACTTCAACAAATTAAAAACACAACTTGCATAAATGCACTATTATCACAAAAATTATTATAAAACATGGCCAATTATTACACAGTTTGTGTAATTATTTTACATATTTGCACAATTAATACAAGAAAACTTGCTATATAATTACTCAGCTTGCACAATGACAATCAATACACAAAGGTATAAATAAACAATTCGTCCATATGCAATTACACAACATGCGCAATTAATACACAACTTATACAAATATTACACATCTTTCATAATTATTACACAACTTGTACAAATGCATATCTAGCACAAATATGTACAATACATATCTACCCCAAATATGAAAATACACAACTAGCATAAATACACGATTTACACAAATACAATTGCGACATTTACACAACTTGCTCAAAAATATAATCAATACACAACTTACCAAAATATGAACAATACATAACTAGCACATATTCATTAAATACACAACTATGCAATTTCCTCAAATACACATACAAAAACATATACAATTAATACATACAACTTGCACAAAACAATACACAATTTATAGAAATATAATCAATACATAATTGCAATAATCATACAACTTATGCAAAATACATAATCTGCACAATTAATACACATGTATATTAATTGTGCTATATATGTACAAACACAACCAACTAGGTCAAACAATACACAATTTACATGATATTTTCTGGGTATATTTAGGACATTAATTATAATATGCTGAGTTTAACCAACTCCCCAAGTCAGAATTTCACATATAAAAATGGTGCATATGACTTCCCATGAGCTCAATATATAACACATTATTTTTCCATTAAGATATCAACATTATCAGTGCTAAACTATTCATCTAACATATGTCCACTGTTTTTATATCTTATTAATACCTTCCTTGTTACATCCTCTCCAATCAGACCACCCATATTTATGTATTTATTCAAACCATCTAACAGACTTATTTGTTCTAGCCTTAGTTATGTTAGGGCAGGTGGGGTTAGGTGAAGTCAGTATTTTCTATGATAATTTTAGACAAATTTGCTATATCTTATCAAAATGCATCTTGTTAAAACTTAAATTCATCTAAATCTATCAAAAATATACTTATACTACGCAAATTTGACTAAATTCAACCTAGCTAAACTAACTAAATATGAGCATCCCATATCCTCACATACAAGCCTATGTCGCCTCTGACCATACATTATATGAGTCTGCCATATAGCTCTAACCCCAAACAGGAAAAATTACACTATTTCATAAACATGCTAGTTCATTACCCTAAGATATTATATATGTCCTTCCCTACACCACCTCACCTAACCTGACCTGGCATAATCAAACCTAGATTTAGTTCAAGTTGGTGAAATTTAAGCTATGCCAATTTAATTCGACATAATTTATGGCAATTTCCACCAAATATACCCAAATGTTGCGTAGCATAGCACTGCCAAAGCCCATTTTCTCCTATTCCATACTACCCTACACAACCTCACCTAACCTGACCTAGAATATCCAAACCTGGATTTGGTTAAAGTTGGCGAAATTTATGCTATGCCACATAAATATAACCTAATTTAAGGCAATTTCCACCAAATATACCCAAATGTTGTGTATCATAGCATCACCAAAGCCCATTTTTACCTACATTTACTCCTATTCCATCCTACCCTACACAACCTTACCTAACCTGACCTAGCATATCCAAACCTGGATTTGGTTAAAGTTGGCGAAATTTATGCTATGCCACATAAATATAACCTAATTTAAGGCAATTTCCACCAAATATACCCAAATGTTGTGTATCATAGCATTACCAAAGCCCATTTTTACCTACATTTTCTCCTATTCCATCGTACCCTACACAACCTCACCTAACCTATCCTACCATATCCAAACCTAGATTTGGTTAAAGTCTGCGAAATTTAAGCTATTCCCACCTAAATTTGACCTAATTTAAGACAATTCCCACCAATATATCCAAATGTTCTGTATCACAGCATTGCCAAAGCCCATTTTTTTACCTACATTTTCTCCTATTCCATCCTACCCTACGCAACCTTACCTAACCTATCCTAGCATATCCAAACCTAGATTTGGTTAAAGTCGGCGAAATTTAAGTTATCCCATATAAATTTGACCTAATTTAAGACAATTTCCACCAAATATACCCAAAAATGTTTTGGAACATAGCACGGCCAAAGCTCATTTTAGCTGAGTTTTCACCTATTCCAACCTGCCCTAGACAACCCTACCCAGCCTCTCCTGGCATATCCAAAGTCAGATTTGATTATAGTTGGCGAAATTTATGCCTTCCCAACCTAAATTTTACCTAATTTATGCCAATTTCCACCGAATATACCCAAATGTTTTGTATCTTAGCATGGTCAAAGTTCATTTCACCCAAGTTTTTCACCTATTCCATCTTACCTTACACAGCCTTACCTAACCTGACCTAGCATATCCCAAGTTAGATTTGATTAGAGTTCGTGAAATTTATGCTTACTCACCTAAATTCAACCTAATTTAAGACAATTTCTACCCAATATACCCAAAATGTTTTGTTACATAGCTCAGCCAAAGACCATTTTAGCCGAGTTTTCACATATTCCAACCTACCCTATATAGCCTTACCTATCCCTGACCTAGCAGATTTGATTAAAGTTGGGGAAATTTAAGCTATCGCCATCAAATTGTAAACAATTTCCACAAAATATGCCTAAATGTTGTGTATCATAGCACAGCCAAAAACCCATTTTACCAACATTTTCACCCATTCCGTCTAAACCTGGACCTAGCCTCTGATACGACATATACTCAGAGAAGTGATGTTTTTTGGATATGAACCTAAATGCCCGTGCCTAACCTGCAAGAGTCTTGGAGCTTTGTTGAATATTTTATCTATTTTTCTTCGAAAACTGAAGTTTTGGATATGAACCTATCCGCACTGTGCCTAACCTGCTAGGATCTTTGTTGAACATTGTAACCATATTCATAGAAAAGTGATGTTTTGGATATGGACCTAACAGCCCCTCTCCTTTAAAACTTGGAACTGTGTTCAATATTGTAGATATAGTGTTGGGTATGTGTTTTGTTTTTACACATCAACCCAACCGTCCTGGACCTAACCTCCCTTCATCTAACTTCAAATTTATCGTAAATATGGAAGGAACGTGTTGTTTGTGCATCAACCCAACCGTCCTTGACCTAACCTCCATTTATCAAACTTCAAATTTATCATAAATATGGCAGGACCGTGTTATTTGTGCATCAACCCAACCGTCCTTGACCTAACCTCTATTTATCAAACTTCAAATTTATCATAAATATGGCAGGACCATGTTATTTGTGCATCAACCCAGCCGTCCTAGGTCTAACCTCCCTTTATCTAACTTCAAATTTATTGTATTTATGGGAAGAAGGTGTTGTTTATGCATCAACCCAACCTCCCTGGACCTAACCTCTGATACACGAATCTTGGTTCAACATTGCATCATACTTGTAGCATATTTTTTTTCACATAATTCAACCATCCTCAACCTAACCTCTATTACCTGGGGGAGGAAGGTTAATGGAAAATATGATAATAATGGGAATTTTCTCTACATCAGTTCAACTTAACCATCCTTAACCTAACCTTAGTTAGAAAGGAATATAACTCACCAAAACTATTTAATTACCATTTACCTTATTTTCCTTATCCTAACCCATAACCAGAGGGTTTAGACCCCCCTTTACCTCGAAATTAGAGTACAGGGTTAAATTAGGGAATGATAGGTTTATGTGTGAAAATATATTCCTACCTTAAATATATAGTATAATTTCGAGGTAAAGGGGGGTCTAAACCCTCTGGTTATGGGTTAGGATAAGGAAAATAAGGTAAATGGTAATTAAATAGTTTTGGTGAGTTATATTCCTTTCTAACTAAGGTTAGAAAGTCGGAAAAAGCAAAACTGCAGCGAGTTGTGCCTTATCCTACTACTCCCTCTGACCCTCTGCTGCTGCCCCTCTGCCTCTGCCCCTCTGCCTCTGCCCCTCTGCCTCTGACCCTCTGCCTCTGCCCCTCTGCCTCTGCCTCCTCTGACCCTCTGCCTCTCTTCCTCTGACCCTCTGCTTCTGCCCCGTCTGCCCCTCTGCCTCTGCCATCTGACCCTCTGCCTCTGCCCTCTGACCCTCTGCCTCTCTTCCTCTGCCCCTCTGACCCTCTGCCTCTCTTCCTCTGCCCCTCTGCCTCTGGCCCTCTGACCCTCTGCCTCTCTGCCTCTGCCCCTCTGCCTCTGCCCCCCTGCCTCTGCCTCTCTGCCTCTGCCTCTGCCCCTCTGCCTCTGCCCCTCTGCCTCTGACCCTCTGGCTCTGCCTCTCTGCCTCTGCCCCTCTGCCTCTGCCCCTGACCCTCTGCCTCTGACCCTCTGCCTCTGCCCCCTCTGACCCTCTGCCTCTGCCCCTCTGACGCTCTGCCTCTGCCCCTCTGCTGCTGCCCCTCTGCCTCTGCCCCTCTGCCTCTGCCCCTCTGACCCTCTGCCTCTGCCTCCTCTGACCCTCTGCCTCTCTTCCTCTGCCCCTCTGCCTCTGCCCCTCTGACCTTCTGCTTCTGCCCCGTCTGCCCCTCTGCCTCTGCCATCTGCCCTCTGACCCTCTGCCTCTCTTCCTCTGCCCCTCTGACCCTCTGCCTCTCTTCCTCTGCCCCTCTGCCTCTGGCCCTCTGACCCTCTGCCTCTGCCCCCTCTGCCCCTCTGCCTCTGCCCCTCTGACCCTCTGCCTCTGCCCCTCTGCCTCTCTTCATCTGCCCCTCTGACCCTCTGCCTCTCTTCCTCTGCCCCTCTGCCTCTGTTGGAAATTTTCAACACCCAAATACTAACCCCTAGTTCGATAGGAGGTATTTTCTGTACTAGGAATTATAATTTACTAATACTACTAACCAGTAGTGTAGCTATAATAAATTCTAATAAACTGACTCGTAGTAACACCAGATTTGTCCCAGAATTCATGACGGCGATTGACTCAGCTATCCAGCTCGGGAGAATAAATTCCACATATTTATAAACCGAATTAAAACATGTTTAATCTTGTAGAATTTATTAAGATTGGCAATTGATTCATTTCTGTTTAGTAAAATATATTGCCGTTTATTGGAAATAGTTTCATACAGTTGCGGTCATCTGATCCAGTAAACAAAGTAAACAAACTCAAATTCTATTACGAATATATATTTTCCATCTAACGTCAGTTAGGTTAAATGATTTGCACAGTGAGAAACAATATGCTGTTACCTAAAGTACGTTAATGTGACGCAAAATAACGTCAGTAATGTTTCCATCCATTCGGAAATTAGATTATTACATAAGTTTCCAACATCCGGCGCTAGATGGCGCGCGGCACTAGCAAGGAGACTTGTCAGAAAGAGACGCCATTACAGTTTGTTGCTCTGAAGCTGATCCTTATTATCGATGAAATTGAGGAGCATCCGTGCATTATATGGCTTGAGATCGATTCAGCAGCTTCAACATATTACGGACACAGCATCCGGCAAGGCTGAGTACCATTGATTTTCTATTTTGGTCATTATTCTATATCTACGTTGGTGCCTTGTCGTTACGTTGCATGTAAGCCTAATAACTCCCGTGAGTGTAATTCTTATGCGTAATCCACTCGAATTTCATGAATAAATGCATAAATATATACACTCTAGTAGAAATTACATGTTATTAATATTTCAGCATGCAGCGTAGCTTCAAGGGAAACGTACGTTAGCCTGTAGAATCACGTGTCGCCAGACGTGTACAGGATTCTGTGTGATTCTATATTATATGTAGACTAACATTATAGAATTTACCCCCCCCCCAAAGAGATATGTAAAGGCAATTGCTCTACTTTAAATAGAAGTTTTACAGTCCACTTCTCTAAATTAATTTTGAATTAATTAATATGTTTATTATTAATTAAAGATCCATAGATCACTGATCACCGAGCCAATAACATTTTGTATGGTCCTAATGAATTTCTTAATGATATTATATGTTGGAGTGAATTCCCCCACAGCCCCTGACCGTCTGCCTCTGCCTCTCTGTCTCTACCTCTGCCTTTCTCTCTCTCTCTCTCTCTCTCTCTCTCTCTCTCTCTCTCTCTCTCTCTCTCTCTCTCTCTCTCTCTCTCTCTCTCTCTCTCTCTCTCTCTCTCTCTCTCTCTCTCTCTCTCTCTCTCTCTCTCTCTCTCTCTCTCTCTCTCTCTCTCTCTCTCTCTCTCTCTCTCTCTCTCTCTCTCTCTCTCTCTCTCACTCTCACTCTCACTCTCTCTCTCTCTCTCTCTCTCTCTCTCTCTCTCTCTCTCTCTCTCTCTCTCTCTCTCTCTCTCTCTCTCTCTCTCTCTCTCTCTCTCTCTCTCTCTCTCTCTCACTCTCTCTCTCACTCTCTCTCTCTCTCTCTCTCTCTCTCTCTCTCTCTCTCTCTCTCTCTCTCTCTCTCTCTCTCTCTCTCTCTCTCTCTCTCTCTCTCTCTCTCTCTCTCTCTCTCTCTCTCGTCTTTTCAAATTCTCAAAAGACGTATATTAAACGTAATTTAAAACATGCCCTTAAGAATGAAATGTCGTTTTTAGCACGTACAGAAGATGCGAAAATGATGGGACTCCCACATGTCTCCCCTTCGCACCCTCCCCCAAAGCCTCGTACTCCCCCCCCCCCAGCCCTCTTTTCCTCCTGACCCCCTGAAGTCTTTTAAACTCCTCCACCCTCCCTATCCAGATCCTCCAGACCCCGCCCACCCTAGATATCCCGCAGGTCCTGCTTTCTAGGCCCTCAAACCCCGGACCCTCCCTGTTTCCCTGCTTAATGGGAGTCAACAGAATCTGAGGAAGGACAGAAGAGAGTCAGTTTCAGGGTGATGTACTCGAACATAGATGGGATTACAAGCAAGGCAGGAGAACTACTGGAAAGAGCACAAGAAGTGATCCACAGATGTAATCATACTCATAGAAACAAAACTCTCAGGAATCATGACGAATGCGGTGTTTCCCCAGGATTACCCTGAAATAAGGAAAGAGAGGGAAGGAAGGGTAGGAGGCAGAGTGGCCCTACTAATGAGAAAGGAGTTTAGTTTCAAGGCGATGGTTTTCCAGGGATGCGAGGGATTCAGAGAGTATATAACAGGCACCATGACAATGGGAGGACCAAGAGTAGTAGTAGCAGTGATATATAATCTCCCAGCAAATGACAGAAGACCCAAGTAAGAGTATGACAAGAACAACATGGCAGTTAGCACTATAATTGAGAGGGCAGCCTCTGTTACCTGTAGAAATAGATCGTATCTGCTCATCATGAGGGACTTCAATCACGGAAGGATAGAGTGGGGAGAACAAGGAACCGCATGGAGGTGAGGATACATAGAGAGCCAAACTATTGGAGGTGGCGACAAGAAACCTTTTAACCCAGCATGTCCGGGAACCCACAAGGATGAGAGGAAACGATGAACCAGCGAGACTCGACCTAGTCTTCACTCTGAACGACTCCGACATAAGAAAAATCGGTTTCGAGGCCCTGGTAGGAATGAGCGACCAAAGTGTACTGACCTTTGAGTATCTGGTCGAAGAAGGGTTATTGAACTCGAGGAGGGAAACTGGAACTGAAAACAAAAGGCTGGCATTCCGAAAGAAAAACTATGAGGAGATCAGAAAAATCATAACAGATATAACATGGGAAACAGAGCTTAGGGGAAAGACGGCCCAAGACATGATGGATTACGTTACGCAGGAGTGTAAGGAGGCAGCCGACAAGTTTGTCCTGGTCCAAAAGGAAAACAACGAAATGTACATGAGAAACTTATGGTTTAATCAGAGATGTAGGCTAGCTAAGCAACAAAGTAAATGGGCGTGGAGTAACTATAAGAATAACAGGGTACTTGAGAGCAGAGAAAGATACCAGAGTGCCAGGAATGAATATGTCACATTGAGAAGAGAGGCAAAAAGGCAATACATATCGGGAGAAAAAGCAACAGTAAAGGATCAGGTAATAAAATTGAAGATAGGGGCATTGAGGATTCCAGGAGATCTTCACAGTAGAGCAAGGAGAAGTTCCAGAGATAAGAGAAGGAATAGTTAACCAGGAACCCCTCGAAGAGTTTGAGATTACCAGTGGGGATGTAAGGAATCTTTTACTTGATTTGGATGCGACAAAAGCTATAGGCCCAGATGGAATCTCCCCTTGGATACTAAAGGAAGGAGCAGAAGCACAGTGCCTGCCACTCTCCACAGTGTATAACAAATCCTTGGTAACAGGAGAACTACCAAAAATTTGGAAGATGGCTAATGTAGTCCATATATACAAGAAGGGGGATAGACATGAGGCATTAAACTACAGGCCAGTGTCCCTAACCTGCATACCATGCAAGATGATGAAGAAGATTGTGCGAAAAAAGTTAGTGAAACATCTGGAGCGAAAGAACTTTGTAACACAGCATGAACATGGGTTCAGGGATGTCAAGTCCTGCCTCACAGGATTAATTTAAATCTACGATCAGGAAACCAAAATCTGGCAAGAAAGAGAAGGGTGGGCAGACTGCATATTTTTGGATTGCCAGAAAGCCTTTGACACAGTACCACAAAAGAGGCAAGTGAAAAAGCTGGAGAGGCAGGCAGGAGTGTAAAGGAAGGTACTCCATTGGATAAGGGAGTACCTAAGCAACATAAGACACTGTGAAGGGGTGAGGTCTCAGATTGGCGAGGCGTCACCAGTGGAATCCCTCAAAGTTCAGTCCTTGGACTTATACTGTTTCTGATATATGTAAATGATCTTTCAGATGATATAGAATCGTTCCTTTCATTGTTTGCTGATGATGCAAAAATTATGAGGATGATTAAAACAGAGGAAGATAGTAGGAGGCAACAAGATTACCTAGAGACTGAATGAATGGTCCAACAAATTGCTACTGAAGTTCAACCCGAGTAAATGTAAGGTAATTAAACTAGGCGGTGGAAACAGGAGGTCAGACACAGGGTATTGAATAGGAGATGAAGTACTTCTTGAAACGGACAGAGAGAAAGATCTAGGAGATGATATCTCACCAAACTTGTCCTCTGAAGCCCATATAATAAGAATTACATCTGCGGCATATGCGAGGCTGGCTAACATCAGAATAGCCTTCAGGAACCTGAGTAGGGAATCGGTGAGAACCATGTATACCACATATGAAACACCAATCCTGGAGTATGCAACTATGTAGGTACTCACAGGGGCCTTGGGGCTGAATGGACAGCGCTTGGGACTCGTAATCCCAGGGTGCAGGTTCGATCCCGGCCGTCGGTGAAGCCGACCTAGCAGTAAATAGGTACCTGGGAGTTAGACAGCTGTTACGGGCTGCTTCCTGGGTGTGTGTGTGTTGTAGAAGAGAAAAAATTAGTAGTTAGTAACAGTTGATTGACTGACAGTTGAGAGGCGGGCCGGAAAAGCAGAGCTCAACCCCCGCAAGTACAACTAAGTGAATGCAACTAGGTGAATACACACACACAGATCAAACACACACACACAGACCAAACACACACACACAGACCAAACATACACACAGACCAAACACACACACAGACCAAACACATACACACAGACCAAACATACACACAGACCAAACACACACACAGACCAAACACACACACACACAGACCAAACACACACACAGACCAAACACACACACAGACCAAACACACACACACAGACCAAACACACACACACAGACCAAACATACACACAGACCAAACACATTCACACAGACCAAACACACGCACACAGACCAAACACACACACACAGACCAAACACACACACAGACCAAACATACACACAGACCAAACATACATACAGACCAAACATACACACAGACCAAACACACACACACAGACCAAACACACACACAGATCAAACATACATACAGACCAAACACACACACAGACCAATCATACATACAGACCAAACACACACACAGACCAAACACACACACACAGTCCAAACACACACACACAGACCAAACACACACACACAGACCAAACACGCACACAGACCAAACACACACACACAGACCAAACACACACACAGACCAAACATACACACAGACCAAACATACATACAGACCAAACATACACACAGACCAAACACACACACACAGACCAAACACACACACAGACCAAACATACATACAGACCAAACACACACACAGACCAAACATACATACAGACCAAACACACACACAGACCAAACACACACACACAGTCCAAACACACACACACAGACCAAACACACACACACAGACCAAACACACACACAGACCAAACACACACACAGACCAAACACACACACAGACCAAACACACACATACAGACCAAACACGCACACAGACCAAACACACACACAGACCAAACATACATACAGTCCAAACACACACACGCAGACCAAACACACACACACAGACCAAACACACACACAGACCAAACACACACACAGACCAAACACACACACAGACCAAACACACACATACAGACCAAACATGCACACAGACCAAACACACACACAGACCAAACATACATACAGACCAAACACACACACAGACCAAACATACATACAGACCAAACACACACACACAGACCAAACACACACACAGACCAAACACACACACACAGACCAAACACACACATACAGACCAAACACGCACACAGACCAAACACACACACAGACCAAACATACATACAGACCAAACACACACACACACAGACCAAACATACATACAGACCAAACACACACACACACAGACCAAACATACATACAGACCAAACACACACACACAGACCAAACATACATACAGACCAAACACACACACACAGACCAAACATACATACAGACCAAACACACACACACAGACCAAACACACACACAGACCAAACACACACACACAGACCAAACACACACATACAGACCAAACACGCACACAGACCAAACACACACACAGACCAAACATACATACAGACCAAACACACACACACAGACCAAACATACATACAGACCAAACACACACACACAGACCAAACATACATACAGACCAAACACACACACACAGACCAAACACACACACAGACCAAAAACACACACACACAGACCAAACACACACATACAGACCAAACACGCACACAGACCAAACACACACACAGACCAAACATACATACAGACCAAACACACACACACAGACCAAACATACATACAGACCAAACACACACACACAGACCAAACATACATACAGACCAAACACACACACACAGACCAAACATACATACAGACCAAACACACACACACAGACCAAAACACACAAAACCAAAACACACAGACCAAAACACGCTGTTGCTAAGACCGGTGTAGGGAGGGTGGACATGTGCAGTTCGCTCATCTAAATGTCTTCATAATTTGGGACATCAGAGGGATACAAAGGAAATTCGTTGCGTAGTGATATTATGAAGTGAAGCGCACTGTTTAGAAAATAGCAGTTTCATAGATTGTGTCCGATAGAACAAATTAGTCAAGATCACTGTATGACATCAGTTCCACCACAGACTCGTTGCCGCCATCGCTTGGTCAGAGAGTACGTAACTAGATGTGATAGTGAAGAGTGAAGCAAATAGTGAACAGAATAGTGAAGAAGATAGGCAAAACGTGTAGCGTTAGAGCTGTACCGGGCTAAGGGGAACAAGAGTCCGATTACTGGTGATATATAGCAGGAATTTGGAGTGATCTATGCCTGGCAGCGGCGTGGACATCAACGGGCCTACAGAGACGTAAACAAGACATAAACAATGCTTCTTGTCAATGCTTCGCTGCTGTCGCCGCAGCAGCGGCGACAGCAGCGGCGACAACAGAGGCGGTGGCAGCGACGTCGTCAGTCAACTCAGGGATGACAACAGTGATAGTGACACAGAAACACTAACTGGAAAAGGAAGTCGATCTGCATCAACTTATTTTAAAATGATTCATGACCTTAAGGAACGCGCTCAAGCCAAGTACGAGAATGAAAAAGATAATATTCTGCGTGACAGTAATTATGCCCTACGACTTACAGAGAGCATTCACTCGCGGACCATCCCGAGTTGCTCAGTGATCAAGAATCTGATGATGTCACCAGATGTTCCTGACGACACCAAACGCCAGGTTGGTGTGGTTCTTTACGTCGTAGAGTCACTTATTGATACATTGTGTAAGTGGGACGAGGACAACAATGGGACCACCAGTCCCAGGCAGGAACAACACCAAGACGATGGCTGCTGTTGACACAAGAAACATTAGGTTTCTCAGTTGGAACATTCGTAGCATCAACAAAAGACTGAATGACCTAATTGCATATGTTACCTGTAACAACATAGATATAATTGCTTTACAGGAGCCCTACACGTCCAATATGATAAACAAAACCCCACCAAAGATCAGAGGGTATGCATCCTATAATAACAGTAACGCCACAGGCCTATTAACGTACGTCAGAAGTGATTTACCGCACATTCTTGTGAGCACGTCACACAATGTGCACACACAAACCATCACTTTCATGTACAAACTACAGCAGGCCACTTTTCATTCCTCAACGTATATGCCAGAAGCCAGAAACTCAATGTAACATTGTTCCCAGATCTAGACAATCATGGGACAATATACATGGGAGATTTTAATGCTAGACATATTACGCTGGGAGACAGTACTAACAACGATAATGGATGCAAATTTATCAAATATGTTTATGACAACAGATTAACCGTGTATACTACGGATACCCAAACTCATTTATTGGGAGGCAGACTTGATTATGTAATGGGTAGAAACCTTGTGCAAGATAGGATGGAATGTTCGTTGGTAAATCACTTAGTTAGTGATCACTATGCAGTTTCTGCTTCCTATGAGGTACAGTGTGATGTACCTAATAGACATCAGAGACGGAAAATGAATATTCCATATGGCTTGCATGACCACTTTATTAATTGTATTTCAAAATGGTATCAAAATTACACAATAACGAATGTACAAGCCTTCTCCAGAGATCTCGTTGATACGATTACTACCTACTATGACACATGGGTGTGTTGGGGAACAGGTCGTAAGCCTAGCAGAAGTGGGCAACACCTACCACCACCCAAGTGGGTCCTTGACCCCGTATTTGTTAAAGAACATGAACGAGTAAAGCAACTTGGAGATACGTACAAACGAACCAAAGCACAAGGTGACTTGCATGCATTTCTAGTTGCAAATAGAGAGGTGAGAGACATGAGCAACGTTATACGTAATAAACATTGGGAAGAGTTCCTACAAAGTATAAATGAGCAAACAACACTTGTTGAAGTTTGGGAAAAGATACGAAAAATCTCTAGAAGCAACCCAACCAAACCGCTGCACCACAGTCCACTAGAACAAGCAAACATCCTCCTTGATCAATGGGCACTAACATCGAGCTACGACTCACTCCCAATTAACATACAGCACAAACTTGATGACACACGCCCCAACAGACAACGAACCATCAATCTTGCCTGTACAGCTATCGACGAGTCGGACCTTAATGATGTAACTGAATGGGAATTAAATCATGCACTAAAGATGGGAAAATCAACTGCTCCTGGAGAGGATGGTATTACTTACAGTCTACTGAGATTAGTCTCACACGTACCAGGTAATCCATTATTAGTGTTGTACAGAATGAGTTTAAGTGAGGGAGTATTACCTGATGCTTGGACAAAGAGTGTCATTGTTCCTATCCCCAAACCACACTCAGATAATTATAGACCCATATCTCTAACATCGTGTGTTTGTAAAGTGCTTGAACGTATTGTTCTAAACCGACTCATGTATCGTATACAGGGGCACCTGTCACCCCAACTGTTTGGATTTATGCCTGGGCTCAGTACACAACACTGTTTTTCTGAGTACTTCGCACATATTGAAGCTTCCCCTCAAACAGTCTTCATCGACCTAGCAGCAGCTTTTGATACAGCAAACAGAGAAATCATACTGGAACAGTTTGCCGAGCTGGGAATAGAAGGAAAATTACTGAAATTGATAAAGGGCTATTTGTCTAATCGAACAGCATATGTTTTGTTTAATGGTGTTAAAAGCACAGAGAGCAAACTCTTTGAACTGGGAACTCCACAAGGAAGGGTCCTCAACCCCTTGTTGTTCAACGTTCAGATGCATAAACTTATTAAAGATCTTCCAACTAATAATGAAGACACTGTCATTTGTTATGCTGATGATATATGTTTACAGGCTGCCACCGAGCCTAGAATGCAAGTTCTGCTCGACGCTTTTGCTACTAGAGCTGAGGAATGTGGCCTCCTTATCTCTGTACAGAAAACTCGTGCCCTCATTCCATGTGGTATTCCACCACCCAATTATCATATAGATGGGCGAGCACTTGAGAACTGCGAGTCTTACAGATACCTTGGTGTCCCCATTAACGACTCTGGGTACCTTTCTTCTCTCAAGAGGAGACTTTGGGAGAGATTAAAGCCCTTGCGGGTCCTTGTTGGTGTCAATCATGGGCTTAACGTGAGACTTGCTAGAATGTTTTATGTATCATTTATACGCTCTGTGATTGACTACAATGCTCTACATTTCACACTGTATACTGACAAAGAGCTGAAATCTCTTGAAACCTTGCAAAATGAAGCTATGCGTCTCATCCTTGGGGCTCCAAAGTCCACGAGAATAGTTAACATGAGAGCAGAGTTAAAATTACCTACCATAAGTGAGAGAATCTTGTCTATTAGCACAGTTTTCGGCGTGTAGGCATTGAGTAGATCTTGACAACACATGAAGTTTCAAGCTAAACTTTCTAATATGCTACACTCACCTGAGGTCTATAGAAGAAGAACGAAATCTGATTATGTATATTGGTTCTACAAGGTAGCCAACTCCATCAAAATATTAAATATGTACCCAACTCGACTAATGATTAATCAGCCAATTACTCCATGGGATAACTGGGATCTATCAGTTGATTTTGTAAATGCGCCCAAGAAAGATAGTGTGCACACTACATTGTTAAAACAGTTAACACTGAAAAGCATCACTGAAAGTACTCAGAGTATGGGTAACGATGTTTATCAGTGCTATACCGACGGCTCTGTAGAAGAAGGTGGACGATGTACCGGATGTGCATGTAACATATTTGAACAATCTTCTCTCGTACATACAGCAATGAAGCGCGTCAATTACAATTACAACCCGCGCGCAAGTTGTACTTGCGCGCGGCAAGTACAACTCAAACCGAACTTGCAGGCATATACCTTGCCACTGAATTTTTAAAAGACAAAGGCAGTGGACTTACATACTGTGACTCGCAGAGTGCACTCCTGGCATTGAACGCACATAGTAGTGACACCCAGAAAATAGTCAGTGATATTCGAATGAATGTTTTAGCTGCCAAAGAAAACAGATTTGAGATTAAATTCCTATGGATACCATCACATGTTGGCATCTCAAGGCATGACACTGTTGATATGCTTGCTAAGTCAGCCTGCAGAAAACCAGTGGTAGAAATTTATATGGGTGTTTCATTAGCAGTGACAAAGAGAATACTTAAACAAATATCTAATGAAAATCTCACCGACCTAACAAATTCTCAAAGACCTGAAAGTTGTAGCATTAAATATTATGATAGATATCGTGAGGAGACATTTACATATGGGACTAATAGAACAAGAACCCGGCAATGTGATGTTATAGTGGCCAGAATACGCCTGGGATATAGACGTATCTGGCAGCTTTCTCAAAACCCAAATGTCGAGTACACAATGTGTCAACTTTGTGAAAGAGAAAACATGCACTCTCTTGAACATTATATTGTAGAGTGTCCAATACTGACTGACTTTCGCCCTCCTGGGCTAAGGTATGCTGAACTCTGTAGTTACTATATGAGTACTGGAACACTTGATGATATATTGGACTTGTATCCAAAATTGACCATGTAATGTATCAATCATACAATGTATGTATGTGATGTAACTATATAACCTGAGCTTGTAAAAGCACCTTCATCACCTTCAGTGATTAAGTGCTTAATTGCACACTAGTTTCTTTATCAGCTACCTCACCCTGTCATGGTGAATGAGACAAATGTATGTGAATGCATGTGTGTGTGTATATATGTATGTGTATGTGTGTGTGTGTATGTATATGTATGGGTATAAAGCATATATGGAAGCTGATCAGAATTACATTTCACCTTTGTGAATGTACATTAATGACACTATGTAAAAGACACATCTAATACTTTATGTAGGGCATACGTAAATCTGTGTATCTATGTATTTACGTATGTAGGTTAGCTTAGCATTTTAAAAGCACCGAATCACCTTCTGTGGTTGAGTATTCAATAAACCCTTGAACTGTATGTTTAACACTTCTCTAACCCTGTCCATGGAGGACAGAAGAAAATGTATATATGTTGGTTAGCATTGTAAATGTGTGGCCACGTCTGTGGTATAAAAAAAAAAAAAAAAAAAAAAATGCTTCTTAACACCTAGTTGTACTTTAGGACGTTGACTTGGTGGTAAGAGCCACTAAATTAGTCAGTTAATCATACCGTGTACAGTGTTCTTGCAATATATTATTTATGGTGGATATAAGTGAAAATATGGAAACGAACCTCAGAAGACAATACGCTCATTTGGGACTAGTGTTTTGGTACCTTCATGTGACAACATTATGCCCTGCACTGGGTAACACCCCCCACCTTCTCTCACCCCCACCCCCTCTTACAATAACACCACCACCTTCTCTCACCCTCACCCCCTCTTACAATAACACCCCCCACCTTCTCTCACCCCCACCCCCTCTTACAATAACACCACCACCTTCTCTCACCCTCACCCCCTCTTACAATAACACCACCACCTTCTCTCACCCTCACCCCCTCTTACAATAACACCCACCACCTTCTCTCACCCTCACCCCCTCTTAAAATAACACCCGCCACCTTCTCTCACCCTCACCCCCTCTTACAATAACACCCACCACCTTCTCTCACCCTCACCCTCTCTTACAATAACACCCACCACCTTCTCTCACCCTCACCCCCTCTTACAATAACACCACCACCTTCTCTCACCCTCACCCCCTCTTACAATAACACCCACCACCTTCTCTCACCCTCACTCCCTCTTAAAATAACACCCGCCACCTTCTCACACCCTCACCCCCTCTTACAATAACACCCGCCACCTTCTCTCACCCTCACCCCCTCTTACAATAACACCCACCACCTTCTCTCACCCTCACCCCCTCTTACAATAACACCCACCACCTTCTCTCACCCTCACCCTCTCTTACAATAACACCCACCACCTTCTCTCACCCTCACCCCCTCTTAAAATAACACCCGCCACCTTCTCACACCCTCACCCCCTCTTACAATAACACCCGCCACCTTCTCTCACCCTCACCCCCTCTTACAATAACACCCGCCACCTTCTCTCACCCTCACCCCCCTCTTACAATAACACCCACCACCTTCTCTCACCCTCACCCTCTCTTACAATAACACCCACCACCTTCTCTCACCCTCACCCCCTCCTACAATAACACCCCCCACCATCTCTCACCCTCACCCCCTCTTACAATAACACCCACCACCTTCTCTCACCCTCACCCCCTCTTACAATAACACCCCCCACCTTCTCTCACCCTCACCCCCTCTTACAATAACACCCCCCACCTTCTCTCACCCTCACCCCCTCTTACAATAACACCCCCCACCATCTCTCACCCTCACCCCCTCTTACAATAACACCCCCCACCTTCTCTCACCCTCACCCCCTCTTACAATAACACCCCCCACCTTCTCTCACCCTCACCCCCTCTTACAATAACACCCACCACCTTCTCTCACCCTCACCCCCTCTTACAATAACACCCCCCACCTTCTCTCACCCTCACCCTCTCTTACAATAACACCTCCAACCCACAAAGCCTACCACCCATAGCTTGTATACCATGCAAGGTGATGGAGAAGATTATTATAAACAACCTAGTAACACATCTGGAGAGAAGGGATTCCGTGACAACCCATAAAAATGGGTTCAGGCAAGTTAAATATCGCCTTAAAGGGCTTAATAAAATTCTACAATCAGGTGCCAAAGATTAAACAAGAAAGAGATGGATGCGCAGACTGCATTTACTTGGACTGTCGGAAAGCCATTGACACAGTACCCCATAAGAGGTTGATGCATAATCTGGAGAAACAGGGTGGAGAAACTGGTACTGTACTCCAGTGGATAAGGGAGTACCTAAGCAATAGGAAGCAAAGAGTTACAGTGAGGGGCTAAACCTCAAATTGGCATGAAGTCCCAAGTGCAGTCCCACAGGGCTCTGTACTCAGACCTATCCTGTTTCTGATATACGTAAATGATCTACCAGGGGATATAGAATCATTCCTCTCAATGTTTGTTGACGATACCAAAATTATGAGGAGTATTTAAACAGGGAGCCGGTCGGCCGAGCGGACAGCACGCTGCACTTGTGATCCTGTGGTCCTGGGTTTGATCCCAGGCGCCGGCGAGAAACATTGGGCAGTGTTTCTTTAACCCTATGCCCCTGTTACCTAGCAGTAAAATAGGTACCTGGGTGTTAGTCAACTGTCACGGGCTGCTTCCTGGGGGTGGAGGCCTGGTCGAGGACCGGGCCGCGGGGACACTAAAACCCCCCAAAATCATCTCAAGATACCCTCAAGAGGAGGACAGCTTGAAGCTTCAAGATGACCTGGACAAGCTGAAGGAATTTTCGAACAAATGGTTGTTAGAATTAAACCCAAGCAAATGTAATGTAATGAAGATAGGTGTAAGGACCAGGACACCAGACACAAGGTATCATTTGGGAGATAAAATTCTTCAAGAGTCAGAGAGAAAGATTTGAGGATTGATATCATGCCAGACCTGTCTCCTGAAGCCCATATCAAGAGAATAACATCAGTGGCATATGCCAGGTTAGCCAATATAAGAACGCCCTTTAGAATCTTGTGTGAGGAACCATACAGAACTTTATATACCACATATGTCAGACCAATCCAGGAATTTGCGGCTCCAGTGTGGAGTTCATATCTACTCAAGCATAAGACTAAATTGGAAAAGTTTCAAAAGTATGTCACTAAACTAGTACCCGAACTGAGGGGTATGAGCTACGAGGAGAGACTATGGGAATTAAACCTCAAGTCACTGGGATGTAGAGGAGTTATGGGGGACATGATCTCTACATACAAGATTCTCAAATTAATTGATAGGGTAGATAAAGATAGACTATTTAATGCATGGAACACACACACACTATAAGACACAGGTGGAAATTGAGTGCCTAAATGAGCCATAGAATCATTAGAAAGATTTTTGTCTGAGTAGTTGACAAATGGAAGGCATTAAGAAGTGATGTTGTGGAGGCAGACTCCATACACAGTTTCAAGTGTAGATATGATTGAGCCCAATAGGCTCAGGAACCTGTATATCTGATGACTGACAGTTGAGAGACGGGACCAAAAAGCTAGAGATCAATCCCGCAGTCACAACTAGGTAAGTGCAACTAGGTAAGTACACACACACACACATATGAAGTACTTGTACTTAATTTTAATTAGAAAAGTTTTAAATCATCAGTTGTACTATTCCAACTGACTACGATTTGACATCAAATTTGACTAGGACAACAAATCATGCTGTCTACGATTTGAGTGACAGAAAGTAATGTATTTTATACGTTATTAAAACAACATTATATGAATAGTTTTAGTGTCACCTTTCTGCGACCAATTAAAAACGGTCAAAAATGTTTTTTGTTTGCTGAGTATATCCATTCATCTACTTATCTCTTTGTCATATATATATACCTATTCATCTATCTGTAAATATATTTATCATTGTATCTATCTATCCATCTCTTTATCCACCTATCCATCTATCTATCTATCTATCTATCTATCTATCTATCTATCTATCTATCTATCTATCTATCTATCTATCTATCTATCTATCTATCTATCTATCTATCCAGCTACCATCTCATCTTTCTATTCATTTATGTATTTATCAAGCCATTTATCTGCCCATCCATCTATCCATCATATTCAGCTGTTTATCCATACCCCTGTCTGTCTCTATCCATAAGTATATCCTTCACGCTATCAGTCCACATCTCAATGCATACATCTATATATATATATCTGCTCTCTGTCTATCTCTTTTATGTCTTTCTGTCTCTCTTTTCTAGCTCTCTCTTTCTCTGTTTATCAGCCTCTATTTCTTCCCTCTGCCTCTGTGTCTGCCGGTTTCTGACTATGTGTCTCTGTCTTTGTATTTCTCGGTCACTGTCTGTCTGTCTCTCTCTTCCTTATCAACAATATTTTTGTGTAATGTGTGGGTTATCGCCTGCGAGAAGAGCTTATATGACATACTAAAAATGTATAGTTCCCTTACTCTCATAAAGGGTTGTGTCTTGCAAAACTTTTAAAGTTGTGGAAGAATCGTCTGTTTTATGTGAGTACGAACAAATTATTGACAACAGGTAATTTGTTAATTTTACCAGAATCAGTGTAAAATGGTACATATTACTATACGAAAAAACGATTGTTCTGAAAGTTTGTTTTGATACTATCTAGCTGAACAGAGGGCGTGCATTGCCAAAAATGTGTGAGGGGGGTCTGAATGTGATCCTGACATGCTCTTACCTGATGAATTCTGACAACCCAAATCATCCATTTTTCATCCTGTACCCCAGACCATTTCTTCTGTCAATATGGATCTAGCTCCATCTGTGTGGCCTCCAACGACCAACAGACAAACAGCCAGACACACACACAGATATTCTCTCACACTTTGGAGTACGTAACATAATATATGTAATGTGTCTCGACACAATAAGATTCTTATTTTGAGTTTATATTTCAGGTGAAAATGTCTATAAATATTGAACATTTATTGGTTCTTAGTCTTGGAAATTTTGACCGAATTTGTGCTATATATTATACTGGATGGGTATCCAGCGATGCCTAGATCTGTCTGTTTGTCCAATTTGACGATATATCTATCCTTCCACCTATCTCTCTATTTATCTATCCGTCCATCCACCTATCTCTCTTATTATTTAGCCATTAATCTATATATATAATCAATGCATCCATCTATGTATCTCTCTATCTCGGTCTATCTATCCATCTATCTCGGTCTATCTATCCATCTATCTAACTATCTACTCATCATATATTTAAGAATCTATATATATTCATCTATCTTTCAATCTACCTATATAGCAATCCATATATTCATCTATCTATCTTTCTCTCTGTTCATCTGTACGTCTATCCATCTGTCCAAACGTCTACACCTCTGCCTATTTGTCTATACATCTGTCTATCCGTCTTTCCCTTTATACATCCATCTATCCATCTATCGACGTGTAGAAGAATGTAAGAACTCTTGTATATATATACATAAATAAATAAAATAATTAAATAAATAAAAATACGAAAATATCTATCCATCCATCTACTCATCCATCCATCTACTCATTCATCTATCTATTCATACATCTATCCATTCATCTGCCCTCTCTGTCCATTTATCTATATACATCTATCCATCTTTCCGTCCATCTTTCTCTCCACCTGTGCAGCCATTTATCCATCCATCAATGCAACCATCTGTCCATAAATCTTTTCATCTAGCTTTCTATCCATCTATCTCACTATATCTACATCTTGCTTTCTTTTCATCTATCTATCCATGCACTTAATCAACTTTATATTCATTAATTCAACCAAATATCTGTTCATTTGACTATCAATCTATATATTCGTCTATATATCATTGTACCTAAACATCCAGCAATCAATGCATCCATACATCTATCAATCCACTTATCTGTCTATTCATGTTTCCAGCCATCTATTCATCCATTAATCTGTTGTCAGTCTCTGTCTCTAGATATCTTTATCTCTGTTTCTCTATATCTGTCTGTCTATCTGTTCATCAGAGAGAGCTCTGATGAGAAATATAATTGTCTGTGTGTTGGGTGTCAACAGTGAGAGGATGTTACGATCCTGGGTCCAGATGGATCCTGGGTCCAGATAACTGTGGCAGATGGACCGGGATCGAGTGGCATTTGTTGACATACAGATGATGTAGGGACTCTTCACTTATGTGTGCATTTTAGGTGTGATAGGCCTTGAATGTGTTGGATTATACGTTGGATTAGTGATATTTAAATTATAGAGTTTTTAGATTAGTTTGGTTAAAGAATGAATGTTAATTGTGTGGTACGTTTATACACAGGATTGCTCCCAAATTTAAAATGGCGGCCGAATACGTCCTTGCCAGATGTAAGAGCATTTTGATGCTCCTACATCTATAGGTTTCCACTGAACCTGAACCAATGGCTTCACTCAATTTCCCCCTCCCCCATGCACTGTGGCTCAGTCTTCAGGGTACTCCTTTATCAATACACAGAGAGTGTGGGCCTGGGAACACCCAGCACATAGGTTCGAACCCTCGCCACGGCTCCTACAGATTTTCTCATTGATACATCACGAGAGTGTGATTACTCTCTGTGTATTAAAGGAAGAGCGTCAGAGGTAGAACATTCCAAGATGACTGAGCCAGAGTGCATGTGGTGGATTGTCTGACACCCTGGATCGGCGTCAATGGAAGGCTCAGGAGTCCTAGAGGGTGCAGTAGTACCCAAGGTTGCAACTGTTTTGACCATGTCGTGGCCTAGTCGTCTGGAACATGTGCCTGGTAACTCACAGCACATTGGTTAGAACCCTCATGGCGGCAACTACGGCTGATCTATTTATTAATCCGCATCTTCGTCTATCCATCCATCCCTTTATCTACTGATAATAATTCTCATTCGTTCTTCCTCTGGAATGAATGTCTCATTCTAGTCTCATTCTCTTCCTCTGGAATGAATGTCTCATTCTAGTCTCATTCTCTTCCTCTGGAATGAATGTCTCATTCTAGTCTCATTCTCTTCCTCTATCTTTATCTCTGCATCTCTCTGTCTATCTGTCTCTAGCTGTGTTTCTGTTTCTGAGTTTCTGTGTGTGTGTCTCTCTCTATGTTTTCTGTCCCTCTGTCTTGCAATAGTCTTATGTGTGGGTAGTCGGCAGTGGGAGCAGCTCAGTGGTGTGAAGAACTAAACAAACAATAGTTACACTTACTCTGGTATACAGCAGTTTGCTTGAGAAACGTTTGACGCTGTGGGAGAATTGTCTGTTTAATGTGAGTAAAGGCAAATTATTCACAGCTGGAATTTTATGTCAATTTTCACAAATTAATGAATAATGTGGCAGATTACTATGAAACTATTTTTTTATATGAAAAATTTGGCCCCCAACTTTGAACAGACAGACATTCTCTCATATGGTATAATTATAAATATAAATATTGCATTTTGACACATAAAAATTGTGGTGTGTTGTATGACATCAGTGTTATATAATGTTGGGATGCATAAATGTCATCCTTACCAAACTTATCTGTAGCGTTAATGTTTGCTCCAGCGTCGAGGAGGACCTTCACAGTGTTGTTGCGACCTAAATAGGCTGTTAAGTGAAGGGCTGTCCTGCCTGTCAACAGATACCACAATTGTTATTATGCATAAACCGTCACGATTCCTGTACTTTATGTAAATATTGAAATAATCTGTTCTAGATGAACATTTTTATATACTAGTAAAGTGTACAGACTAAATAGTATGCAAAATTATTTTCCACCCTAAATTTAAGAGAGAAAGATCATGTTAAAATTTTTAAGAATAGATCACCATTAAAATATCCGACATCTGAACAGTTCTTATTTGAACATGTATTACTTGTGACGAGAGCGACAGTGGTGCTATTGTCAGGCCCGAAACGCTGAGTGTATTAGTGGTTTGAACCATACTACTGTATATACTTGTCCTGTCTAGAGATCCAACATTCTTCTCGTATACCATTTTGTATGTATATGATTTTCCCCTAATAAATATTATTATTATTATTATGTATATAAGAAGAGCATTACTGGGACTTTAATTATTAAATAATAATAAATAATAATTATTTATTAATTTAATTATTATTATGTACATAAGAAGAAACTTTACTGAGGTGAACCAACAGCTCCAGTCTTGCCATCGTCAGTTAACCAATATAACCTTTATAAGCATCGTATGCTATACAAGTTTGTCAATAAAATGTTGGCAATACTTGCTCGAGGAAAGAGAAATATTGTTGCTATCACAATTCAACCAATATAACCATAACTGGTAACTGATGATATTTGAAAATGGCTGATGGAGGCATGAGGAACATCGTTGTCATCATCAGTTAACAATGACCTTCACAGATACTCTGAACACCACCATTCGCTATCTTATCATGCAAGCTTAAGGCATCAGCAACACCATGTTACGCCCGATAAATATTATTATAATTTATGATATCCTGCTTCACTAGTTGTTATCTAACCATACTGACTTGAGAAGAAAGTAACATTGTGGTATCATTGTCAGATAAACAAGATGATTATTGAGGATATCATTCATCTGGTGATGAGGACATCACCAGATGTCGTTCCATATCCAGGTAAACCTACAGGCTACAGGGTAACAGCATCAGGGCTTAGTTGTAATAGGAGTTCTCCAAAACTCATTTTCGTACTTTTAAGGTGAAGAAAAGAAGTGATTTATTATAGAATGTATTACACTTATTTATACAATTTGCACAACGTTTCGAACCTCCATGGTTCATTCTCAAGTGAAGAGATCTTACAATGCTGGTTGATTTTATACCCGCACTGGGTCAGGTGATAAAGACAATAAAGGTGAAAACATGGGGGATACATAAGGGATAAATGTGGGGTGAAACATAAGACCAGAGGCAACTGCAGAAGGCCCATTGGCCCATACGAAGCAGCTTCTATCTACATACAAAGATTAATCCAGTGTAATTGGCCTGTTATGTTGGACATTGTCTTCTGTGTTGGCATCGTTATGTTCTGGTCTTGTCCTTACTCTTATGGTGGGTAGAGTAAATAGTTCCGTGATTTGGGTGTTCATGGTAGGTTGTTCTATTCTTATGTGAATTGCTTCGAGAATTTGTAATCTTCTTGCATCTTGGGTTTTGCCTTTTATGCAGGTATTCTTGTTCAACATTTCTCTTGTTAGAGTGATGTCATGGGCTTGTCTCATGTGATTCCTAGGGGCACCGGATTGAAGATGGCATGTCAAATGCCTCGTCAGCTTGGTCGACGTCATACCTATGAACTTAGATTGAAGGTTACATCCTTCGTGGGGGCAAGTGTACATGTATACAACGCTTGACTGCTGTAGAGGGTTCTCCGTCGGCTTCGAGCTGTTTTTGATAAGGAGTTCGGAAGTCTTCTTGGTTTTGTAGAATATTATCAGGTTTATGTTTTGGTTAGGAGTAGTGCTTTTTACTCCTTTACGGATTATTTCTTTCATTATTCTTTCCTGTTTTATATGTTCACTGTGCATGGTTGATTTGTAATATAATTTTATTGGAGGTATTATGGTTTCTGTTCTAGGTTCTAGATTATACCAACGGTCCAAGTGTCTTCTTATAGCAGCGTTTATTTCCGCGTTGCTATATCCGTTGTTCACCAATACCTGAGTTACTCTTTCAAACTCTCTACTCACGTTGCTCCATTCAGAGCAGTGGGTAAGCGCTCGACGAATATAAGCATTGAGAACACTGGCTTTGTATCTTTGGGGGCACTCACTTCTACCATTCAGGCATAATCCTTTGTTGGTGGGCTTGGTATATACGTTGGTGCATAAAGAGGTTCCTGTTTTTGTTATTAGTACATCCAGGAATGGCAGACTTTTATTTTCAATATTTTCATGTATATATATATATATATATATATATATATATATATGTCGTACCTAGTAGCCAGAACGCACTTCTCGGCCTACTATTCATGGCCCGATTTGCCTAATAAGCCAAGTTTTCCTGAATTAATATATTTTCTCTAATTTTTTTCTTATGAAATGATAAAGCTACCCATTTCATTATGTATGAGGTCAATTTTTTTTAATTGGAGTTAAAATTAACGTAGATATATGACCGAACCTAACCAACCCTACCTAACCTAACCTAACCTATCTTTATAGGTTAGGTTAGGTAGCCGACAAAGTTAGGTTAGGTTAGGTTAGGTGGGTTAGGTAGTCGAAAAACAATTAATTCATGAAAACTTGGCTTATTAGGCAAATCGGGCCTTGCATAGTAAGCTGAGAAGTGCGTTCTGGCTACTAGGTACGACATATATATATATATATATATATATATATATATATATATATATATATATATATATATATATATATATATATATATATATATTATTAAATATGACCGAAAATGTAAGATCAATAATTCTAACACGAATTTTCTCAATCTTTCGTACATTTCTTTTCACTGTTGGAGGTAATTTAAAAATCAATTCTCCAAAATTCATTTTTATTTCTAGTCTGTCGCGACACTTGAGCGCGTTTCGTAAAACTTATTACATTTTCAAAGACTTTACACATACACAACTGAATAGAACTTACATATCTCCGATTTGTTTATATCTACATTTGAGTGAGGTGGATGGGGTGAGGTGGTATTTAATAGGGTATTAATTTCATCAACACAAGACAGAACACGAAACAATGGGTATTGAAATGGAAGTGATTGTAGAAAGCCTATTGGTCCATATTTCTTGATGCTTCTATATTGGAGCGGATTCTTGAGGTGGGTAGAGTATAGTTGTGCGTTAATTGGCTGTTGATTGCTTGTGTTGACTTCTTAATGTGCAGTGCCTCGCAAACGTCAAGCTGTCTGCTATCGCTGTATCTATCGATGATTTCTGTGTTGTTTACTAGGATTTCTCTGGCTATGGTTTGGTTGTGGGAAGAGATTATATGTTCCTTAATGGAGCCCTGTTGGGCTCCATTAAGCCCAGGGCTCCATTAAGGAACATATAATGATTGATTCTTGCTTGATTGATTCTTGATAAAGGCTTGATTCCTTGCTGCTGGGTCGTGCGCTTTAATATTAGTATATTTTGGTAGCAGTCTTTCCTGTAGACATATATTATTAAATATGACCGAAAAAGTAAAATTAATAATTCTAACACGAATTTTCTCAATCTTTCGTACATTTCTTTTCACTGTTGGAGGTAATTCAAAAATCAATTCTCCAAAATTCATTTTTATTTCTAGTCTGACGCGACACGAGCGCGTTTCGTAAAACTTATTACATTTTCAAAGACTTTAGCTTACAAATACACAACTGAATAGAACTTACATATCTCCGATTTTGTTTACATCGACATTTGAGTGAGGTGGATGGGGTGAGGTGGCATTAATAGGGTATTAATTTCATCAACACAAGACAGAACAAGAGGGGGCATTAATAGGGTATTAATTTCATCAACACAAGACAGAACACGAAACAATGGGTATTGAAACGGAAGCGATTGTAGAAAGCCTATTGGTCCATATTTCTTGATGCTTCTATAATGGAGCGGAGTCTTGAAGTGGGTAGATTATAGTTGTGCATTAATTGGCTATATATATATATATATATATAAATATATATATATATATATATATATATATATATATATATATATATATATATATATATATATATAAATATAAATATATATATATATATATATATATATATATATATATATATATATATATATATATATATATATATATATATATATATATATATCACTACCAAAGACACCTTACAAGCAGAACTTATTGCGGAAGGAGGAAAGAATCGAGGCAACTACAGAAGCACCATACTGTCCCCCGAGCTCAAAGCGGCAGCTAAGTGCCTTCGTGAGAACAAGGAAATAGTTGTCAGGAGAGGTGACCAGTCGCCAATATACGTCATTCTTAAAAAAGACGAATATCTGGCGAAAATGAACCTCATACCCTCTGACCAAACTAAATTCCAAAGGGTAAAGAAGGACACTACAGCCGAATTGAAAGCAAAGGTCAACAAATTGATCGAAACTGTGAACGCCAAGAAATCCGGACTCCGCCTGCCAAAGATTATTGGGGAATATAAACCTGGATACGCGTATGGAAATGTCAAGATACACAAGCCTGGAAACCCACTTCGGCCAATCATCAGCCAGATACCCACACCCACGTACAGACTGGCGAAGCGACTCAACGGCCTGCTGACTCCTTATGTTCCTTGCGCCTTCAGCCTGAAGTCTCCAAAGGAATTTGTTGACTTACTGCGGGGAACACGGGCCACAGGGATAAGAGCCTCGTTGGACGTAGAATCACTGTTTACCAACTTACCTGTGGATGATCGGGATGATAGCAGACAGAGTGTATCGTGATCCGGCCTGTACTCCTCTTGACATACCAGAAAACATTCTAACGAAACTACTCCAAGCTTGTACTAAAGAGGCACCCTTCTTGAGCCCGGATGGGCACATGTATAAGCAAGTAGATGGGGTCGCCATGGGTTCTCCACTAGGTGTTCTGTTTGCGAACTTCTACATGGGTACCATTGAGCAAAAAGTCATAGTCGACATGAACTTGAAACCGGCCATATACTGCAGGTATGTTGACGACATTTTTACACAGGTACCTGATGACAGACATCTGCAGCAGCTGAAGGAGGAATTTGAGCAGAATTCTGTGTTGCGTTTCACTTACGAGATGGAGAAGGATGGGAAACTGCCCTTTCTAGATGTAACAGTCATGGAAAGGAGCGGAGGTTTCCACACTGCAGTCTACACTAAGGAAACAAACATAGGAATGTGCCTAAATGCCAACAGTGACTGCCCTGAGGAGGAGGACGATTGGGCCAACGTCGAACAACTAGTGATTCCTGCCAGCCTGCGGCCCACTATTCTACACCTGGCCCACGGAGCACTCTCCCACTACGGATTTAACAAGACTTACCATGGAATCTGTCAAGACTACTACTGGCCAGGTATGGTAAATAGCGTCAAACAGTACGTCAAACAGTGTCATACATGTCAGATGGCAGGTAAACCGAACATCTGTATTCCCAGAGCACCATTGACTCCCATACAGGTGCCTGCGGAACCTTTCCACAGACTTATTATAGACTGTGTTGGTCCTTTACCTCGGACCAGTTCAGGTAACGCCTATATCTTAACCATCCTGTGTCCTACCACCAGATTCCCCATAGCAGTTCTAGTAAAGAACATTACGGCTGCTACGGCTGTGAAACATTTATTGAAGATCTTCACCCAGTATGGATTTCCAAGGGAGGTTCAGAGCGACTGTGGCACCAACTTCACCAGTGATCTCTTCAAAAGGACACTGGAAGAGTTCAACATCAAACAGGTATTGTCCAGCCCCTATCATCCTGCTTCACAGGGTTCTCTTGAGCGTAGTCATCAGACTATTAAAGGACACTTGAAGAAGTTTTGTAATGAAACCTCTAAGGATTGGGATAAGCAAATTGACCTAATAATGTGTATTTATAGAAGTCTTCCCAATGAGTCCCTAGGAGTATCTCCTTATGAGATGCTCTACGGACGTAAGTGCCGTACTCCTCTCAAGGCTTTCAAAGACTCTCTACGTGATGCCACCTTCAGTGAGCATCAGAATGTGCCCCAGTTTCTTCAAAACCTACAACACATTCTAGAGAGGGTCCGCAGTTTTGCCCAAGATAATCTATTGAAAGCACAGGAGAGGATGAAGACTCATTACGACCAGACCAGCAAAGTAAGGAAATTTAAGCCGGGAGACTTCGTACTTGCTTATTTCCCTATCCCAGGTTCTCCTTTTCAAAACAGGTTTTCAGGACCCTACCGCATCAAGGAGTGCAGAAACAACCATAACTACGTTCTAGAGACTCCAGATAGGCGGCGGAAGACCCAGTTGTGCCACGTCAACCTCCTGAAGCTATATAACGGTACTCCTCCCACTGTCATGATTAATTACTCTTCATTTAAAGAGCCATACATCCACAGTGAGACCTTCCCTGCTTCTCCTCCCGAAAGCACTGACAAGGAGTCAGCGCTTTCTAATTCGGAAATCCTAACTGATCTTCCCAACTATTTTCAGGACAATCATAGTGCACCTCTCATCAAGATCTTCAAAGAACATCAAGAGTTGTTCCGAGATGATCCCCAAGAGTGTAATGCTACCCAGCACGACATCCAACTGCTCCCTGACACCCGGCCGATTCGTCAACCCTTCTACCGAATCAGCCCTAGCAAGAAGGAAGTCATGCGTGCTGAGGTGCAGTACCTCTTGGATCATGGACTGGCTACACCTTGTGAGTCCCCCTGGGCCTCACCCTGTATCTTGGTGCCAAAACCCCAAGGTAAGGTGAGACTGTGCACGGATTTCCGTAAGTTAAATAATGTGACTGTCAAGGATGCATACCCCTTGCCAAGGATAGATGATATTCTTGACGCCATTGGTAATGCCCAGTACTTGTCTCAAGTGGAGTTGCTTAAGGGGTATTACCAAGTGTGTCTAACAGAGCGAGCCAAAGAAATATCTGCCTTTATCACTCCCTTTGGACTTTTCAGATATGAACGCCTTCCTTTCGGACTATGTAATGCCCCGGCCACCTTTCAGAGAGCTGTCAACCGCGTCATCCAGGGCTTGGATAACACCTACAACTATTTGGATGATATCATCGTAGCATCCAACACCTGGAGCGAACATCTGCTCCAGCTGCAACGACTGTTCGCCAAGCTCCTGACAGCCGGCCTCACCATCAACCTGGGCAAGTCCACCTTCGCCAAAGGTAAAGTGCGTTATCTGGGTCATGTAATTGGGAGTGGCAGCCTAGCTCCGTTAGACACACACACTCAAGCCATCCAGCATTATCCACAGCCTACCACCAGGAAGCAGCTCCTGCGCTTCCTTGGTCTTGCCTCCTACTACCGTAGGTTTGTGAGAAATTTTAGTACAGTCGCCACACCAATAATCATTTTAACCATCCCAAGCAACGGTATAATTGGACCATGCAGCAAACCGTTGCTTTCGAACAACTCAAATTCCTCCTCTGTTCTAATCCCATTCTCGCCTCGCCAGATATCACCAAGCCTTTCGTCCTTCATGTCGACGCCAGTGGTACCGGCATCGGTGGTGTCCTGATGCAGCAACGAGGCGAGGAGGTTCTACCTGTCAGCTACTACAGCGACAAGTTGAAACCCCACCAGAGGAACTACAGCACTATTGAAAAGGAGCTACTCTCCATCGTCCTGAATCTCCAGCACTTTGCTCCATACCTACAAGGTGCCAGGTCTACCACCATCTTCTCAGACCACAATCCTCTCCGCTTCATACATCAAGCCCAATTCACTAACCAGCGTCTTCTACGATGGGCTTTATATCTGCAAGATTTCAACCTGGAGATCCGCTATATCAAGGGTTCTGACAACATCATAGCAGACGCTCTCTCCGGGGTCTATGAAGTAGAAGCAACTCCAACTATTACTCCACCACATGAAGACGTAACTTCTTCCAGAACCGCAGGCTTCGGGGGAGAGTTGTGATGATAATCTCTTTCAAGAGAGATTGAGCCTGCTCTTCCCTACATAATTACGTCAAAATACAAGATACTATATACAAGATACGTTCACCAAGTATCGCCAAACGTTTTGCCCAGGGAGCAAATCGTACCCAGCACACCTGGCCACCGCCGTAACCAGCTAACTGCTCATCCTCTACCTGCCTGTTGCTGATTGGCTGGTATCTCGTTGCACCTGCCCTCCGCCACCACCACAAGTCGACGTCTGGGCTGCAGTGCGCCAGTCTCGTCAGAATATCTCAGTGCTCCATGCAGTTGACATCTCTCGCTGGTAGACTAAGCCTTGGCTTTCGTGTACTAAGGGAGGAGGCAGCTCGAAGCCAGTATTCCAGCACTTATATTTTATTTTGCTATCACTGTAACTTACTTGTCTTTGTGTAACTTTTCATTTGCCAGTGATTATTCATGTTATTTTGTTTGTTGACTTATCCTGCATATTTTTATGAGATTACCTTTATTCATGTCTTCTTTTTCTAGAGTAATTAAAATTTCATTGTTTATATACTTGTGTTTTGTGTGTCTTCCCATTACTTTACCACAGACGAAAGGACCAACTTTTCTCTTTTGTTTTGTTTATGTGACGAGGCCCTGCCCCTAGCTTTTGAAACAGCCGAACACCAACGCTTTACCGTCACAATATATATATATATATATATATATATATATATATATATATATATATATATATATATATATATATATATATATGTATATATATATATATATATATGTATATATATGTATATATATGTATATATATATATATATATATATATATATATATATATATATATGTCGTACCTAGTAGCCAGAACGCACTTCTCAGCTTACTATGCAAGGCCTTTTTTGCCTAATAAGCCAAGTTTTCATGAATTAATATATTTTCTCAAATTTTTTTCTTATGAAATGATAAAGCTACCCATTTCATTATGTATGAGGTCAATTTTTTTTTATTGGAGTTAAAATTAACGTAGATATATGACCAAACCTAACCAACCCTACCTAACCTAACCTAACCTATCTTTATAGGTTAGGTTAGGTTAGGTAGCCGAAAAAGGTAGGTTAGGTTAGGTTAGGTAGTCGAAAAAACATTGATTCATGAAAACTTGGCTTATTAAGCAAATCGGGCCTTGCATAGTAGGCTGAGAAGTGCGTTCTGGCTACTAGGTACGACATATATATATATATATATATATATATATATATATATATATATATATATATATATATATATATATGTCGTACCTAGTAGCCAGAACGCACTTCTCAGCCTACTATGCAAGGCCGGATTTGCCTAATAAGCCAAGTTTTCCTGAATTAATATATTTTCTCTAATTTTTTTCTTATGAAATGATAAAGCTACCCATTTCATTATCTATGAAGTCAATTTTTTTTATTGGAGTTAAAATTAACGTAGATATATGACCGAACCTAACCAACCCTACCTAACCTAACCTAACCTATCTTTATAGGTTAGGTTAGGTTAGGTATCAGAAAAAGTTAGGTTAGGTTAGGTTAGGTAGGTTAGGTCGTCGAAAAAACATTAATTCATGAAAACTTGGCTTATTAGGCAAATCGGGCCTTGCATAGTAGGCTGTGAAGTGCGTTCTGGCTACTAGGTACGACATATATATATATATATATATATATATATATATATATATATATATATATATATATATATATATGTCGTACCTAGTAGCCAGAACTCACTTCTCAGCCTACTATTCAAGGCCCGATTTGCCTAATAAGCCAAGTTTTCTTGAATTAATATATTTACTATAATTTTTTTCTTATGAAATGATAAAGCAACCCTTTTCTCTATGTATGAGGTTAATTTTTTTTTATTGGAGTTAAAATTAACGTAGATATATGACCGAACCTAACCAACCCTACCTAACCTAACCTAACCTATATTTATAGGTAAGGTTAGGTTAGGTAGCCAAAAAAAGCTAGGTTAGGTTAGGTTAGGTAGGTTAGGTAGACGAAAAAACATTAATTCATGAAAACTTGGCTTATTAGGCAAATCGGGCCTTGAATAGTAGGCTGAGAAGTGCGTTCTGGCTATTAGGTACGACATATATATATATATATATATATATGTCGTACCTAGTAGCCAGAACTCACTTTTTGGCCTACTATGCAAAGCCCAATTTGCCTAATAAGCCAAGTTTTCATGAATTAATTGTTTTTCGACTACCTAACGTACCTTACCTAACCTAACCTAACTTTTTCGGCTACCTAACCAAACCTAACCTATAAAGATAGGTTAGGTTAGGTTAGGTAGGGTTGGTTAGGTTCGGTCATATATCTACGTTAATTTTAACACCAATAAAAAAAAATTGACCTCATACATAATGAAATGGGTAGCTTTATCATTTCATAAGAAAAAAATTAGAGAAAATATATTAATTCAGGAAAACTTGGCTTATTAGGCAAATCGGGCCTTGCATAGTAGGCCGAGAAGTGCGTTCTGGCTACTAGGTACGACATATATATATATATATATATATATATATATATATATATATATATATATATATATATATATATATATGTCGTACCTAGTAGCCAGAACGCACTTCTCAGCCTAATATGCAAGGCCCATTTGCCTAATAAGCCAAGTTTTCATGAATTAATTGTTTTTCGACAACCTAACCTAACCTAATCTAACTTTTTCGGCTACCTAACCTAACCTATAAAGATATGTTAGGTTAGGTTAGGTAGGGTTGGTTAGGTTCGGTCCTATATCTACGTTAATTTTAACTCCAATAAAAAAAAATTGATCTCATACATAATGGAATGGGTAGCTTTATCATTTCATAAGAAAAAAATTAGAGAAAATATATTAATTCAGGAAAACTTGGCTTATTAGGCAAATCGGGCCTTGCATATGTTACGGTGCCCTCTCCTATTTCTTTCGTTTGCCGGCTTAAAGAGTCATATCAGCTCTCCCTACTGATTCTCTGAGGTTCAGGGAGTCTATTGACATATGTGGCGACCAGACCGGCTGCCAGTAAAAGGAAGGAAGTTACATTATAAGTTGTAAATAATGAGAAATTGGCGCCCTGATATAAAATGAAACAGTATCCCCTACGGCAGATATGACCTTTTGGAAGGGACATTAGCCGATCGCGGATTGGCCGACGTAGGTCGCGGCCGACAAATTAGGGCCCGCCATGACGTCACCGAGTGCCCCGGGCGGCGCCAACGTCAGAGTGGTTCTGACCTTGGAAGCGACAGGACGCGCCTCGGTCTGCTCTCAAGGATTGGAGGCTCTGCAAGCCTTGTTCAGTGGATTGAGCTGGCCATCGCAGCCCATCATAGTTATTGGAGACCCTGCGCTTCTGGGAAGCAAAAGAGGAACCAAGTTCAGTGAGCAGAGAAGTGCCAAACTTGGAAAATAGTCGGCGACGACGCTGGGCGGCGCCGCTGGCTGGACGTTGAGGTCTGGAAGGTGGGCGGGCAGGCCTAGCTGTGACTGGGGTCACATCCACTGAGAATCTTGGAAGGACGACACCGTGCCTAGGACAAGGAGCAACGCCTTGTGGGAGAGGCGAGTGTGGGGAAAAATAGTGATTAGCTCAGCGCCCATCGATGAACCAGGATTGGGGCAGCTGAATCTCAGGGATTGGAACGGCGACGACGCGAAGGCTTCACGACACCTGAGGACCTGTGGAACGTCCTGGATCGTCAAGGATCGACCCAAGGAAGCGTGGGAACCTCACACCATCGGGGGACAGGCGTCGTGAGCCAGGAATGTAAGGTAGATCATTTTCCCTCCCATTACCCCTTGTATGAGTAGGCTAGTTAGGCCACAATATTTACTTGTGTATGTGGCAGCAAGACTTGATTACTTTAATAGTAGAATAGGCTGCAAGGCAGCTTGAGTCCAGGACTGTCAGAGAGGACAGTGTATATGGATGGCAGGACAGTGAAGAAGAGGCGCCGACGTGGTGAAGAGGCCCTCCTGTGAGAGTGTGAGACTCCAGTCTTTCTGCCCAGTTGAAGGTGGGTTGGAGGTCGTGGAAGAAGAGGCTGACGATCTCCAGACTCATTATCCATATTTCCATATTCATGTATTACTTGTGATTGTGTGTGTGTGTTCATGTAATTTGCATCAGTAAATCCACACATTTTATCACTGTGTTTGAGTGTGCCTCCATTTATGATATTTCTCTATGAGCATACATTTCTGGCTACAAACTATATATAATACACCCACTGAACTGCATTGCTGGGGTGCAGATATACCCAGCTGGCGACCTTGCTAAGAAGAAGATAGAGAAGACAGGCGGGAAAGGAGTTCCTGCAACCTTTTTTTGTCTGGCAGGCAAGGCTCAGGGAGGTTATGGTTATAAGGTAAGCCTGAGTCTTCCTTCACTCCCCCACGGGTCTAGGCCGGAACTGTTAACAGCAGTTTCCCCGTGTTTGACTGAAGGGCTTCCAGGGTGAATCAGTGGCACCCCTTTTGGTGGAAGCAAAGACCTGCGGAGGTGGGCATTGTTGGTCCTCTCTTGTGTGACCAAGGAGACTCCGGTCAATCCAGGGAGTCGGAGGGGCTGAGTATTTGGGCCTTTTGAGCCCCTAGCAGTTAAGTGTTAGCAGAGCCCCGGACCACCCACCCCCACGTGACAGGGAACTGGCGACCTTGCCAGGATTCGAACCCCAGTAGCCAAGAACTGGGAACTTCGCCAGGAAGCGTGGATCAAGCTACAGTGTGGACCAAATTTCAAGACAAGTGTTGCCAGGGTACTAATACAGTGTGGCCAGTGAATTCAGTAGTACTGTTACTCAACCGGCTAAGGGACTGAAACGGTGAAATTAGTGCCTACTAACTTGTCTGTGCTGTCGTGTATGCTCAATGATATAGAGATGGAGGAGGACAAAGTAAAGAAATTTATTGACACAAGGGACAAGAGAATTTTGGAGGAGTGTACCAAGGCCCAGCTCCAACAAGTGGCAAACCACTTTGGGATCAGGTTGAGGACGACTAAGGTAGCGGAGCGAAGGATAGAGATCATGGCACAGCTCACAGCTCGAGAGGAAGCGACGGGAGAGGAGCCATCTCAAGAGGAGCCGTCCCGAGGAGAGCCGTCGCAAGGTGAACCGTCCCGACTAGGGCCTCCCCAAGCGCCTACCAGTGTGGAGAGAATTCACAGTGAACATGGGAGCAGTGGAAGGTCCAGCTGTAGTAAGAGGAGCCTGCAACTGGAAATAATGAAGATGCAACTGGAAGCCCAGCTGCGACGAGAGGAGAGAGAAGCGCAAATGCAGCGAGAGGAGCGAGAAGCTCGGCTGCAGCGAGAAGAAGGAGAGAGACAACTGCGACTGGAGGAGATAAAGGCAAAGAAAGAAGTCGAATTGCGTCGCGTTGAACGTGGTCTGCCCTCACTACCTGCACGGCGAGATGACCTCAAGGTAAGGGAACGTGACTTACCTACGTTCGAACCACAGGAAGCTGAGGCGTTCTTCGAACACTTTGAACGGATAGCAACTCTGAAGGAGTGGCCAGAAGATGATTGGGCTGCTCTGGTCCAGGGCAGGTTGACTGGTGAGGCCCGGGAAGCCTATAACATGCTGGACCTAGAGGAGTGTACTAGTTATGACGCGATTAAGAATGCGGTTCTCCACTCATTCCGGCTGACTCCGGAGATGTACCGGAAGCGGTTCAGAGAGTGTACAAGAGCGTCGGGAAAGACTTACGCCGAGACCGCCAGGGATATGGAACGGAAATTCCTACGATGGTTGAAGGCGGAGGAAGCGGAGTCGGTGGATGATATCAAACGACTGATAGTGATGGAGAAGTTTATGTCAGTGCTCCATCCTGAGTTGCGAGTAAGGTTGAGAGAAGCAGGTATTAAGGACCTGAAGGCTGCAGCGGATCGAGCCGACATGCTGGAGGAGGCACTACATATCAGGAGGGAGGGGCCGCCCAGACACTCGCCTTACCCCAGGTCGGGAGGGAACCTTAGGAGTTCAGGAGGAGCGAGGATGGATGGGAACTCTCCCAAAAGTAGTGTACCCAATAAGGTAACCCAGTTCAAGAGCTCAAGGGACGCGGGGAGGAACCCCCAACCTGTGAGCAGCGGACCTAACTCGGGAGCAAGTGCTGCAGTCCCGGACACGACGGCAGGGAGTCCAAGGAGGACCCAGGGAACGTCTGCAAGTGGTACCGCCCGAGGGACTGGCGAGTGGCCGCCCAGGGGAGGCAGCCGATGCTACAACTGTGGCGTGAGAGGACATTATGCCCGCGAGTGTGAGGAGCACCAAAGGAATGTAGGATTAATGTTGGAAGAGGAGAGAGTGTTTGTTCACACCCCATATTATAGTGGACCCAACGTGAATGGTTGGGAAATGAAGTTGGGTGAACATCCCTTCGTTTTCGGGGCCAACGTGAAGTTTGGAAAGTCAGACCCAGTGGAGGTTGCCGTGCTTCGAGATACGGGTGCTGACATAAGTATGGTGACCAGGAGTATTCTCCCCAAGGAATTTAATGATTCACCTGTGGGAGTGGTGAGGATACGCAGTGTGGGGGAGGAATACAGGTTGCCACTTCACGAAGTACAGCTGATTGCCGACTGCGGAGTCGAGAAAGCTATAGTAGCTGTAGCCCCTAAGTTACCCCTAGAGCATGTACAGATGGTGCTGGGTAATGACCTCGGAGGAGGCAGGATACAACCCGATTGGGCCAGGAGTGCCTATGTTGCAAGCAGCGGTACAACCCTGCCGGGTGAGGTATCGGTCGTTCCAGATGGTAGTGAGGAAACCGACTTCGACAGGGAAAACGTCACCAGAGACGACGACAACGAGGGCGAGAGTGCAGAGAGGTCATCGGAGGTTGTGGAAAACCCCGACGGGGACCTCCGACTAAGCCTGATGATGCGTGTGGAGGAGTGGCGAGGAGCAGCTGTACAAACGCCTGGGGCGGTGAAGAGGCTGCAGACCGCACTCCCTCCATACAGAAACGTGAATAAAGTAAGCTCAGTAGATGAGCGAACGGCAGTGAGGGGCAGAGTGGAGGAGCCACGACGCAGTGCACCCTATGCCGGCTAGATGAATAGTGGTAGGTGCCAGATGAACCACCGTGGTGAGGTGAGCCACAGGGAGGTGGATGAGCCCAACCACGAACCGAAGAAGACGTCTGCAGGGAAGAGAATCTCATGGAGGAGTGAAGATGTTTGTCGGGAACGAAGGAGCGAATGGTATAGGAAAGGCAATACGAAGAAAGCAGGGAATAAGTACACCCAGGGTAGGCGCCAGCCTAACCAGAGGGGCATTGGGCCATCGCAAAAGCCTAGTGTGGAAGAGAGGAAGCTGCTGGATGGAGTACAGGTTACAAGTGCCACTGTGAGGAGACAACGCACCTACGGGAGAAGAGGAACCGAGAAGAGAGAAGATTGGCGAAGAGGAGATCATGAGAGGAAACATGGAGTACCTGTAGGACGCAGTGGAAATGCAAGACTATCTCGGAGTGCGCGACGCGGTGGAGGCGCTGCATGCACTGAATCTTACAGTGGTAACGAGCCGTGGGAGTACACTCGTAGCCACGGAGAGGGGATTTCTTGTAGGTGTTCAGAGAACACCCATCACACCTGGTACTATGCGAGGTGGAGATACAATGAGGCAAGTGACTGGCAAGGTGGTACGAGCCACGTCACCAACTGGAGGAGTGACACTTCAGGAACGGAGGGAGCAAGAGTATAGATTGCCCTCTTGAGTGCTGCTCTTCCGATATGACTCTTATTTTAAGGGGAGTGGTATGTTACGGTGCCCTCTCCTATTTCTTTCGTTTGCCGGCTTAAAGAGTCATATCAGCTCTCCCTACTGATTCTCTGAGGTTCAGGGAGTCTATTGACATATGTGGCGACCAGACCGGCTGCCAGTAAAAGGAAGGAAGTTACATTATAAGTTGTAAATAATGAGAAATTGGCGCCCTGATATAAAATGAAACAGTATCCCCTACGGCAGATATGACCTTTTGGAAGGGACATTAGCCGATCGCGGATTGGCCGACGTAGGTCGCGGGCGACAAATCAGGGCCCGCCATGACGTCACCGAGTGCCCCGGGCGGCGCCAACGTCAGAGTGGTTCTGACCTTGGAAGCGACAGGACGCGCCTCGGTCTGCTCTCAAGGATTGGAGGCTCTGCAAGCCTTGTTCAGTGGATTGAGCTGGCCATCGCAGCCCATCATAGTTATTGGAGACCCTGCGCTTCTGGGAAGCAAAAGAGGAACCAAGTTCAGTGAGCAGAGAAGTGCCAAACTTGGAAAATAGTCGGCGACGACGCTGGGCGGCGCCGCTGGCTGGACGTTGAGGTCTGGAAGGTGGGCGGGCAGGCCTAGCTGTGACTGGGGTCACATCCACTGAGAATCTTGGAAGGACGACACCGTGCCTAGGACAAGGAGCAACGCCTTGTGGGAGAGGCGAGTGTGGGGAAAAATAGTGATTAGCTCAGCGCCCATCGATGAACCAGGATTGGGGCAGCTGAATCTCAGGGATTGGAACGGCGACGACGCGAAGGCTTCACGACACCTGAGGACCTGTGGAACGTCCTGGATCGTCAAGGATCGACCCAAGGAAGCGTGGGAACCTCACACCATCGGGGGACAGGCGTCGTGAGCCAGGAATGTAAGGTAGATCATTTTCCCTCCCATTACCCCTTGTATGAGTAGGCTAGTTAGGCCACAATATTTACTTGTGTATGTGGCAGCAAGACTTGATTACTTTAATAGTAGAATAGGCTGCAAGGCAGCTTGAGTCCAGGACTGTCAGAGAGGACAGTGTATATGGATGGCAGGACAGTGAAGAAGAGGCGCCGACGTGGTGAAGAGGCCCTCCTGTGAGAGTGTGAGACTCCTGTCTTTCTGACCAGTATATATATATATATATATATACTGGTCAGAAAATCCACGGAAATACGGAAAATCCACAGAGAAATATGAAAGGAGGTGAACGTTTCGGCTTTGTTAAAGCCTTTGTCAACACCAGACTGATATATATATATATATATATATATATATATATATCTGGCACACACTTCTGGCACGCTGGTAATGCGTGCCAGAAGTGCGTTCTGGCACGCATTACTAGGTACGACATATATATATATATATATATATATATATATATATATGTGGCATTCTTCCAAGAAAGGGAGTGGGAAATGAATGGATATCGAGGGCACTTGGTGTCAATTGCCGGCTGGAAAGATATTGCAAATCAAATGCAATATCTTTCATAGACAACTGGGAACACTTCTATGGAAGAAATGAAATGTATGCTCGTGATGGGGTGCATCTATCGAGAGCTGGGGTTGTTGCTGTTGCGAACTCGCTAGAAGAAGTGGTTAGAGGTGTTTGTTTGGGTTTAAACTGTTAGTAGATAGAGGTATGGGAATTGATTTGGAGGAAGGAGGTAATAAAAGTATGTGTTTGTGGGAGAAAGGAATTGGCAAAACGATCAGGGAAAGAGAAGGTCCGCAAAATAACAATTCACTTAGGGTATATTACACTAACAGTAGAAGTCTAAGAAATAAAATTAACGAATTAAATGCTCTTGTCTGCACAGAAAAAATAGATATTATTGCACTTACCGAAACGTGGATGAATGTAGAAAATAGAGAACTATTAGCTGAATATCAAATATATGGATTTAAACTATTTCACACAGATAGATATATTAGACGAGGAGGTGGAGTAGCCATATATGTTAGGGACAATTTGAAATGTAGTCTCAAAGAGGGAATCAAAACAGAGCCACACACAGAAACTATTTGGATTGAATTAAACGAAAAAGCTAATAATATTATAATAGGAGTAATATATAGGCCACCAAATTTAGACAGAATGGAAGCAAAGCATCTATGGGATGAAATATCTAGAGCATCTAGATCTAACAGTATTTATGTCATGGGTGACTTTAATTTTAGCGGAATAAACTGGTTGAACAAAACAGGGAATAGTGAAGCAGAAGATTTTCTAGAATTAATTGACGATTGCTTTCTTACGCAACACATTAAGGAACCAACACGGGAAAATAATATTTTAGATTTAGTGTTAACTAACAGGGAAACGCAAATTAATGACATCGAAATAGGGAGTGAGCTAGGGAGCAGTGATCACAAAGAAATCAGATTTAGCATAGAATGGAATAGACCAGTAGGAGAAAATTCTGTTAAAGTGCCAGATTTTCGAAAAGCTGATTTTAATAGCCTAAGAAATTTTTTGGGTCAAATTGATTGGAAAAGCTTGGGTATGGGGTGTGGGCCGGTCTTGGAGCGAGACATGAACCCAGCGATAGGTGACTTAAATGGGGATTTCGATGTGGATTCAATATATAACTTATTTAAGAATATTCTAAACAAAGCACAGGAACGTAGTATACCATACAAATTGAATAGATCGTATACTAATGACCCAAAGTGGATAACAAAGAATTTGAAGAACCTTATAGGTAAAAAGAGAGCTTGGTACAAAAGGATTAAAAATGGGGAGGTCACTTTAGAACAGGAATTCGTACAACTGGTTAGAAATGTTAAAAAAGAGATAAGGAAAGCAAAAAGAAACTATGAAGTTCGCATAGCAGGGCAAGCAAAGACAAATCCTAAAGGGTTTTTTCAGTTATATCGTACTAAGACTAGGGAAAGGATAGGTCCATTAAAAACTGAGACAGGTCAAATAACAGATAGTGATGAAGAGATGAGTAGTATTTTTAATAAATATTTTGTATCTGTATTTACTAAAGAGGAACTTAACAATATGCCTTCAGCCGAACAAGTCTATGTGGGTGGGGACGAGGACAGGTTGACGAGTTTAGCAGTTACCAGGGAGGATGTTCTTAAACAAATAGTAAAACTCAAACCAAACAAATCCCCAGGGCCGGATGAAGTGTTTGCTAGGGTGCTTAAAGAATGCAAAGAGGAGCTTTGTGACCCACTGTCAACCATATTTAATAAATCAATAGAGTCAGGCAGAGTGCCAGAGTTTTGGAAAGTTGCTAATGTGATACCAGTTTTTAAGAAAGGAGATAGATCACTTGCGTCTAACTATCGACCAATTAGCCTAACGTCTATTGTGGGAAAGTTACTCGAATCTATAATAGCAAATAAAATTCGTCTTCATCTTGAAAAACATAAATTAATAATTGAGTCGCAACATGGTTTTATAAATGGCCGTTCATGTTTAACAAATTTGTTATCTTTTTATTCTAGCATTGTTGAGGCAGTTGATAGTGGTAAGGATTGCGATGTTGTATACCTTGACTTTAGCAAAGCTTTTGATACAGTGCCACATGAAAGACTGATTAAAAAAATAGAGTCTCATGGTATTGGGGGTGCTATATTAAGCTGGATTAGGGCATGGCTATACCAAAGGAAACAGAGAGTTAGTATAAATGGAATCAAGTCAGAGTGGGAAAATGTTGTAAGTGGAGTGCCTCAAGGCTCTGTCCTGGGACCTCTGTTGTTTATAATATATATAAATGATTTAGATTCAGGTTTGAGTAGCAACATTTGCAAATTTGCCGATGATACGAAAATCGGTAGGGAAATTAATTCGGAGGAGGACTCACTATCACTTCAAGTTGATCTAGATAGGGTTTTGAAATGGTCAAAGGATTGGCAGATGCAGTTTAATGCTGATAAATGTAAAGTTCTGAGGTTAGGTAATGATGATAGAGTTACAAGATACGAGCTAGATGGTGTTGTGATTGCGAAGTCGGATTGCGAAAGGGATCTGGGAGTTATGATTAGTAAGAATTTAAAACAAAAGGATCAATGCATAAATGTTCGTAATAAGGCAAATCGGACACTTGGATTTATTAATCGCAGCATTAGTAACAAGACACCTGGTGTGGTTCTCAAGCTATATCTTGCTCTAGTTAGACCCCATTTAGATTATGCAGTTCAGTTTTGGTCGCCATATTATAGAATGGATATAAATTCACTTGAACGTGTCCAGCGTAGGATGACTAAGTTAATTCCCCAAATTAGAAATCTTTCATATGAAGAAAGATTAACAAAGCTTAAGTTGCATTCACTGGAAAGGCGAAGAGTTAGGGGTGACATGATAGAGGTTTACAAGTGGATGAATGGACATAACCGGGGGGATATTAATAGGGTATTAAAAGTATCAACACAGGACAGAACACGAAACAATGGATATAAATTGGATAAGTTTAGATTTAGGAAAGACTTGGGTAAATACTGGTTCAGTAACAGGGTTGTTGATTTGTGGAACCAATTGCCGCGTAACATTGTGGAGGTGGGGTCCCTCGATTGTTTCAAGCACGGGTTGGACAAGTATATGAGTGGGATTGGGTGGGTTTAGAATAGGAGCTGCCTCGTATGGGCCAATAGGCCTTCTGCAGTTACCTTTGTTCTTATGTTCTTATGTTCTTATATATATATATATATATATATATATATATATATATATATATATATATATATATATATATATATATATATATATATATATATATATCAAACTGAAAACTCACACCCCAGAAGTGACTCGAACCCATACTCCCAGAAGCAACGCATCTGGTATGTACAAGACGCCTTAATCCACTTGACCATCACGACCGGACATAATGAGGTGATAGCCGAGGCTATTTGAACCACCCCACCGCCGGCACTCGGATAGTTATCTTGGGCATAGCATTTTACCAAATCACCTCATTCTTTGGGGCAACACGTGAGGAACACAAATGCGAACAAGCCTGAATGGTCCCCAGGACATATGCAACTGAAAACTCACACCCCAGAAGTGACTCGAACCCATACTCCCAGAAGCAACGCATCTGGTATGTACAAGACGCCTTAATCCACTTGACCATCACGACCGGACATAATGAGGTGATAGCCGAGGCTATTTGAACCACCCCACCGCCGGCACTCGGATAGTTATCTTGGGCATAGCATTTTACCAAATCACCTCATTCTTTGGGGCAACACGTGAGGAACACAAATGCGAACAAGCCTGAATGGTCCCCAGGACATATGCAACTGAAAACTCACACCCCAGAAGTGACTCGAACCCATACTCCCAGAAGCAACGCATCTGGTATGTACAAGACGCCTTAATCCACTTGACCATCACGACCGGACATAATGAGGTGATAGCCGAGGCTATTTGAACCACCCCACCGCCGGCACTCGGATAGTTATCTTGGGCATAGCATTTTACCAAATCACCTCATTCTTTGGGGCAACACGTGAGGAACACAAATGCGAACAAGCCTGAATGGTCCCCAGGACATATGCAACTGAAAACTCACACCCCAGAAGTGACTCGAACCCATACTCCCAGAAGCAACGCATCTGGTATGTACAAGACGCCTTAATCCACTTGACCATCACGACCGGACATAATGAGGTGATAGCCGAGGCTATTTGAACCACCCCACCGCCGGCACTCGGATAGTTATCTTGGGCATAGCATTTTACCAAATCACCTCATTCTTTGGGGCAACACGTGAGGAACACAAATGCGAACAAGCCTGAATGGTCCCCAGGACATATGCAACTGAAAACTCACACCCCAGAAGTGACTCGAACCCATACTCCCAGAAGCAACGCATCTGGTATGTACAAGACGCCTTAATCCACTTGACCATCACGACCGGACATAATGAGGTGATAGCCGAGGCTATTTGAACCACCCCACCGCCGGCACTCGGATAGTTATCTTGGGCATAGCATTTTACCAAATCACCTCATTCTTTGGGGCAACACGTGAGGAACACAAATGCGAACAAGCCTGAATGGTCCCCAGGACATATGCAACTGAAAACTCACACCCCAGAAGTGACTCGAACCCATACTCCCAGAAGCAACGCATCTGGTATGTACAAGACGCCTTAATCCACTTGACCATCACGACCGGACATAATGAGGTGATAGCCGAGGCTATTTGAACCACCCCACCGCCGGCACTCGGATAGTTATCTTGGGCATAGCATTTTACCAAATCACCTCATTCTTTGGGGCAACACGTGAGGAACACAAATGCGAACAAGCCTGAATGGTCCCCAGGACATATGCAACTGAAAACTCACACCCCAGAAGTGACTCGAACCCATACTCCCAGAAGCAACGCATCTGGTATGTACAAGACGCCTTAATCCACTTGACCATCACGACCGGACATAATGAGGTGATAGCCGAGGCTATTTGAACCACCCCACCGCCGGCACTCGGATAGTTATCTTGGGCATAGCATTTTACCAAATCACCTCATTCTTTGGGGCAACACGTGAGGAACACAAATGCGAACAAGCCTGAATGGTCCCCAGGACATATGCAACTGAAAACTCACACCCCAGAAGTGACTCGAACCCATACTCCCAGAAGCAACGCATCTGGTATGTACAAGACGCCTTAATCCACTTGACCATCACGACCGGACATAATGAGGTGATAGCCGAGGCTATTTGAACCACCCCACCGCCGGCACTCGGATAGTTATCTTGGGCATAGCATTTTACCAAATCACCTCATTCTTTGGGGCAACACGTGAGGAACACAAATGCGAACAAGCCTGAATGGTCCCCAGGACATATGCAACTGAAAACTCACACCCCAGAAGTGACTCGAACCCATACTCCCAGAAGCAACGCATCTGGTATGTACAAGACGCCTTAATCCACTTGACCATCACGACCGGACATAATGAGGTGATAGCCGAGGCTATTTGAACCACCCCACCGCCGGCACTCGGATAGTTATCTTGGGCATAGCATTTTACCAAATCACCTCATTCTTTGGGGCAACACGTGAGGAACACAAATGCGAACAAGCCTGAATGGTCCCCAGGACATATGCAACTGAAAACTCACACCCCAGAAGTGACTCGAACCCATACTCCCAGAAGCAACGCATCTGGTATGTACAAGACGCCTTAATCCACTTGACCATCACGACCGGACATAATGAGGTGATAGCCAAGGCTATTTGAACCACCCCACCGCCGGCACTCGGATAGTTATCTTGGGCATAGCATTTTACCAAATCACCTCATTCTTTGGGGCAACACGTGAGGAACACAAATGCGAACAAGCCTGAATGGTCCCCAGGACATATGCAACTGAAAACTCACACCCCAGAAGTGACTCGAACCCATACTCCCAGAAGCAACGCATCTGGTATGTACAAGACGCCTTAATCCACTTGACCATCACGACCGGACATAATGAGGTGATAGCCGAGGCTATTTGAACCACCCCACCGCCGGCACTCGGATAGTTATCTTGGGCATAGCATTTTACCAAATCACCTCATTCTTTGGGGCAACACGTGAGGAACACAAATGCGAACAAGCCTGAATGGTCCCCAGGACATATGCAACTGAAAACTCACACCCCAGAAGTGACTCGAACCCATACTCCCAGAAGCAACGCATCTGGTATGTACAAGACGCCTTAATCCACTTGACCATCACGACCGGACATAATGAGGTGATAGCCGAGGCTATTTGAACCACCCCACCGCCGGCACTCGGATAGTTATCTTGGGCATAGCATTTTACCAAATCACCTCATTCTTTGGGGCAACACGTGAGGAACACAAATGCGAACAAGCCTGAATGGTCCCCAGGACATATGCAACTGAAAACTCACACCCCAGAAGTGACTCGAACCCATACTCCCAGAAGCAACGCATCTGGTATGTACAAGACGCCTTAATCCACTTGACCATCACGACCGGACATAATGAGGTGATAGCCGAGGCTATTTGAACCACCCCACCGCCGGCACTCGGATAGTTATCTTGGGCATAGCATTTTACCAAATCACCTCATACTTTGGGGCAACACGTGAGGAACACAAATGCGAACAAGCCTGAATGGTCCCCAGGACATATGCAACTGAAAACTCACACCCCAGAAGTGACTCGAACCCATACTCCCAGAAGCAACGCATCTGGTATGTACAAGACGCCTTAATCCACTTGACCATCACGACCGGACATAATGAGGTGATAGCCGAGGCTATTTGAACCACCCCACCGCCGGCACTCGGATAGTTATCTTGGGCATAGCATTTTACCAAATCACCTCATTCTTTGGGGCAACACGTGAGGAACACAAATGCGAACAAGCCTGAATGGTCCCCAGGACATATGCAACTGAAAACTCACACCCCAGAAGTGACTCGAACCCATACTCCCAGAAGCAAAGCATCTGGTATGTACAAGACGCCTTAATCCACTTGACCATCACGACCGGACATAATGAGGTGATAGCCGAGGCTATTTGAACCACCCCACCGCCGGCACTCGGATAGTTATCTTGGGCATAGCATTTTACCAAATCACCTCATTCTTTGGGGCAACACGTGAGGAACACAAATGCGAACAAGCCTGAATGGTCCCCAGGACATATGCAACTGAAAACTCACACCCCAGAAGTGACTCGAACCCATACTCCCAGAAGCAACGCATCTGGTATGTACAAGACGCCTTAATCCACTTGACCATCACGACCGGACATAATGAGGTGATAGCCGAGGCTATTTGAACCACCCCACCGCCGGCACTCGGATAGTTATCTTGGGCATAGCATTATACCAAATCACCTCATTCTTTGGGGCAACACGTGAGGAACACAAATGCGAACAAGCCTGAATGGTCCCCAGGACATATGCAACTGAAAACTCACACCCCAGAAGTGACTCGAACCCATACTCCCAGAAGCAACGCATCTGGTATGTACAAGACGCCTTAATCCACTTGACCATCACGACCGGACATAATGAGGTGATAGCCGAGGCTATTTGAACCACCCCACCGCCGGCACTCGGATAGTTATCTTGGGCATAGCATTTAACATGGCTTGTTCTTGGGCATAGCATTTAACATGACATTTAACATTTTAACATTCAGGCTTGTTCGCATTTGTGTTCCTCACGTGTTGCCCCAAAGAATGAGGTGATTTGGTAAAATGCTATGCCCAAGATAACTATCCGAGTGCCGGCGGTGGGGTGGTTCAAATAGCCTCGGCTATCACCTCATTATGTCCGGTCGTGATGGTCAAGTGGATTAAGGCGTCTTGTACATACCAGATGCGTTGCTTCTGGGAGTATGGGTTCGAGTCACTTCTGGGGTGTGAGTTTTCAGTTGCATATGTCCTGGGGACCATTCAGGCTTGTTCGCATTTGTGTTCCTCACGTGTTGCCCCAAAGAATGAGGTGATTTGGTAAAATGCTATGCCCAAGATAACTATCCGAGTGCCGGCGGTGGGGTGGTTCAAATAGCCTCGGCTATCACCTCATTATGTCCGGTCGTGATGGTCAAGTGGATTAAGGCGTCTTGTACATACCAGATGCGTTGCTTCTGGGAGTATGGGTTCGAGTCACTTCTGTGGGTGTGAGTTTTCAGTTGCATATGTCCTGGGGACCATTCAGGCTTGTTCGCATTTGTGTTCCTCACGTGTTGCCCCAAAGAATGAGGTGATTTGGTAAAATGCTATGCCCAAGATAACTATCCGAGTGCCGGCGGTGGGGTGGTTCAAATAGCCTCGGCTATCACCTCATTATGTCCGGTCGTGATGGTCAAGTGGATTAAGGCGTCTTGTACATACCAGATGCGTTGCTTCTGGGAGTATGGGTTCGAGTCACTTCTGGGGTGTGAGTTTTCAGTTGCATATGTCCTGGGGACCATTCAGGCTTGTTCGCATTTGTGTTCCTCACGTGTTGCCCCAAAGAATGAGGTGATTTGGTAAAATGCTATGCCCAAGATAACTATCCGAGTGCCGGCGGTGGGGTGGTTCAAATAGCCTCGGCTATCACCTCATTATGTCCGGTCGTGATGGTCAAGTGGATTAAGGCGTCTTGTACATACCAGATGCGTTGCTTCTGGGAGTATGGGTTCGAGTCACTTCTGGGGTGTGAGTTTTCAGTTGCATATGTCCTGGGGACCATTCAGGCTTGTTCGCATTTGTGTTCCTCACGTGTTGCCCCAAAGAATGAGGTGATTTGGTAAAATGCTATGCCCAAGATAACTATCCGAGTGCCGGCGGTGGGGTGGTTCAAATAGCCTCGGCTATCACCTCATTATGTCCGGTCGTGATGGTCAAGTGGATTAAGGCGTCTTGTACATACCAGATGCGTTGCTTCTGGGAGTATGGGTTCGAGTCACTTCTGGGGTGTGAGTTTTCAGTTGCATATGTCCTGGGGACCATTCAGGCTTGTTCGCATTTGTGTTCCTCACGTGTTGCCCCAAAGAATGAGGTGATTTGGTAAAATGCTATGCCCAAGATAACTATCCGAGTGCCGGCGGTGGGGTGGTTCAAATAGCCTCGGCTATCACCTCATTATGTCCGGTCGTGATGGTCAAGTGGATTAAGGCGTCTTGTACATACCAGATGCGTTGCTTCTGGGAGTATGGGTTCGAGTCACTTCTGGGGTGTGAGTTTTCAGTTGCATATGTCCTGGGGACCATTCAGGCTTGTTCGCATTTGTGTTCCTCACGTGTTGCCCCAAAGAATGAGGTGATTTGGTAAAATGCTATGCCCAAGATAACTATCCGAGTGCCGGCGGTGGGGTGGTTCAAATAGCCTCGGCTATCACCTCATTATGTCCGGTCGTGATGGTCAAGTGGATTAAGGCGTCTTGTACATACCAGATGCGTTGCTTCTGGGAGTATGGGTTCGAGTCACTTCTGGGGTGTGAGTTTTCAGTTGCATATGTCCTGGGGACCATTCAGGCTTGTTCGCATTTGTGTTCCTCACGTGTTGCCCCAAAGAATGAGGTGATTTGGTAAAATGCTATGCCCAAGATAACTATCCGAGTGCCGGCGGTGGGGTGGTTCAAATAGCTTCGGCTATCACCTCATTATGTCCGGTCGTGATGGTCAAGTGGATTAAGGCGTCTTGTACATACCAGATGCGTTGCTTCTGGGAGTATGGGTTCGAGTCACTTCTGGGGTGTGAGTTTTCAGTTGCATATGTCCTGGGGACCATTCAGGCTTGTTCGCATTTGTGTTCCTCACGTGTTGCCCCAAAGAATGAGGTGATTTGGTAAAATGCTATGCCCAAGATAACTATCCGAGTGCCGGCGGTGGGGTGGTTCAAATAGCCTCGGCTATCACCTCATTATGTCCGGTCGTGATGGTCAAGTGGATTAAGGCGTCTTGTACATACCAGATGCGTTGCTTCTGGGAGTATGGGTTCGAGTCACTTCTGGGGTGTGAGTTTTCAGTTGCATATGTCCTGGGGACCATTCAGGCTTGTTCGCATTTGTGTTCCTCACGTGTTGCCCCAAAGAATGAGGTGATTTGGTAAAATGCTATGCCCAAGATAACTATCCGAGTGCCGGCGGTGGGGTGGTTCAAATAGCCTCGGCTATCACCTCATTATGTCCGGTCGTGATGGTCAAGTGGATTAAGGCGTCTTGTACATACCAGATGCGTTGCTTCTGGGAGTATGGGTTCGAGTCACTTCTGGGGTGTGAGTTTTCAGTTGCATATGTCCTGGGGACCATTCAGGCTTGTTCGCATTTGTGTTCCTCACGTGTTGCCCCAAAGAATGAGGTTATTTGGTAAAATGCTATGCCCAAGATAACTATCCGAGTGCCGGCGGTGGGGTGGTTCAAATAGCCTCGGCTATCACCTCATTATGTCCGGTCGTGATGGTCAAGTGGATTAAGGCGTCTTGTACATACCAGATGCGTTGCTTCTGGGAGTATGGGTTCGAGTCACTTCTGGGGTGTGAGTTTTCAGTTGCATATGTCCTGGGGACCATTCAGGCTTGTTCGCATTTGTGTTCCTCACGTGTTGCCCCAAAGAATGAGGTGATTTGGTAAAATGCTATGCCCAAGATAACTATCCGAGTGCCGGCGGTGGGGTGGTTCAAATAGCCTCGGCTATCACCTCATTATGTCCGGTCGTGATGGTCAAGTGGATTAAGGCGTCTTGTACATACCAGATGCGTTGCTTCTGGGAGTATGGGTTCGAGTCACTTCTGGGGTGTGAGTTTTCAGTTGCATATGTCCTGGGGACCATTCAGGCTTGTTCGCATATATATATATATATATATATATATATATATATATATATATATATATATATATATATATATATATATATATATGTCGTACCTAGTAATGCGTGCCAGAACGCACTTCTCAGCATACTATGCAAGGCTCGATTTGCCTAATAAGCCAAGTTCTCATGAATTAATGTTTTTTCGACTACCTAACCTACCTAACCTAGCCTAACTTAAGTAAGATTAATAATTCTAACACGAATTTTCTCAATCTTTCGTACATTTCTTTTCACTGTTGGAGGTAAATAAAAAATCAATTCTCCAAAATTCATTTTTATTTCTAGTCTGACGCGACACGAGCGCGTTTCGTAAAACTTATTACATTTTCAAAGACTTTAGTTTACAAATACACAACTGAATAGAACTTACGCATCTCCGATTTTGTTTATATCTACATTTGAGTGAGGTGGATGGGGTGAGGTGGCATTAATAGGGTATATAAGAACATAAGAACAAAGGCAACTGCAGAAGGCCTATTGGCCCATACGAGGCAGCTCCTATTTATAACCACCCAATCCCACTCATATACTTGTCCAACCCGCGCTTGAAACAATCGAGGGACCCCACCTCCAGCACGTTACGCGGTAATTGGTTCCACAAATCAACAACCCTGTTACGGAACCAGTATTTACCCAAGTCTTTCCTAAATCTAAACTTATCCAATTTATACCCATTGTTTCGTGTTCTGTCTTGTGTTGATACTTTTAATACCCTATTAATATCCCCTTTGTTATGTCCATTCACGCACTTGTAAACCTCTATCATGTCAACCCTAACTCTTCGCCTTTCCAGTGAATGCAACTTAAGCTTTGTTAATCTTTCTTCATATGTAAGATTTCTAATTTGGGGAATTAACTTAGTCATCCTACGCTGGACACGTTCAAGTGAATTTATATCCATTCTATAATATGGCGACCAAAACTGAACTGCATAATCTAAATGGGGCCTAACTAGAGCAAGATATAGCTTGAGAACCACACCAGGTGTCTTGTTACTAACGCTGCGATTAATAAATCCAAGTGTCCGATTTGCCTTATTACGAACATTTATGCATTGATCCATTTGTTTTAAATTCTTACTAATCATAACTCCCAGATCCCTTTCGCGATCTCAACACCATCTAGCTCGTATCTTGTAACTCTATCATCATTACCTAACCTCAGAACTTTACATTTATCAGCATTAAACTGCATCTGCCAATCCTTTGACCATTTCAAATTTAATTTCATCAACACAAGACAGAACAAGAGGTGGCATTAATAAGGTATTAATTTCATCAACACAAGACAGAACACGAAACAATGGGTATTGAAATGGAAGTGATTGTAGAAAGCCTATTGGTCCATATTTCTTGATGCTCCTATATTGGAGCGGAGTCTTGAGGTGTGTAGAATATAGTTGTGCATTAATTGGCTGTTGATTGCTGGTGTTGACTTCTTAATGTGTAGTGCCTCGCAAACGTCAAGCCGCCTGCTATCGCTGTGTCTATCGATAATTTCTGTGTTGTTTACAAGGATTTCTCTGGCGATGGTTTGGTTGTGGAAAGAGATTATATGTTCCTTAATGGAGCCCTGTTGTTTATGCATCGTTATACGCCTAAAAAGAGATGTTGTTGTCTTGCCTATATACTGGGTTTTTTGGAGCTTACAGTCCCCAAGTGGGCATTTGAAGGCATAGACGACGTTGGTCTCTTTTAAAGCGTTCTGCTTTGTGTCTGGAGAGTTTCTCATGAGTAGGCTGGCCGTTTTTCTGGTTTTATAGTAAATCGTCAGTTGTATCCTCTGATTTTTGTCTGTAGGGATAACGTTTCTATTAACAATATCTTTCAGGACCCTTTCCTCTGTTTTATGAGCTGTGGAAAAGAAGTTCCTGTAAAATAGTCTAATAGGGGGTATAGGTGTTGTGTTAGTTGTCTCTTCAGAGGTTGCATGGCGTTTCACTTTCCTTCTTATGATGTCTTCGACGAAACCATTGGAGAAGCCGTTGTTGACTAGGACCTGCCTTACCCTACAGAGTTGTTCGTCGACTTGCTTCCATTCTGAGCGGTGGCTTAGAGCACGGTCGACATATGCGTTAACAACACTCTTCTTGTACCTGTCTGGGCAGTCGCTGTTGGCATTTAGGCACATTCCTATGCTCGTTTCCTTAGTGTAGACTGCAGTGTGTAAACCTCCGCTCTTTTCCATGACTGTTACATCTAGAAAGGGCAGCTTTCCATCCTTTTCCATCTCGTAAGTGAAACGCAGCACGGAACTCTGCTCAAATGCCTCCTTCAGCTCCTGCAGATGTCTGACATCAGGTACCTGTGTAAAAATGTCGTCAACATACCTGCAGTATATGGCCGGCTTCAAGTTCATATCGACTAAGACTTTTTGCTCGATGGTACCCATGTAGAAGTTTGCAAACAGGACACCTAGGGGAGAACCCATGGCGACCCCATCTACTTGTTTATACATGTGCCCATCCGGGCTCAAGAAGGGTGCCTCTTTAGTACAAGCTTGGAGTAGTTTCCTTAGAATATTCTCGGGCATGTCAAGTGGAGTACAGGCTGAATCACGATACACTCTGTCGGCTATCATCCTGATTGTCTCGTCCACAGGTACGTTGGTAAACAGCGATTCTACGTCCAACGAGGCTCTTATCCCTGTGGCCCGTGTGCCCCGCAGTAAGTCAACAAATTCCTTTGGAGACTTCAGGCTGAAGGCGCAGGGAACATAAGGAGTCAGCAGGCCGTTGAGTCGCTTCGCCAGTCTGTACGTGGGTGTGGGTATCTGGCTAATGATTGGACGAAGTGGGTTTCCAGGCTTGTGTGTCTTGACATTTCCATACGCATATCCAGGTTTATATTCCCCATTCGGTCATTTTTTCGGTCATATTATATAATATAATATGACTTTTTCGGTCAAATTTAATAATATATATATATATATATATATACATATATATATATATATATATATATATATATATATATATATATATATACATATATATATATATATATATATATATATATATATATATATATATATATATATATATATATATATATATATATATACTAGTTGATTTTATACCCGCATTAGGTCAGGTGATAATACAATGAAGGTGAAAACATGGGGGGATACATAAGGGATAAACATAGGGGCTGCAGAAGGCTTATTGGCCCATACGAGGCATCTCCTATCTAAACACAAAGATTAATCCAGTGTAATTGGCCTGTTATGTTGGACATTGTCTTCTGTGTTGGCATCGATATGTTCTTGTCTTGTCCTTACTTAGTAAGGACAAGACAAGAACATATATATATATATATATATATATATATATATATATATATATATATATATATATATATATATATATATATATATATATATATATATATATATATATATATATATATATATATATAGTGAAAATATATAAGTGTATATATTTTGAGTGAAACCATTTATGTTACCTATGTAACATAAATGTATATATATGCAATCTCATATACATGAGATTGCATCCTTGATTTAAGATCACTAAAGAGACGATTGACGTGTTGCTGGGACACGAGTACAAACACCCAGCTGGTGATCTCGGAAAAACTAGATAAAAAGAGAGTCTCCCAGTGTCAAGACGGGCAGGTTCAGTCGCAGAACAGGTGGACTTGACACTCTCCACTTACTACGGGCTTATATAAGTCTAGCCCTTGGTGACTTGGGGAGCCCTGGGGCGAATAGTGGTGCCAGGTACAGAGAGGCGAAGATACGTGGGAGTGGCCCTAATTATATAAGGTAGGAAAGAGTGGAAACCTTGTCAATTTATATATATATATATATATATATATATATATATATATATATATATATATATATATATATATATATATATATATATATATATATATATGTTCTTGTCTTGTCCTTACTAAGTAAGGACAAGACAAGAACATATCGATGCCAACACAGAAGACAATGTCCAACATAACAGGCCAATTACACTGGATTAATCTTTGTGTTTAGATAGGAGATGCCTCGTATGGGCCAATAAGCCTTCTGCAGCCCCTATGTTTATCCCTTATGTATCCCCCCATGTTTTCACCTTCATTGTATTATCACCTGACCTAATGCGGGTATAAAATCAACTAGTATATATATATATATATATATATATATATATATATATATATATATATATATATATATATATATATATATATATATATATATATACTAGTTGATTTTATACCCGCATTAGGTCAGGTGATAATACAATGAAGGTGAAAACATGGGGGGATACATAAGGGATAAACATAGGGGCTGCAGAAGGCTTATTGGCCCATACGAGGCATCTCCTATCTAAACACAAAGATTAATCCAGTGTAATTGGCCTGTTATGTTGGACATTGTCTTCTGTGTTGGCATCGATATGTTCTTGTCTTGTCCTTACTTAGTAAGGACAAGACAAGAACATATATATATATATATATATTTATATATATATATATATATATATATATATATATATATATATATATATATATATATATATATATATATATATATATATATATATATATATATATATATATATATATATATATATATATATATATATATATATATAAATTGACAAGGTTTCCACTCTTTCCTACCTTATATAATTAGGGCCACTCCCACGTATCTTCGCCTCTCTGTACCTGGCACCACTATTCGCCCCAGGGCTCCCCAAGTCACCAAGGGCTAGACTTATATAAGCCCGTAGTAAGTGGAGAGTGTCAAGTCCACCTGTTCTGCGACTGAACCTGCCCGTCTTGACACTGGGAGACTCTCTTTTTATCTAGTTTTTCCGAGATCACCAGCTGGGTGTTTGTACTCGTGTCCCAGCAACACGTCAATCGTCTCTTTAGTGATCTTAAATCAAGGATGCAATCTCATGTATATGAGATTGCATATATATACATTTATGTTACATAGGTAACATAAATGGTTTCACTCAAAATAGCCCTAGAAAATGGAAGCTCACTCAAACACATTGGTAATATTAAAAATTTACTGAAGAAAATACACTTGCATTAAGAAATAATACAGGTGAAAATATCCGATGGCAGCAACACTCCTCTCGTCGCGTCTCTGGCAACACGATCAGCTGACTGGGTCCCACTGTCAGGCGGCGGGACACACCTCGTGCCTCTGGCAACACGATTAGCTTATTGGGGTCCAACTGTCAAACAGCTGGGGCTCCTCATGCGCCTCTGGCAACACGATCAGCTGGATGATTCGAAGTTCGTTTCTGGCTCCTTGCAAACCAGCTACTACTTCTAGATACACTAACGCCACCGCATCTACATATTTATGTTCCACCACCTACTCATGCCTACGTAAGCTTCTTGGCTCTGTTACGGACCCGGATCCAGCGTCCGAGCCTGGAGCAGTGACGACCGCGCCATCTGTGGGTCAGCTCCCGAAACCCCCTCCAAATGGACGACGACACCTGGTGAGGACGAGGTTTACTGGCCACGAGGGCCAGTTTCCAGTCCTGTTCAGCTCACAACACAGCCACTGCTGACCTCTGGTGAGGTGGTGCTCAGACAACAACACCATCTATGGAGTGGATACGTTGGGCGTTTGTGTCTGAGCCTGTAAGTGAGGTGCTTTTGTGTGTCCCTGTTATTGATGACGTGTCTGATTACAGAGTCGACCTGGGACTGCTGTAATGGAAGTTGGATCAGTCTACCCAAGGCAGCCGTCTCGTCACCAAGTGTTTTGCTGCAGCAGCTGTGAGTCGCCCCCTGGATGAACACTGTGGTGTTACCCTGCCTGTGAAGCGGCAGTTGAAGGATTGTCATACCCGGGACTGACTGGTGGAGACGCTTAACCACTGGGGTGTTGTGGAAAGGAGAGTGATCTGTGGTATTACACGAGGCTTCTGACTAGGGCGCGACCCTAGTATCGTTCGTGGAGTGGCCTAACCAGCGTCGCTGATTTGGAACCTGCCAGCTATCTGCTGGGCTTGTGGTTGACGGCCTCCACGACGGTGCCCCCAGTGGAACTGTGTTTTGGCTGGCCTGTGGCCGGGGTAGACTCAAGATTCTCGAAGAATTCGTCGTGAGGCCACGAGAGCACCAAGAGCTTGGCACCGTGAAGATCCAGAGTCTTCAGAAGAAGACAACCGTGTAGATAATAGTGTTTATACCCCCCCCCCCGTGTAATCTTCTTATATATATTTATTGGTGAAGGTGTTAATTATAATATTAAGTTTTTGCCTTTCTTTCCCTTCCCCTTTTATTTTACTTGCGTTACGGATCACATCCCTTGAAAGCCACTACTGGCTTGGGGCCGGATACCCTTCCTCTAACAACATCAGAGTAAGAACCCAGTTGCGACCCGAGAGGGCCGTAACAGGCTCCTAGCCTAACACTCTGTCACATAGACAATAAATGATAACAAGAAATGCTCACGATATACAAAATATCCTAGCTCGTCTAGTTCAAAGGGGTAAAGGGAGGGATAATTATCTACCTTACTTTATTCCATTACGAAGCCGACTCGTCCTCTGGCGAGGGATGTTGAGGGTTCCTGGTCCTGGCTTATGGTCTTCCGTTGATCAGTTCCCACACACACAAGATCCTCAGTCGTCCTTGTAGTAGCGCGTCTTCGCCGTCCTCACACCCGGCAGGTACGGTCCTCCTCCTCTTCCTCGGGGTACAGGAGCCAGGTACCTGCGCTGTCGTCCCCATCCTCCTCTCACTGGCACTGTAGATACAACTTGCTGTCCAGTACCTTCCCCTTGCCTCTCTTCCAGTAGATTTGGCCCAGCCATCACTGTTCGCCTGATATGTAGAACGCGGTCCATTGGGCGTCCCAGACGTCACCAGCCCAACATTCGTCCCTGCTACAGACTTTAGGTAATAGAGCTCTTGACTCTCTAGCCCGGCCAATCCTTGTTTCTTGGAACTTCACGGGATGTCTGCAGTTTCAAAGCGATGCTTAAATCCACTGGTAGGGGCTTTCTAGCCTCTAAATCTGGAGCTCACTGGAGAGCGTCCACACTGATTGATTGATTGATAAAGATTAAGCCACCCAAGAGGTGGCACGGGCATGAATAGCCCGTAAGTGGTACAATTTTTTTTTTCTCAGTATTCTGAGGTTGCTTTTAACCATCAAGCTGTTATCGCGGGGGAGGATACTGCTTCACAGTCTTTATGAGGGTGTCCAGCTGCTGGACACCTTTGTTGACCAGGAGAGTGGCTGTGTTGATGGCTTCAGGGTGGCCACTGCATGATTCAGGAACTCTTAAAGCTCTTCTAAGGTCATTGGTTGCTTCACATTCCAGTAGATAGTGAAGTAATGGCTTTTCTGTGACAGTTTGGCAGAAGATGCACTCTCTCTGTCGGGGTTCACCAATCTCCCAGTTGCATCTGTAACCTAGACGTAGTCTATATAACCTAACTGCTATTTCCCTGTGGCGTCCACTCTCTGTGACGGTCCGTGACATACTCTGCTCGCCCAGGTGCCAGCCAGCCTGGGAGCCCTCCACCTCGTGACGTCACACCGCCATAGGGCTCTCGTCATTGGTCATTTCCGACACGTGACCCTACCTGGCCAATCGGGTACTGGCAGGTGCCGCAACGCTTTGGCAGGAAACAGACTGGCTCAGCGCCATTTTGTGACTCAAAAGGGCACAAGCCCCTTGCATACTCAAACTTAAACGGCAATTTTACAGCCAACCTTATAACACTCCACGCTCTCACACATATGAAAATGTTTCCCAGATATCAGAGAACGCTCAGGTTATGGAGATATGACTCTTAAAGCTAGGTTCGGAGATATATAGGGAGATATATATAGGCAATGTATATATACGTATATACGAAGCCCACCAACATAGGATTATGCCTGAATGGTAGAAGTGAGTGCCCCCAAATATACAAAGCCAGTATTCTCAATGCTTATATTCGCCGAGCGCTAACCCACTGCTCTGAATGGAGCAACGTGAGTAGAGAGTTTGAAAGAGTAACTCAGGTATTGGTGAACAACGGATATAGCAACGCGGAAATAAACGCTGCTATAAGAAGACACTTGGACCGTTGGTATAATCCAGAACCTAGAACAAAAACCATAATACCTCCAATAAAATTATATTACAAATCAACCATGCACAGTGAACATATAAAAGAGGAAAGAATAATGAAAGAAATAATCCGTAAAGAAGTAAAAAGCACTACTCCTAACCAAAACATAAACCTGATAATATTCTACAAAACCAAGAAGACTTCCGAACTCCTTATCAAAAACAGCCCGAAGCCGACGGAGAACCCTCTACAGCAGTCAAGCGTTGTATACATGTACACTTGCCCCCACGAAGGATGTAACCTTCAATCTAAGTACATATGTATGACGTCGACCAAGCTGACGAGGCGTTTGACATGCCATCTTCAATCCGGTGCCCCTAGGAATCACATGAGACAAGCCCATGACATCACTCTAACAAGAGAAATGTTGAACAGGAATACCTGCATAATAGACAAAACCCAAGATGCAAGAAGATTCCAAATTCTTGAAGCAATTCACATAAGAATAGAACAACCTACCATGAACACCCAAATCACGGAACTATTTACTCTACCCACCATATGAGTAAGGACAAGACCAGAACATAACGATGCCAACACAGAAGACAATGTCCAACATAACAGGCCAATTACACTGGATTAATCTTTGTATGTAGATAGAAGCTGCCTCGTATGGGCCAATAAGCCTTCTGCAGTTACCTCTATTCTTATGTTCTTATGTTTCACCCCACATTCATCCCTAATGTATCCCCCCATGTTTTTCACCTTTATTGTCTTTATCACCTGACCCAGTGCGGGTATAAAATCAACCAGCATTGTAAGATCTCTTAACTTGAGAATGAACCATGGAGGTTCGAAACGTTGTGCAAATTGTATAAATAAGTGTAATACATTCTATAGTAAATCACTTCTTTTCTTCACCTTAAAAGTACGAAAATGAGTTTTGGAGAACTCCTATTTCAGCTAAGCCCTGATGCTAAGAAAATAGTTAGAGGGATAGAAGCCCTAAACCAGAAAATAATAAATACAGAATATATATATATATATATATATATATATATATATATATATATATATATATATATATATATATATATATATTAGTATATTTTGGTAGTAGTCTTTCTTGTAAATATATGACCGAAAAAGTAAGATTAATAATTCTAACACAAATTTTCTCAATATTTCTTATGTTTCTTTTTACTGTCGATGATAATTGAAAAATCAATTCTCCAAAATTCATTTTTTATTTCTAGTCTGACGCGACCCTTGAACGCGTTTTGTAATAACGTATTACATTTTCAAAGACTTTAGTTTTCACACACACACACACAAAACTGTAACCTGAAAACACTTAACAGTGTTTTACTAATTCTAACGCTATACAGCTTGTCTTATATACTCGAAATTTGGGTGAGGTGATATGTTGGAACAGTTTTGGATGAAGTGAACAAACTTTTGACCTACACAAGACAGAACATGGAACAATGGGTATAAATGGGATAAGTGAAAGGGAAGAATGGAAGAAACTGCAAAGGGCCTATTGGCCTATACGTCCTCTTGATTCTTCTATACTGGTACAGAGTCTTGAAGTGGGTAGAATATAGTTGTGCATTAATTGGCTGTTGATTGCTGGTGTTGACTTTTTTATATATAGTGCTTCGCAGATGTCAAGCCGCCTGCTATCGCCGTATCTATCGATGATTTCTGTGTTGTTTGTTATGACTTCTCTGGTGATGGTCTGGTTGTGGAAAGAGGTTATATGTTCCTTAATGGAGCCCTGTTGCTTATGCATTGTTAATCGCCTGGAAAGAAATGTTGTTGTCTTGCCTATATACTGAGTTCTTTTGGGGCTTACAGTCCACAAGTGGGCATTCGATGGCATAGTCGACGTTAGTCTCCTTTAAGGCATTCGGCTTTGTGTCTGGAGAGTTATTCATGAGTAGGTTGGCCGTTTTTTGGGGGTTTTTTTAATATATATATATATATAATATATAATATAAATATATAATATATATTTATAATATATATATATATTTATATATATATATTTATAAATATATATATAAATATATATATAAATATATATGTATATATATATGAATATATATATAAATATATATATACATATCTTGCCCGAAACGCATTGCGTAATAGTGGCTTTAGGCATTGTATGTACTAGATCTATCTATATATCAATCCATTAATGTAACATCACTTGTATGTATATACCTTACCTGAATAAACATCTGAATCTGAATCTGATATATATATATATATATATATATATATATATATATATATATATATATATATATATATATATATATACATATATATATATACATGCAAACAAGCCTGAATGGTCCCCAGGACTATATACAACTGAAAACTCACACCCCAGATTTGATAAAATGCTATGCCCAAGATTACCATCCGAGTGCCGGCGGGGAAGTGGTTCAAATAGCCTCGGCTATCACTTCCTTATGTCCGGTCGTGATGGTCAAGCGGATTAAGGCGTCCCTGTACATACCAGTTGCGTTGCTCCTGGGAGTATGGGTTCGAGTCACTTCTGGGGTGTGAGTTTTCAGTTGTATATAGTCCTGGGGACCATTCAGGCTTGTTTGCATTTGTGTTCCTCACGTGTGCCCCAAAGAATGAGGTGATTTGATAAAATGCTATGCCCAAGATTACCATCCGAGTGCCGGCGGGGAAGTGGTTCAAATAGCCTCGGCTATCACTTCCTTATGTCCGGTCGTGATGGTCAAGCGGATTAAGGCATCCCTGTACATACCAGTTGCGTTGCTCCTGGGAGTATGGGTTCGAGTCACTTCTGGGGTGTGAGTTTTCAGTTGTATATAGTCCTGGGGACCATTCAGGCTTGTTTGCATTTGTGTTCCTCACGTGTGCCCCAAAGAATGAGGTGATTTGATAAAATGCTATGCCCAAGATTACCATCCGAGTGCCGGCGGGGAAGTGGTTCAAATAGCCTCGGCTATCACTTCCTTATGTCCGGTCGTGATGGTCAAGCGGATTAAGGCGTCCCTGTACATACCAGTTGCGTTGCTCCTGGGAGTATATATTTATATATATTTATATATAAATATATATATATATATATATATATATATATATATATATATATATAATATATATATATATATATATATATATATATATATATATATAATATATAATATATATATATATATATATATATATATATATATATATATATATATATATATATATATATATATATATATATATATATATATATATATATATATGTCGTACCTAGTAGCCAGAACTCACTTCTCAGCCTACTATGCAAGGCCCGATTTGCCTAATAAGCCAAGTTTTCATGAATTAATGTTTTTTCGTCTACCTAACCTACCTAACCTAACCTAACCTAGCTTTTTTTGGCTACCTAACCTAACCTTACCTATATATATAGGTTAGGTTAGGTTAGGTAGGGTTGGTTAGGTTCGGTCATATATCTACGTTAATTTTAACTCCAATAAAAAAAAATTGACCTCATACATAGTGAAAAGGGTAGCTTTATCATTTCAAAAGAAAAAAATTATAGTAAATATATTAATTCAGGAAAACTTGGCTTATTAGGCAAATTGGGCCTTGAATAGTAGGCTGAGAAGTGAGTTCTGGCTACTAGGTACGACATATATATATATATATATATATATATATATATATATATATATATATATATATATATATATATATATATATATATAATATATAATATATATATATATATATATATATATATATATGTCGTACCTAGTAGCCAGAACGCACTTCTCAGCCTACTATGCAAGGCCCAATTTGCCTAACAAGCCAAGTTTTAGTGAATTAATGTATTTTCTCTAATTTTTTTCTTATGAAATGATAAAGCTACCCATTTCATTATGTATGAGGTCAATTTTTTTTATTGGAGCTAAAATTAACGTAGATATATGACCGAACCTAACCAACCCTACCTAACCTAACCTAACCTATATTTATAGGTAAGGTTAGGTTAGGTAGCCAAAAAAAGCTAGGTTAGGTTAGGTTAGGTAGGTTAGGTAGACGAAAAAACATTAATTCATGAAAACTTGGCTTATTAGGCAAATCGGGCCTTGAATAGTAGGCTGAGAAGTGCGTTCTGGCTATTAGGTACGACATATATATATATATATATATATGTCGTACCTAGTAGCCAGAACTCACTTCTCAGCCTACTATTCAAGGCCCGATTTGCCTAATAAGCCAAGTTTTCCTGAATTAATGTATTTACTATAATTTTTTTCTTATGAAATGATAAAGCTACCCTTTTCACTATGTATGAGGTCAATTTTTTTTTATTGGAGTTAAAATTAACGTAGATATATGACGGAACCTAACCAACCCTACCTAACCTAACCTAACGTATATATATAGGTAAGGTTAGGTTAGGTAGCCAAAAAAATCTAGGTTAGGTTAGGTTAGGTAGGTTAGGTAGACGAAAAAACATTAATTCATGAAAACTTGGCTTATTAGGCTAATCGGGCCTTGCATAGTAGGCTGAGAAGTGAGTTCTGGCTACTAGGTACGACATATATATATATATATATATATATATATATATATATATATATATGTCGTACCTAGTAGCCAGAACGCACTTTTTGGCCTACTTTGCAAGGCCCGATTTGCCTAATAAGCCAAGTTTTCCTGAATTAATAAATTTTCTCTAATTTTTTTCTTATGAAATGATAAACCTACCCATTTCATTATGTATGAGGTCAATTTTGTTTAATTAGATTTAAAATTAACGTAGATATATGACAGAAACTAACCAACCCTACCTAACCTAACCTAACCTATCTTTATAGGTTAGGTTAGGTTAGGTAGCCGAAAAAGTTAGGTTAGGTTAGGTTAGGTAGTCGAAAAACAATTAATTCATGAAAACTTGGCTTATTAGGCAAATCGGGGCTTGCATAGTAGGCTGAGAAGTGCGTTCTGGCTACTAGGTACGACATATATATATATATATATATATATATATATATATATATATATATATATATATATATATATATATATTTATATTTATATATATATATACATATATATTTATATATGTCGTACCTAATAGCCAGAACGCACTTCTATGCCTACTATTCAAGGCCCGATTTGCCTAATAAGCCAAGTTTTCATGAATTAATTGTTTTTCGACTACCTAACCTACTTAACCTAACCTAACCTAACTTTTTCGGCTACCTAACCTAACCTATAATGATAGGTTAGGTTAGGTTAGGTAGGGTTGGTTAGGTTCGGTCATACATCTACGTTATTTTTAACTCCAATAAAAACAAATTGACCTCATACATAATGAAATGGGTAGCTTTATCATTTCATAAGAAAAAAATTAGAGAAAATATATTAATTCATGAAAACTTGGCTTATTATGCAAATCGGGCCTTGCATAGTAGGCTGAGAAGTGCGTTCTGGCTACTAGGTACGACATATATATATATATATATATATATATATATATATATATATATATATATATATATATATATATATATATATATATATATATATATATAATTACTGCTCTATGCAGTAAGTCAGCAAATTCCTTTGGAGACATCAGTCTGAAAGCACAAGGTACATAAGGAGTCAGCAAGCAGTTGAATCACCTAGCCCGTCTGTATGTGGGTGTGGGTATCTGGCTGATGATTGACCGAAGTGGGTTTCCAGGCTTGTGGGTCATGACATTCCCATATGCGTAAACCTGGTTTATATTATCTGACAACCTTTGGCAGGTGGAATCCGGATTTCTGGGCATTCACGGTTTCAATCCCTGTGTTTACCTTCGTTTTTTTTTTTTTTTTTTTTTTTTTTTTTTTTGAGATATATACAAGAGTTATTACATTCTTGTACAGCCACTAGTACGCGTAGCGTTTCGGGCAGGTCCCTGGAATACGATCCCTGCCGCGAAGAATCGTTTTTTCATCCAAGTACACATTTTACTGTTGCGTTAAACAGAGGCTACAGTTAAGGAATTGCGCCCAGTAAATCCTCCCCGGCCAGGATACGAACCCATGACATAGCGCTCGCGGAATGCCAGGCGAGTGTCTTACCACTACACCACGGAGACTGTTTTCACGGACATTGACTACACCACTACACCACCGGAGACTACACCACGGACATTGGTTTTCAATTCAGCTGTAGTGTCCTTCGTTTCCCTTTGGAATTTAGTTTGGTCGGAGAGTATGAGGTTCATTTTGCCCCATATTCGTCTTTTTTAAGAATAACGTATATTGGCGACTTGTCACTTCTCTTGACGACAATCTCTTTATTCTCATGAAGGCTCTTAACTGCTGATTTGAGCTCGGGGGACAGTACGGTGGTTCTGTAGTTACCTCAAATCTTTCCTCCTTCTGAAATAAGTTCTGCTTGCAAGGTGTCTTTAACGGTAACCTTCATTTGCGTCTCGAGCTCGAATATGTCGTGCAATATGGTCTCCAACTACACAATCGGGGCCATCTCACTTGGTCTGGAAATAACGTCACAGTTTATTCCCAGATTTAAGAGAGTGATTTGATCCTCAGTGAGGTTGATTCCCGCAAGGTTTAAGAAGCCATCCCTGGGTCGAGGAATCGCAATAGGTCCTCCAAATAATGTAGTCAGTTTCTTGATGATCTTGATTTCGGTGCTGTGGCGATGTCGATCTCCAAGAATGTCAAAGTGTTGGTCGATTTGAGTATGGAGGTCTTCGTCGATGTTGGTGTGTCTCCATTGGTCTGTAGCATGAAGAAGTTGCACTTTGCTATCGTTGATCTCATTTTCTGCCTTGTGTAGCTGATTTTGAATCAGATCTTTGCGATGTTTTATCATGCAAGCTTGGTTTCCTGCTGCTGGGTCGTGCATTCTAATATTAGTGTATTTTAGTAGCAGTGTTTCTTCTAAACATATTTTATTGAGTATGACCGAAAGAGTAAGATTAATGATTCTAACATGAATCTTCTCAATATTCTTATGTTTTTCTTCACTGTCGGGGGTAGTTGAAAAATTAACACTCCAAAGTTCATTTTCAAACTTCATTTATGGTCTGATTCCTAGAAGCGTTTCGCAAGAACATTTATTAAATTTTCAAAGACAATTTAACATACTCAGATCGTGCTTATATACGTATTTAGGTGAGGTAATAGGATTCAAATGGTTTAGAGTTAGGTGACCGAATACAAATCAATGGGAAAGACAGAACACAAAACAATGGGAATATTGGGTGTTTTATCTTCTTGCTTTTGTGCTGGTTCGGGGTCTTGATGTGGGTAGAATGTAATTATGTGTTAATTAGCTGTTGATTGCTGGTTTTGACTTCTTGATGTGTAGGGCCTCAATGATGTCGAGTTTCCTGTTATTGTTGTATCTGTCGATAATTTCTTTGTTGCTTGTTAAGATTTCTGTGGTGATTGTCTTATTGTGAGAGGAGATTATATGCTCCTTGATTGAGCCCTGTTCTTTGTGCACTGTTAATCACCTAGAAAGAGACGTTGTTGTCTTGCCTATATACTGATATCTTTGGGGGCTGACAGTCCTCAAGTGGGCATGTGAAGGCATCGACGAAGTTGGTTTCTTTCAAGGCATTCTGTTTGGTGTCTGGAGAGTTCTTCATGAGTACGTTGGCCGTTTTCTTGTTTTTGTAGTAAATTGTTAATTGTATCTTCTGATTTGTGTCTGTGGGAATAACGTTCCTATTAATAATATCTTTCAGCACACTTTTCTCCATTTTTTGAGCCGTCGAAATGAAGTTAATGTAAAATAGTTTAATAGCAGGTACAGGTGTTATGTTTGATTCTTCAGAGGTTGTATGGCATTTCACCTTTCTTTTGATGACATTTTCAACATAATCGTTGGAGAAGCCATTGTTGACCAGGACCTGCCTTACTCTACAGAGTTCTTCATCGACCTGCTTCCAACCAGAGCTGTGAGTGAGAGCTCGGTCGATGTATGCATTGATAACAATCCACTTGTACCTGTCTGGGCAATTACTGTTGGCATTAAGGCATATTCTTATGTTCGTTTCCTTACTGTACATTGCAGTGTGGAAGCCACCATTTCTTTCTGTGACTGTTACATCTTGAACGAGCAGCCTCCCATCACTCTCCATCTCGTAAGTGAAACTTAACCACGAATTTTGCTCGAATGCCTCCTTTTAGGTGCTGCAAACGTCTGACATCAGGTACCTGCATAAAAATATCATCAACGTACCTGCAGTATATGGCGGGTTTCAAGTCCATGTCAACTAAGACCCTTTGCTTTAAGGTATTAATGTAGAAGTTTGCAAACTGGACACCTAGGGGAGAACCGTTGGCAACCCCATCTACTTCCTTACACATATGCCCATCAGGCCAAGATGGTTGCCTCTTTAGTGCAGGCTTCGAGTAACTTTCTCAGTATGCTCGCTGGTATGTCAAGAGGAGTACAAGCTGGATCACGATACACTCTGTCCATCTTAATCCTAATTGTTTCGTCCACAGGCACATTGGTAAACAGCGACTCCACATCCAAAGAGGCTGTTATCCCTGTGGCCCGTGCTCCATGCAGTAAGTCAACTAATTCCTTTGGAGACTTCAGGCTAAAAACACAAGGCACATAAGGAGTCAGCAGGCATTAGAGTCGCTTAGCCAGTCTGCATGTGGGTGTTGGTATCTCACTGAGGATTGGCCGAACTGGGTTTCCAGGTTTGTGGGTCTTGACATTTCCATATGCGTAAACAGGTTTGTATTCTCTGACAACCTTTGGCCGGTGGAGTCCGGATTTCTTAGCGTTCACAGTTTCAATCAATCTGTTTACCTTCGTTTTCAATTCGCTCGTAGTGTCCTTCGTTACCCTTTGGAATTTCGTTTGGTCTCAGAGTATGAGGTTCATTGTTGCCAGATATACCTTTTTTTTAAGAATAACGTATATTGTCGACTTGTCACCGCTCCTGACGACTATCTCCTTATTCTCACGAAGGTTCTTAACTGCCGATTTGAGCTCGGGGGACAGTATGGGGCTTCGGTAGATTCCACGAGTCTTTCCTCCTTCTCTAATAAGTTCTGCTTGTAAGGTGTCTTTAGTGGTAACCTTCATTTGCGTCTCGAGGTCGAGTATGTCGTCCAATATGGTCTCCAACTACACATTCGGGGCCATCTCAATTGGTCTGGACATAATGTGACAGTTTATTCCCTGATTAAAGAGAGTGATTTGATCCTCTGAGAGGTTAAACCCAGCAAGGTTTAAGTAGCCATCCTTTGTCGAGGAATTGTCATAGGTCCTGCGAACAATGTTGTCAGTTTCTTGATGATCCTGGTATCGGTGCTGTGGCGATGTGGATCTGTAAGGATGTCGAGGTATTCGTCGATGTTGGTGTGTCTCCATTGGTCTGTAGCATGTAGTAGTTGTGATTTGCTATTGTTGATCTCATCTTCTATTTTGTGTATCTGATTTTGAATCAGATCTTGGCGACATTTTATCATGAAAGTTTGGTTTCATGCAGCTGGGTGGTGCATCCCAGTATTAGTATATATTGGTAGCAGTCTTGTAAACATATTTTGTTTACAAGAAAGTTTACTATCTATCTATATATATATATATATATATATATATATATATATATATATATATATATATATATATATATATATATAGATATATATAGCGATGGCAGATGGCAGAACTGCGATGGCAGACCAATATGGTCGTCATGGTCTGGTATGTCGTAAATCACAGGGTAAAATTGCAAGACATGAAGAAGTCAACGACATCATCAAGAGGAGCCTCGCCACAGCCCGCTGCCCGGCACAAAGAGAACCACACTTATCCAGACCTAACGACCCTCAGAAGCGCCCTGATGGGGGTCACCTTGCTACCTTGGAAGGATGGTAAGCAAGTGGTATGGGACTACACGTGCGCTGCCACACTGGCCAGTACCTACCTCCACTACAGCACACGTGAAAGCGGTGGTGCTGCTTCTTTCAGGGAATCGCAGAAAATTATTAAATATAGAGGTCTAGCACACTGCTACAGCTTTGTTCCGATCGGCTCGGAGACCCTCGGTTCGTGGGGAAAATGTGCATTGAAGTTCCTGAAGGAATTGGGGGACAAATTGATCAGCGCTACAAAAGACCAGAGAGCAAAAAGTTTCTTGTTCCAGCGCCTCAGTGTTGCGATTCAGAGGGGAAATGCCTGTTGCGCCTTGGGCACTAGTCCAACTTCAGAGGAATTCGAAGAAGTGTTTGACTTGCAACAATGATCGAACCCGTCTGTGACATTCATCAATGTTTCCCATTGTTGTGTTTTTCAAGAGATCCATAACCTTTAAGCACCTTTTTGCACTATTATTTTTGTATCAACCCATGTATATCTTGTAACCATCAAATGCATAATAAAGCACAAAAAAATAAAAAAGGAAGGGGGTGGTAGGAGAAAAGCACACAGAAACTGTATTGGAGGGGATCTAAACATTCCCTCTAATGCGTTATGCGTGGTTTCCTCCGAGGCTATGGGTCCCCCTTCTTCCAGCTAGAGGTGGTACTCTTAAAAAAAAAAAAAAAAATATATATATATATATATATATATATATATATATATATATATATATATAAGCCTATACTTGCATAAACCACAAGTGAAGATAAACAATCTTTGGACAACACCCACCAGTGGGACTCGAACCCAGAAAGCACAACTACCTTCCAGTAGCTGGCATAACTAGTATGCTTTAACCCACTACGCCATCAGACCTTACAAAAGAAGTAGATAGTTCGAGATATATATATCTCAAACATCTCTACCTCCCGAAGGCACCAGATGAGTGAGGGGTCAGTCTGCAATTTTCGTCAAGCCACTGTCAATGTGAGAGAACTCGTGTCCAGCTTATAAGCCTATACTTGCATAAACCACAAGTGAAGATAAACAATCTTTGGACAACACCCACCAGTGGGACTCGAACCCAGAAAGCACAACTACCTTCCAGTAGCTGGCATAACTAGTATGCTTTAACCCACTACGCCATCAGACCTTACAAAAGAAGTAGATAGTTCGAGATATATATATCTCAAACATCTCTACCTCCCGAAGGCACCAGATGAGTGAGGGGTCAGTCTGCAATTTTCGTCAAGCCACTGTCAATGTGAGAGAACTCGTGTCCAGCTTATAAGCCTATACTTGCATAAACCACAAGTGAAGATAAACAATCTTTGGACAACACCCACCAGTGGGACTCGAACCCAGAAAGCACAACTACCTTCCAGTAGCTGGCATAACTAGTATGCTTTAACCCACTACGCCATCAGACCTTACAAAAGAAGTAGATAGTTCGAGATATATATATCTCAAACATCTCTACCTCCCGAAGGCACCAGATGAGTGAGGGGTCAGTCTGCAATTTTCGTCAAGCCACTGTCAATGTGAGAGAACTCGTGTCCAGCTTATAAGCCTATACTTGCATAAACCACAAGTGAAGATAAACAATCTTTGGACAACACCCACCAGTGGGACTCGAACCCAGAAAGCACAACTACCTTCCAGTAGCTGGCATAACTAGTATGCTTTAACCCACTACGCCATCAGACCTTACAAAAGAAGTAGATAGTTCGAGATATATATATCTCAAACATCTCTACCTCCCGAAGGCACCAGATGAGTGAGGGGTCAGTCTGCAATTTTCGTCAAGCCACTGTCAATGTGAGAGAACTCGTGTCCAGCTTATAAGCCTATACTTGCATAAACCACAAGTGAAGATAAACAATCTTTGGACAACACCCACCAGTGGGACTCGAACCCAGAAAGCACAACTACCTTCCAGTAGCTGGCATAACTAGTATGCTTTAACCCACTACGCCATCAGACCTTACAAAAGAAGTAGATAGTTCGAGATATATATATCTCAAACATCTCTACCTCCCGAAGGCACCAGATGAGTGAGGGGTCAGTCTGCAATTTTCGTCAAGCCACTGTCAATGTGAGAGAACTCGTGTCCAGCTTATAAGCCTATACTTGCATAAACCACAAGTGAAGATAAACAATCTTTGGACAACACCCACCAGTGGGACTCGAACCCAGAAAGCACAACTACCTTCCAGTAGCTGGCATAACTAGTATGCTTTAACCCACTACGCCATCAGACCTTACAAAAGAAGTAGATAGTTCGAGATATATATATCTCAAACATCTCTACCTCCCGAAGGCACCAGATGAGTGAGGGGTCAGTCTGCAATTTTCGTCAAGCCACTGTCAATGTGAGAGAACTCGTGTCCAGCTTATAAGCCTATACTTGCATAAACCACAAGTGAAGATAAACAATCTTTGGACAACACCCACCAGTGGGACTCGAACCCAGAAAGCACAACTACCTTCCAGTAGCTGGCATAACTAGTATGCTTTAACCCACTACGCCATCAGACCTTACAAAAGAAGTAGATAGTTCGAGATATATATATCTCAAACATCTCTACCTCCCGAAGGCACCAGATGAGTGAGGGGTCAGTCTGCAATTTTCGTCAAGCCACTGTCAATGTGAGAGAACTCGTGTCCAGCTTATAAGCCTATACTTGCATAAACCACAAGTGAAGATAAACAATCTTTGGACAACACCCACCAGTGGGACTCGAACCCAGAAAGCACAACTACCTTCCAGTAGCTGGCATAACTAGTATGCTTTAACCCACTACGCCATCAGACCTTACAAAAGAAGTAGATAGTTCGAGATATATATATCTCAAACATCTCTACCTCCCGAAGGCACCAGATGAGTGAGGGGTCAGTCTGCAATTTTCGTCAAGCCACTGTCAATGTGAGAGAACTCGTGTCCAGCTTATAAGCCTATACTTGCATAAACCACAAGTGAAGATAAACAATCTTTGGACAACACCCACCAGTGGGACTCGAACCCAGAAAGCACAACTACCTTCCAGTAGCTGGCATAACTAGTATGCTTTAACCCACTACGCCATCAGACCTTACAAAAGAAGTAGATAGTTCGAGATATATATATCTCAAACATCTCTACCTCCCGAAGGCACCAGATGAGTGAGGGGTCAGTCTGCAATTTTCGTCAAGCCACTGTCAATGTGAGAGAACTCGTGTCCAGCTTATAAGCCTATACTTGCATAAACCACAAGTGAAGATAAACAATCTTTGGACAACACCCACCAGTGGGACTCGAACCCAGAAAGCACAACTACCTTCCAGTAGCTGGCATAACTAGTATGCTTTAACCCACTACGCCATCAGACCTTACAAAAGAAGTAGATAGTTCGAGATATATATATCTCAAACATCTCTACCTCCCGAAGGCACCAGATGAGTGAGGGGTCAGTCTGCAATTTTCGTCAAGCCACTGTCAATGTGAGAGAACTCGTGTCCAGCTTATAAGCCTATACTTGCATAAACCACAAGTGAAGATAAACAATCTTTGGACAACACCCACCAGTGGGACTCGAACCCAGAAAGCACAACTACCTTCCAGTAGCTGGCATAACTAGTATGCTTTAACCCACTACGCCATCAGACCTTACAAAAGAAGTAGATAGTTCGAGATATATATATCTCAAACATCTCTACCTCCCGAAGGCACCAGATGAGTGAGGGGTCAGTCTGCAATTTTCGTCAAGCCACTGTCAATGTGAGAGAACTCGTGTCCAGCTTATAAGCCTATACTTGCATAAACCACAAGTGAAGATAAACAATCTTTGGACAACACCCACCAGTGGGACTCGAACCCAGAAAGCACAACTACCTTCCAGTAGCTGGCATAACTAGTATGCTTTAACCCACTACGCCATCAGACCTTACAAAAGAAGTAGATAGTTCGAGATATATATATCTCAAACATCTCTACCTCCCGAAGGCACCAGATGAGTGAGGGGTCAGTCTGCAATTTTCGTCAAGCCACTGTCAATGTGAGAGAACTCGTGTCCAGCTTATAAGCCTATACTTGCATAAACCACAAGTGAAGATAAACAATCTTTGGACAACACCCACCAGTGGGACTCGAACCCAGAAAGCACAACTACCTTCCAGTAGCTGGCATAACTAGTATGCTTTAACCCACTACGCCATCAGACCTTACAAAAGAAGTAGATAGTTCGAGATATATATATCTCAAACATCTCTACCTCCCGAAGGCACCAGATGAGTGAGGGGTCAGTCTGCAATTTTCGTCAAGCCACTGTCAATGTGAGAGAACTCGTGTCCAGCTTATAAGCCTATACTTGCATAAACCACAAGTGAAGATAAACAATCTTTGGACAACACCCACCAGTGGGACTCGAACCCAGAAAGCACAACTACCTTCCAGTAGCTGGCATAACTAGTATGCTTTAACCCACTACGCCATCAGACCTTACAAAAGAAGTAGATAGTTCGAGATATATATATCTCAAACATCTCTACCTCCCGAAGGCACCAGATGAGTGAGGGGTCAGTCTGCAATTTTCGTCAAGCCACTGTCAATGTGAGAGAACTCGTGTCCAGCTTATAAGCCTATACTTGCATAAACCACAAGTGAAGATAAACAATCTTTGGACAACACCCACCAGTGGGACTCGAACCCAGAAAGCACAACTACCTTCCAGTAGCTGGCATAACTAGTATGCTTTAACCCACTACGCCATCAGACCTTACAAAAGAAGTAGATAGTTCGAGATATATATATCTCAAACATCTCTACCTCCCGAAGGCACCAGATGAGTGAGGGGTCAGTCTGCAATTTTCGTCAAGCCACTGTCAATGTGAGAGAACTCGTGTCCAGCTTATAAGCCTATACTTGCATAAACCACAAGTGAAGATAAAGAATCTTTGGACAACACCCACCAGTGGGACTCGAACCCAGAAAGCACAACTACCTTCCAGTAGCTGGCATAACTAGTATGCTTTAACCCACTACGCCATCAGACCTTACAAAAGAAGTAGATAGTTCGAGATATATATATCTCAAACATCTCTACCTCCCGAAGGCACCAGATGAGTGAGGGGTCAGTCTGCAATTTTCGTCAAGCCACTGTCAATGTGAGAGAACTCGTGTCCAGCTTATAAGCCTATACTTGCATAAACCACAAGTGAAGATAAACAATCTTTGGACAACACCCACCAGTGGGACTCGAACCCAGAAAGCACAACTACCTTCCAGTAGCTGGCATAACTAGTATGCTTTAACCCACTACGCCATCAGACCTTACAAAAGAAGTAGATAGTTCGAGATATATATATCTCAAACATCTCTACCTCCCGAAGGCACCAGATGAGTGAGGGGTCAGTCTGCAATTTTCGTCAAGCCACTGTCAATGTGAGAGAACTCGTGTCCAGCTTATAAGCCTATACTTGCATAAACCACAAGTGAAGATAAACAATCTTTGGACAACACCCACCAGTGGGACTCGAACCCAGAAAGCACAACTACCTTCCAGTAGCTGGCATAACTAGTATGCTTTAACCCACTACGCCATCAGACCTTACAAAAGAAGTAGATAGTTCGAGATATATATATCTCAAACATCTCTACCTCCCGAAGGCACCAGATGAGTGAGGGGGTCAGTCTGCAATTTTCGTCAAGCCACTGTCAATGTGAGAGAACTCGTGTCCAGCTTATAAGCCTATACTTGCATAAACCACAAGTGAAGATAAACAATCTTTGGACAACCACCCACCAGTGGGACTCGAACCCAGAAAGCACAACTACCTTCCAGTAGCTGGCAATAACTAGTATGCTTTAACCCACTACGCCATCAGACCTTACAAAAGAAGTAGATAGTTCGAGATATATATATCTCAAACATCTCTACCTCCCGAAGGCACCAGATGAGTGAGGGGTCAGTCTGCAATTTTCGTCAAGCCACTGTCAATGTGAGAGAACTCGTGTCCAGCTTATAAGCCTATACTTGCATAAACCACAAGTGAAGATAAACAATCTTTGGACAACACCCACCAGTGGGACTCGAACCCAGAAAGCACAACTACCTTCCAGTAGCTGCATAACTAGTATGCTTTAACCCACTACGCCATCAGACCTTACAAAAGAAGTAGATAGTTCGAGATATATATATCTCAAACATCTCTACCTCCCGAAGGCACCAGATGAGTGAGGGGTCAGTCTGCAATTTTCGTCAAGCCACTGTCAATGTGAGAGAACTCGTGTCCAGCTTATAAGCCTATACTTGCATAAACCACAAGTGAAGATAAACAATCTTTGGACAACACCCACCAGTGGGACTCGAACCCAGAAAGCACAACTACCTTCCAGTAGCTGGCATAACTAGTATGCTTTAACCCACTACGCATCAGACCTTACAAAAGAAGTAGATAGTTCGAGATATATATCTCAAACATCTCTACCTCCCGAAGGCACCAGATGAGTGAGGGGTCAGTCTGCATTTTCGTCAAGCCACTGTCAATGTGAGAGAACTCGGTCCAGCTTATAAGCCTATACTTGCATAAACCACAAGTGAAGATAAACAATCTTTGGACAACACCCACCAGTGGGACTCGAACCCAGAAAGCACAACTACCTTCCAGTAGCTGGCATAACTAGTATGCTTTAACCCACTACGCCATCAGACCTTACAAAAGAAGTAGATAGTTCGAGATATTATATCTCAAACATCTCTACCTCCCGAAGGCACCAGATGAGTGAGGGTCAGTCTGCAATTTTCGTCAAGCCACTGTCAATGTGAGAGAACTCGTGTCCAGCTTATAAGCCTATACTTGCATAAACCACAAGTGAAGATAAACAATCTTTGGACAACACCCACCAGTGGGACTCGAACCCAGAAAGCACAACTACCTTCCAGTAGCTGGCATAACTAGTATGCTTTAAACCCACTACGCCATCAGACCTTACAAAGAAGTAGATAGTTCGAGATATATATATCTCAAACATCTCTACCTCCCGAAGGCACCAGATGAGTGAGGGGTCAGTCTGCAATTTTCGTCAAGCCACTGTCAATGTGAGAGAACTCGTGTCCAGCTTATAAGCCTATACTTGCATAAACCACAAGTGAAGATAAACAATCTTTGGACAACACCCACCAGTGGGACTCGAACCCAGAAAGCACAACTACCTTCCAGTAGCTGGCATAACTAGTATGCTTTAACCCACTACGCCATCAGACCTTACAAAAGAAGTAGATAGTTCGAGATATATATATCTCAAACATCTCTACCTCCCGAAGGCACCAGATGAGTGAGGGGTCAGTCTGCAATTTTCGTCAAGCCACTGTCAATGTGAGAGAACTCGTGTCCAGCTTATAAGCCTATACTTGCATAAACCACAAGTGAAGATAAACAATCTTTGGACAACACCCACCAGTGGGACTCGAACCCAGAAAGCACAACTACCTTCCAGTAGCTGGCATAACTAGTATGCTTTAACCCACTACGCCATCAGACCTTACAAAAGAAGTAGATAGTTCGAGATATATATATCTCAAACATCTCTACCTCCCGAAGGCACCAGATGAGTGAGGGGTCAGTCTGCAATTTTCGTCAAGCCACTGTCAATGTGAGAGAACTCGTGTCCAGCTTATAAGCCTATACTTGCATAAACCACAAGTGAAGATAAACAATCTTTGGACAACACCCACCAGTGGGACTCGAACCCAGAAAGCACAACTACCTTCCAGTAGCTGGCATAACTAGTATGCTTTAACCCACTACGCCATCAGACCTTACAAAAGAAGTAGATAGTTCGAGATATATATATCTCAAACATCTCTACCTCCGAAGGCACCAGATGAGTGAGGGGTCAGTCCTGCAATTTTCGTCAAGCCACTGTCAATGTGAGAGAACTCGTGTCAGCTTATAAGCCTATACTTGCATAAACCACAAGTGAAGATAAACAATCTTTGGACAACACCCACCAGTGGGGACTCGAACCCAGAAAGCACAAACTACCTTCCAGTAGCTGGCATAACTAGTATGCTTTAACCCACTACGCCATCAGACCTTACAAAAGAAGTAGATAGTTCGAGATATATATATCTCAAACATCTCTACCTCCCGAAGGCACCAGATGAGTGAGGGTCAGTCTGCAATTTTCGTCAAGCCACTGTCAATGTGAGAGAACTCGTGTCCAGCTTATAAGCCTATACTTGCATAAACCACAAGTGAAGATAAACAATCTTTGGACAACACCCACCAGTGGGACTCGAACCCAGAAAGCACAACTACCTTCCAGTAGCTGGCATAACTAGTATGCTTTAACCCACTACGCCATCAGACCTTACAAAAGAAGTAGATAGTTCGAGATATATATATCTCAAACATCTCTACCTCCCGAAGGCACCAGATGAGTGAGGGGTCAGTCTGCAATTTTCGTCAAGCCACTGTCAATGTGAGAGAACTCGTGTCAGCTTATAAGCCTATACTTGCATAAACCACAAGTGAAGATAAACAATCTTTGGACAACACCCACCAGTGGGACTCGAACCCAGAAAGCACAACTACCTTCCAGTAGCTGGCATAACTAGTATGCTTTAAACCCACTACGCCATCAGACCTTACAAAAGAAGTAGATAGTTCGAGATATATATATCTCAAAACATCTCTACCTCCCGAAGGCACCAGATGAGTGAGGGGTCAGTCTGCAATTTTTCGTCAAGCCACTGTCAATGTGAGAGAACTCGTGTCCAGCTTATAAGCCTATACTTGCATAAACCACAAGTGAAGATAAACAATCTTTGGACAACACCCACCAGTGGGACTCGAACCCAGAAAGCACAACTACCTTCCAGTAGCTGGCATAACTAGTATGCTTTAACCCACTACGCCATCAGACCTTACAAAGAAGTAGATAGTTCGAGATATATATATCTCAAACATCTCTACCTCCCGAAGGCACCAGATGAGTGAGGGGTCAGTCTGCAATTTTCGTCAAGCCACTGTCAATGTGAGAGAACTCGTGTCCAGCTTATAAGCCTATACTTGCATAAACCACAAGTGAAGATAAACAATCTTTGGACAACACCCACCAGTGGGACTCGAACCAGAAAGCACAACTACCTTCCAGTAGCTGGCATAACTAGTATGCTTTAACCCCACTACGCCATCAGACCTTACAAAAGAAGTAGATAGTTCGAGATATATATATCTCAAACATCTCTACCTCCCGAAGGCACCAGATGAGTGAGGGGTCAGTCTGCAATTTCGTCAAGCCACTGTCAATGTGAGAGAACTCGTGTCCAGCTTATAAGCCTATACTTGCATAAACCACAAGTGAAGATAAACAATCTTTGGACAACACCCACCAGTGGGACTCGAACCCAGAAAGCACAACTACCTTCCAGTAGCTGGCATAACTAGTATGCTTTAACCCACTACGCCATCAGACCTTACAAAAGAAGTAGATAGTTCGAGATATTATATCTCAAACATCTCTACCTCCCGAAGGCACCAGAGTGAGGGGTCAGTCTGCAATTTTCGTCAAGCCACTGTCAATGTGAGAGAACTCGTGTCCAGCTTATAAGCCTATACTTGCATAAACCACAAGTGAAGATAAACAATCTTTGGACAACACCCACCAGTGGACTCGAACCCAGAAAGCACAACTACCTTCCAGTAGCTGGCATAACTAGTATGCTTTAACCCACTACGCCATCAGACCTTACAAAAGAAGTAGATAGTTCGAGATATATATATCTCAAACATCTCTACCTCCCGAAGGCACCAGATGAAGTGAGGGGGTCAGTCTGCAATTTTCGTCAAGCCACTGTCAATGTGAGAGAACTCGTGTCCAGCTTATAAGCCTATACTTGCATAAACCACAAGTGAAGATAAACAATCTTTGGACAACACCCACCAGTGGGACTCGAACCCAGAAAGCACAACTACCTTCCAGTAGCTGGCATAACTAGTATGCTTTAACCCACTACGCCATCAGACCTTACAAAGAAGTAGATAGTTCGAGATATATATATCTCAAACATCTCTACCTCCCGAAGGCACCAGATGAGTGAGGGGTCAGTCTGCAATTTTCGTCAAGCCACTGTCAATGTGAGAGAACTCGTGTCCAGCTTATAAGCCTATACTTGCATAAACCACAAGTGAAGATAAACAATCTTTGGACAAACACCCCAGTGGGACTCGAACCCAGAAAGCACAACTACCTTCCAGTAGCTGGCATAACTAGTATGCTTTAACCCACTACGCCATCAGACCTTACAAAAGAAGTAGATAGTTCGAGATATATATATCTCAAACATCTCTACCTCCCGAAGGCACCAGATGAGTGGGGGTCAGTCTGCAATTTTCGTCAAGCCACTGTCAATGTGAGAGAACTCGTGTCCAGCTTATAAGCCTATACTTGCATAAACCACAAGTGAAGATAAACAATCTTTGGACAACACCCACCAGTGGGACTCGAACCCAGAAAGCACAACTACCTTCCAGTAGCTGGCATAACTAGTATGCTTTAACCCACTACGCCATCAGACCTTACAAAAAAGTAGATAGTTCGAGATATATATATCTCAAACATCTCTACCTCCCGAAGGCACCAGATGAGTGAGGGGTCAGTCTGCAATTTTCGTCAAGCCACTGTCAATGTGAGAGAACTCGTGTCCAGCTTATAAGCCTATACTTGCATAAACCACAAGTGAAGATAAACAATCTTTGGACAACACCCCCAGTGGGACTCGAACCCAGAAAGCACAACTACCTTCCAGTAGCTGGCATAACTAGTATGCTTTAACCACTACGCATCAGACCTTACAAAAGAAGTAGATAGTTCGAGATATATATATCTCAAACATCTCTACCTCCGAAGGCACCAGATGAGTGAGGGGTCAGTCTGCAATTTTCGTCAAGCCACTGTCAATGTGAGAGAACTCGTGTCCAGCTTATAAGCCTATACTTGCATAAACCACAAGTGAAGATAAACAATCTTTGGACAACACCCACCAGTGGGACTCGAACCCAGAAAGCACACCCTTCCAGTAGCTGGCATAACTAGTATGCTTTAACCCACTACGCCATCATTACGCTTGTGGTTTATGCAAGTATAGGCTTATAAGCTGGACACGAGTCTCTCACATTGACAGTGGCTTGACGAAAATTGCAGACTGACCCCTCACTCATCTGGTGCCTTCGGGAGGTAGAGATGTTTGAGATATATATATCTCGAACTATCTACTTCTTTTGTAAGGTCTGATGGCGTAGTGGGTTAAAGCATACTAGTTATGCCAGCTACTGGAAGTAGTTTGCTTCTGGGTTCGAGTCCCCTGGTGGGTGTTGTCCAAAGATTGTTTATCTTCACTTGTGGTTTATGCAAGTATAGCTTATAAGCTGGACACGAGTTCTCTCACATTGACAGTGGCTTGACGAAAATTGCAGACTGACCCCTCACTCATCTGGTGCCTTCGGGAGGTAGAGATGTTTGAGATATATATATCTCGAACTATCTACTTCTTTTGTAAGGTCTGATGGCGTAGTGGGTTAAAGCATACTAGTTATGCCAGCTACTGGAAGGTAGTTGTGCTTTCTGGGTTCGAGTCCCACTGGTGGGTGTTGTCCAAAGATTGTTTATCTTCACTTGTGGTTTATGCAAGTATAGGCTTATAAGCTGGACACGAGTTCTCTCACATTGACAGTGGCTTGACGAAAATTGCAGACTGACCCCTCACTCATCTGGTGCCTTCGGGAGGTAGAGATGTTTGAGATATATATCTCTCGAACTATCTACTTCTTTTGTAAGGTCTGATGGCGTAGTGGGTTAAAGCATACTAGTTATGCCAGCTACTGGAAGGTAGTTGTGCTTTCTGGGTTCGAGTCCCACTGGTGGGTGTTGTCCAAAGATTGTTTATCTTCACTTGTGGTTTATGCAAGTATAGGCTTATAAGCTGGACACGAGTTCTCTCACATTGACAGTGGCTTGACGAAAATTGCAGACTGACCCCTCACTCATCTGGTGCCTTCGGGAGGTAGAGATGTTTGAGATATATATATCTCGAACTATCTACTTCTTTTGTAAGGTCTGATGGCGTAGTGGGTTAAAGCATACTAGTTATGCCAGCTACTGGAAGGTAGTTGTGCTTTCTGGGTTCGAGTCCCACTGGTGGGTGTTGTCCAAAGATTGTTTATCTTCACTTGTGGTTTATGCAAGTATAGGCTTATAAGCTGGACACGAGTTCTCTCACATTGACAGTGGCTTGACGAAAATTGCAGACTGACCCCTCACTCATCTGGTGCCTTCGGGAGGTAGAGATGTTTGAGATATATATATCTCGAACTATCTACTTCTTTTGTAAGGTCTGATGGCGTAGTGGGTTAAAGCATACTAGTTATGCCAGCTACTGGAAGGTAGTTGTGCTTTCTGGGTTCGAGTCCCACTGGTGGGTGTTGTCCAAAGATTGTTTATCTTCACTTGTGGTTTATGCAAGTATAGGCTTATAAGCTGGACACGAGTTCTCTCACATTGACAGTGGCTTGACGAAAATTGCAGACTGACCCTCACTCATCTGGTGCCTTCGGGAGGTAGAGATGTTTGAGATATATATCTCGAACTATCTACTTCTTTTGTAAGGTCTGATGGCGTAGTGGGTTAAAGCATACTAGTTATGCCAGCTACTGGAAGGTAGTTGTGCTTTCTGGGTTCGAGTCCCACTGGTGGGTGTTGTCCAAAGATTGTTTATCTTCACTTGTGGTTTATGCAAGTATAGGCTTATAAGCTGGACACGAGTTCTCTCACATTGACAGTGGCTTGACGAAAATTGCAGACTGACCCCTCACTCATCTGGTGCCTTCGGGAGGTAGAGATGTTTGAGATATATATATCTCGAACTATCTACTTCTTTTGTAAGGTCTGATGGCGTAGTGGGTTAAAGCATACTAGTTATGCCAGCTACTGGAAGGTAGTTGTGCTTTCTGGGTTCGAGTCCCACTGGTGGGTGTTGTCCAAAGATTGTTTATCTTCACTTGTGGTTTATGCAAGTATAGGCTTATAAGCTGGACACGAGTTCTCTCACATTGACAGTGGCTTGACGAAAATTGCAGACTGACCCCTCACTCATCTGGTGCCTTCGGGAGGTAGAGATGTTTGAGATATATATATCTCGAACTATCTACTTCTTTTGTAAGGTCTGATGGCGTAGTGGGTTAAAGCATACTAGTTATGCCAGCTACTGGAAGGTAGTTGTGCTTTCTGGGTTCGAGTCCCACTGGTGGGTGTTGTCCAAAGATTGTTTATCTTCACTTGTGGTTTATGCAAGTATAGGCTTATAAGCTGGACACGAGTTCTCTCACATTGACAGTGGCTTGACGAAAATTGCAGACTGACCCCTCACTCATCTGGTGCCTTCGGGAGGTAGAGATGTTTGAGATATATATATCTCGAACTATCTACTTCTTTTGTAAGGTCTGATGGCGTAGTGGGTTAAAGCATACTAGTTATGCCAGCTACTGGAAGGTAGTTGTGCTTTCTGGGTTCGAGTCCCACTGGTGGGTGTTGTCCAAAGATTGTTTATCTTCACTTGTGGTTTATGCAAGTATAGGCTTATAAGCTGGACACGAGTTCTCTCACATTGACAGTGGCTTGACGAAAATTGCAGACTGACCCCTCACTCATCTGGTGCCTTCGGGAGGTAGAGATGTTTGAGATATATATATCTCGAACTATCTACTTCTTTTGTAAGGTCTGATGGCGTAGTGGGTTAAAGCATACTAGTTATGCCAGCTACTGGAAGGTAGTTGTGCTTTCTGGGTTCGAGTCCCACTGGTGGGTGTTGTCCAAAGATTGTTTATCTTCACTTGTGGTTTATGCAAGTATAGGCTTATAAGCTGGACACGAGTTCTCTCACATTGACAGTGGCTTGACGAAAATTGCAGACTGACCCCTCACTCATCTGGTGCCTTCGGGAGGTAGAGATGTTTGAGATATATATATCTCGAACTATCTACTTCTTTTGTAAGGTCTGATGGCGTAGTGGGTTAAAGCATACTAGTTATGCCAGCTACTGGAAGGTAGTTGTTGCTTCTGGTTCGAGTCCCACTGGTGGGTGTTGTCCAAAGATTGTTTATCTTCACTTGTGGTTTATGCAAGTATAGGCTTATAAGCTGGACACGAGTTCTCTCACATTGACAGTGGCTTGACGAAAATTGCAGACTGACCCCTCACTCATCTGGTGCCTTCGGGAGGTAGAGATGTTTGAGATATATATATCTCGAACTATCTACTTCTTTTGTAAGGTCTGATGGCGTAGTGGGTTAAAGCATACTAGTTATGCCAGCTACTGGAAGGTAGTTGTGCTTTCTGGGTTCGAGTCCCACTGGTGGGTGTTGTCCAAAGATTGTTTATCTTCACTTGTGGTTTATGCAAGTATAGGCTTATAAGCTGGACACGAGTTCTCTCACATTGACAGTGGCTTGACGAAAATTGCAGACTGACCCCTCACTCATCTGGTGCCTTCGGGAGGTAGAGATGTTTGAGATATATATATCTCGAACTATCTACTTCTTTTGTAAGGTCTGATGGCGTAGTGGGTTAAAGCATACTAGTTATGCCAGCTACTGGAAGGTAGTTGTGCTTTCTGGGTTCGAGTCCCACTGGTGGGTGTTGTCCAAAGATTGTTTATCTTCACTTGTGGTTTATGCAAGTATAGGCTTATAAGCTGGACACGAGTTCTCTCACATTGACAGTGGCTTGACGAAAATTGCAGACTGACCCCTCACTCATCTGGTGCCTTCGGGAGGTAGAGATGTTTGAGATATATATATCTCGAACTATCTACTTCTTTTGTAAGGTCTGATGGCGTAGTGGGTTAAAGCATACTAGTTATGCCAGCTACTGGAAGGTAGTTGTGCTTTCTGGGTTCGAGTCCCACTGGTGGGTGTTGTCCAAAGATTGTTTATCTTCACTTGTGGTTTATGCAAGTATAGGCTTATAAGCTGGACACGAGTTCTCTCACATTGACAGTGGCTTGACGAAAATTGCAGACTGACCCCTCACTCATCTGGTGCCTTCGGGAGGTAGAGATGTTTGAGATATATATATCTCGAACTATCTACTTCTTTTGTAAGGTCTGATGGCGTAGTGGGTTAAAGCATACTAGTTATGCCAGCTACTGGAAGGTAGTTGTGCTTTCTGGGTTCGAGTCCCACTGGTGGGTGTTGTCCAAAGATTGTTTATCTTCACTTGTGGTTTATGCAAGTATAGGCTTATAAGCTGGACACGAGTTCTCTCACATTGACAGTGGCTTGACGAAAATTGCAGACTGACCCCTCACTCATCTGGTGCCTTCGGGAGGTAGAGATGTTTGAGATATATATATCTCGAACTATCTACTTCTTTTGTAAGGTCTGATGGCGTAGTGGGTTAAAGCATACTAGTTATGCCAGCTACTGGAAGGTAGTTGTGCTTTCTGGGTTCGAGTCCCACTGGTGGGTGTTGTCCAAAGATTGTTTATCTTCACTTGTGGTTTATGCAAGTATAGGCTTATAAGCTGGACACGAGTTCTCTCACATTGACAGTGGCTTGACGAAAATTGCAGACTGACCCCTCACTCATCTGGTGCCTTCGGGAGGTAGAGATGTTTGAGATATATATATCTCGAACTATCTACTTCTTTTGTAAGGTCTGATGGCGTAGTGGGTTAAAGCATACTAGTTATGCCAGCTACTGGAAGGTAGTTGTGCTTTCTGGGTTCGAGTCCCACTGGTGGGTGTTGTCCAAAGATTGTTTATCTTCACTTGTGGTTTATGCAAGTATAGGCTTATAAGCTGGACACGAGTTCTCTCACATTGACAGTGGCTTGACGAAAATTGCAGACTGACCCCTCACTCATCTGGTGCCTTCGGGAGGTAGAGATGTTTGAGATATATATATCTCGAACTATCTACTTCTTTTGTAAGGTCTGATGGCGTAGTGGGTTAAAGCATACTAGTTATGCCAGCTACTGGAAGGTAGTTGTGCTTTCTGGGTTCGAGTCCCACTGGTGGGTGTTGTCCAAAGATTGTTTATCTTCACTTGTGGTTTATGCAAGTATAGGCTTATAAGCTGGACACGAGTTCTCTCACATTGACAGTGGCTTGACGAAAATTGCAGACTGACCCCTCACTCATCTGGTGCCTTCGGGAGGTAGAGATGTTTGAGATATATATATCTCGAACTATCTACTTCTTTTGTAAGGTCTGATGGCGTAGTGGGTTAAAGCATACTAGTTATGCCAGCTACTGGAAGGTAGTTGTGCTTTCTGGGTTCGAGTCCCACTGGTGGGTGTTGTCCAAAGATTGTTTATCTTCACTTGTGGTTTATGCAAGTATAGGCTTATAAGCTGGACACGAGTTCTCTCACATTGACAGTGGCTTGACGAAAATTGCAGACTGACCCCTCACTCATCTGGTGCCTTCGGGAGGTAGAGATGTTTGAGATATATATATCTCGAACTATCTACTTCTTTTGTAAGGTCTGATGGCGTAGTGGGTTAAAGCATACTAGTTATGCCAGCTACTGGAAGGTAGTTGTGCTTTCTGGGTTCGAGTCCCACTGGTGGGTGTTGTCCAAAGATTGTTTATCTTCACTTGTGGTTTATGCAAGTATAGGCTTATAAGCTGGACACGAGTTCTCTCACATTGACAGTGGCTTGACGAAAATTGCAGACTGACCCCTCACTCATCTGGTGCCTTCGGGAGGTAGAGATGTTTGAGATATATATATCTCGAACTATCTACTTCTTTTGTAAGGTCTGATGGCGTAGTGGGTTAAAGCATACTAGTTATGCCAGCTACTGGAAGGTAGTTGTGCTTTCTGGGTTCGAGTCCCACTGGTGGGTGTTG